>NC_058403.1:205030250-205086922 GCF_002201575.2 Neomonachus schauinslandi
GGGGGGGGGGGGGGGGGGGGGGGGGAGTCAGTGTGCACAGCCCGAGCTGCCTTCCCATGCCCAGAGGAAGTCTCTCCGGGAGCGTTGGCTAATGGACGGGTCGGCTGAGGGGACGGAGCGGCAGGAGGAGTCTGTCTCGAAAGACCCCCAGTCACCTGAGGGCCAGGCTCAGGCCCGAATCCAGAACTTGGAAGACAGCTTGTTCACGTGAGTCGGGCCCCTGCCAGCCTGGCTAGGCCAGGTCCCCAGGTCCACTCCAGGGAAGTGGCAAATTGGGGATTGGTGGTGGCGGGGGAGCATTGAGCCTGGGGGCCTGGCTCCCAGCAGCCTCCTCTCTTCCTCAGACTCCAATCCCAGCTGCAGCTGTTGCAAGGTGCATCCACAGGTGCCCAGCACAAGTCCTCAGGCAGGCCCTCCTGGCGCAGACAGGTGAGGGGCCAGGGGAGCAAACTGGGGGGGGGGGGGAGGCGGCCAGCAGGGACAGAAGCAGGATTTCTCCAAGTGCAGTTTAACCAGTGAGTCCTTTGCTATTTCTTTGCTTTGTGGTCTTGGACAAGTCGCTTGCCTTGCTCCAGCCTGTTTCCCTAGGTCTAAAATGAGAATAGCAACAGCACACAGCTGGATGAGATGAGGGGGCGGGTCAACAAGATCATAGCTTCGCACCAGGCACGGGCATGAGGAAAAGTTTTCCTGTATGATTGCTTATATGGCCAGAATGAGGAATACAGTGGGAAAATGGGGGGGGGTTGCTCATGGAATTTGGCCTCAGAGTGAGGAATGGGTCACCATGAGATGCTCTTGTGATCTGGGGCATCCACATGGGCTTTTGTTTTAGTAGCACTTTTATTAAGATATATTCTGCATGCTATGCAACACACAGGCTTTCGACAACTTCACATTAAAATCTGGCTCTCTGGGTTGTCCCTGAAGTCCAAAGATCTGGCAACATTTGTGCCTGGCCACAGTGAGGTGCAGCTTTTCCACAGTCGCCCGCTCTCCCTGATGTCTGACCTTAGCTCCTAGGTGCCCATTTCAGGGCACAGAGGGAGAAGGAGCCCTGTTCACAGATGTGGGAAGCACTTGTTGGGTTTTTAGCATAGGCCAGGAGTTCTTGCCAGAGAGGTGCAAGTTAGGATTCCTGGCCCACGGGAGCTCACTGTCCAAGAGTCTGTGATGGGGGGAGACCTGGGCAGGGGAGGAGCACAGAGGAATCACCTGAGTGAAGCTGGGGGTTCAGGGAAGGCTTCTTGGAGGCAGTGCCATCTATATTGAATCTGAGTGGGAGCCAGGCAGGAGTGGAAAGGGAATTTCAGGCAGAGGAAGCAGCCCATGTAAAGGCCTGGAGGCTGGAAAGAGGATAAGATCAGAGAACTGAGGAGGAGATCCCTGGAGCTTGGCCATCCCTCCGCTCCCCTCCCTGAGCCCATTTTCATACTCTCGCCCTGCCCCCCCCCCCCGCCCCACACTCCAGCTACGCTGACCCTCTTTTCTAGTTCTTGAACTTGTGTAGCTCATTGCAGCCCCAGGGCTTTTGCACTTGCTTTCCCCTTGGCCTGGAATGCCCTTACCTACCTCTTGACTCAGGGCTGGCTCTTCCTACCCTTCGGGTCTCTCTCTGTTCAGTGTCACTTCCTCCAGAGCCCCTCCTCCTGCTTTTTTATTTTTTCTGCCATAGTCTTGCTCACTCCCTGGCATCACCTGTTTATGTTTATACCTCACCTCCCCGGAATATAAGTCCCCATAGCAAAAGGCTTAAGTAAGTGTCCCTTCCTTGTCCCACAGCAACCTCAGTAGCTGACAGAGTAGGTCCTTAATACAGAGCTATGGCTCATGGACACAGTATTGATTAAGCACCTACTGTGTGTGAGGCATTAGAGCAGGGAGTGATAAGACAGGTGAGGAAGGCTGAGGGTTTGGTCCTGAGCGAGATGGGCGGGGGGGGGGGGGGCCCCCATGCGGGGGGGCTGGGGGTGGAGACACCGGCTGGCCTGACCTTGTCTCTGCCATCCCTGCAGGGTCACCGACCTCTCTCCCAGCCTACCGTGGAGGCAGGTCCCACAGGTGGGTGTTTGTGCTCAGGCCTGGGGGTCCCAAGAAGAGGGGCCTGAATCTGGGGGGCCAGAATCTCACTGTCACCCCGTCTCCTCTCCTTTCCTCCTCTCACTCCCCAAGACCACGCTGATCTGAACAAGAGAGCCTCCCTACCAGCTGGACCAGTGGACACGTCCCCAGAGTCCCCCTCTGAGCCCAGAGATGAGGCTGTCAGGGCTCCACCAGCCCTGAGGTTGTTCCCTGGGGCAGCAGGGGCCTCCTCAGAAGCCAATGGCCCCTGCCCTGGACCCAGCCCCCTTCCAGAGCAGGAGCCTTGTCAGGGGCAGGCAGCATCCAAGGGGGGCGTGGATGAGGCCAAAGAGGGTGTGGTGAAGGTGGTATGGGAGGGGCTGAGGGCCACAGAGGACTGTGCCATGGGGGCCACGGGCCCAGAGCTGGAGGCTAAGGTAGAGGAGATGGTGTTGGAGGCAGCTGGGGACAGGCAGGAAGCCAGCTGCCCAGAGCTCCCCTCCTGGGTGACAGAGGACAGGGGCATCGTGGAGGTGGTCTGGGAGGGGGTGGGAGGACCGGACAGCAGAGACTCAGAGGCCACAGGGGAGGCGGGCAGGGGCCAGAAGGCTGCGCGGACTGGCTCCTCGAGGCTTCAGGTGAGACTGGAGGGAGCAGCTCCTGGAGAAGGTGGCGTTCCCAGGGGCAGCCCTGATGCTGATGGGCCAGGGGGCTCTGGAGGAGAGGAGGGGTCTTTCATTTGGGTGGAGAGGGTGACCCTCAGCGAGGAGTGGGAGGAGCTGGTGGTGGAGGGATTGGAAGGGCCAAGGGTGTGGGGAAAGGGGGGAGGACCTGAGAGTCCACTGGGGGCAGAGAGGGGGGCAGGGGAGGAAGCCTGGGAGGCAGGGAGAAGCCAAGCAGAGGAACCAGTGGGCGGAGGAAAGGGGAGTGAGGAAAAGGCAGGGACAGAGCAGGAAGGAGCAGACATGTCTCTGATGGTGGAGAGGGAAGGAAGCAAGCCAGAGCAGACAGGGGGTGAGGAAAAGCTGGGGACAGAGAGGGAAGCAGTTGAGGGACCTCTGAGGGCAGAGAGGGAACAAGGCGAGGAGCCATTGCGAGTAGAGCAGAAAGGAGGTGAGGAAGAGCTAGAGGCAGAGAAGGAAGATGAGGAACCATTGGGAGTAGAGCAGAAAGGAGATGAAGAAAAGCTAGAGGCAACTGAAGAGCCATTAGTGATGGAAAGAAAGGAAGGCAAGGAATCACCAAAGGTAGAGAGAACGGGAGGTGAGGAGCCACTGGAGGCCGAGGAAGGAGGTGAGGCGCCATTGGAGGCTGAGAAAGGAGGAGGTGAGGCGCCATTGGGGGCTGAGAAAGGAGGAGGTGAGGCGCCACTGGGGGCTGAGAAAGGAGGAGGAGAGGAGTCACTGAAGGCAGAGAAGGGAGGAATCGAGGCACCAGTGAAGGCAGAGAAAAGAGGTGAAGAGCCACTGGAGGCCAAGAAAAGAGGAGGTGAGGAGTCACTGAAGGCAGAGAGAACAGGAGGTGAGGAACCACTGGAGGCAGAGAAGACCGAAGCAGTCGAGGAAGATCCGAGTCCAGAAGAGCAGAGAGAGTCCGGGGGAGGACAGGAATGTCAGGCAGAGGAGGTGAGTGAGGCAGGGGCTCCCTTGGGGGCCAAGGAAGAGTCAAGGCCAGAAGAAGAACCCCAGCCCCAGGAGAAGCACGAAGGCTCCCTGGAGGAGAGATCTGTAAGACCCCAAAGCCCTGCTCAGGGCCAGGGCCCCTTGGGGGACGCCACACCCCTCCTGGCGGAGACCTCCGCCCCACAGCAGCCTGCCGAGTGCCAGCCACTTCTTCGGGCGCAAGGGCCCAGGGCCCACCCCAGCGCCCGGCCCGTGCCCACCTATGCCCCCGCCCGGCAGCCCGAGCCATCTGCCCCTGCTGAGGGTGAAGAGGCAAGCGGCCCGAAGCAGAAGACGTGCCAGTGCTGTGCGGTCATGTGAGCCCACGCCCTCCGCCCCGCCCCCAGCGCCTCTCACAGCTACCTCGGCCTCTTGGCGTCCAGCGGCGGCTTCCAGGCACATGCGCGGGGGGGCCCCCCCCGGGAGCCAGCTGGCCCGCACGTCACCTCCTCCCGGGCTTCCGGGCGCTTCCCACTGCCTGTGACCCTGGTCCCCGTCTACGACAAAGCCTTTATACTTGAAAATAAAACGTTCAGGCATTCGGACAGTTTGAGTGTGTGTTGCTGGCACGGGACCGGCTCAGCACCTGCGGTTGGGAAAGCAAAGGGCTTCCCTCCTGCTGCTGGCGGAGATGGAGTGGGTGTGAGTACAGACGCGGCTGCTGGACAAAGTGCCCCAGCTACAGGAGCTATACGAGTGTGAAAGTGTATTTCTCTGGGTGGCTCAGAGTCCCGCAGTCCCTCGGGGACTGAGCTTCCTTTCCCCTTCTTGCTCCACCGTCCCCTCCGGTTAGAGCTGGATCGCGGGCACACTGGTGCTCCAGCCCGTGGGCGAGGGTAGAGAGTGCGGAGGAGCCCTGACCCCGTCCGGGCCTCGCCGGGGCCTCAGCCCACGGCACTCCTGCCCGCAGTCTGCAGTCTGCCGGCAGCGGGAACCCCGGGCTGCACCCGGCTGCGGGGCAGGGCGGAGGGCAGCGGGGCGCCCAGCTATGGTTAGCAGCAGGACAGATCCGGGGAGGGAGCTGCCGCTCACATTCATACATGGTCCTTTGCTCCCTCCTCCATCCGTATATTCCCAGGAGGGCCAGGCCCTCCTTTGTAGGGGGTCCTTCAACCTCTTCTTCCTGGCTGGGTGTCCTCAGGCAAGGGACTCAGCCTCTCTGAGCCTCAGTGTCTTCATCTGTCAAATGGGCACCCCTCTCCTGGCCTGGGCTGGGTTCAGGCCAGAACTTGGGACCTGGGGGAGGGCCCAGAAGGCCCAGCTCCTCGGGGGTGGGCAGGAAGTGTTTCTCATAGCCAGAGTCCAGCTGGGGGGGGGGGCCGGGGGGGCTCCGGAACTGGTAGTGGCTCCATCTCCTCCACTTTCAGGATGGGGAAGTCCCCGGGGGGCTGAGCCTGCGGCACCTCCTGGGAAGAGAAGAGACGGGGATTCTGCCCCCACCCATTCTCCCCGACCTGCCGCCACCCACTCCCCGCATTTGCCAACTTCCCAGAGGGCCCAGACAAACCAGCCTTTATGCTCACCTCCATGTGGGGCCGGCCACAACTGCTGTTGGCCGGATCTGGAACCTTCTCCCAGACCCAGCGGGGCAGTACCTTGTGCCGAAGATGGAGGCACCTGGCCAGCAGGTCAAGAGGGCAGAGAACCTAGGTGACCTGACACCCAGGCCCAGAGTGCAGAGCCCAGGAACGTCACGGAGCCCTGAGGCATCCCCTCACTTCTTGCCGCCCTCCCCCCCCCCCCCCCCCGCCCCACAAAGCTGAGCTAGTGTCCAGCTGCCCTCCCGACCCGGGGAAGAGACCCGCATGTCCGACAGCCTCACCTTCCAGAGGTGGCCAGGCTCACACCACAGCCCGTCAGGAGCAAGCCCCACAGCAGAAAGACACCCGGCAGAACTTTCCACTTCAGGGTGTTATCTGAGGCCAAGGGGCAGAAGAACATTTGGATACCAGGGATGGGCGAGGGATCAGGAAAGGATCATGCATGGGGCAGGGCTTGGGTGGAGGCAGGTAAAGGGGGGATGCTTATGAGTGGGTAGGGGCTAAGTGCGGGGAGATCTTGGGGTGGGAGTGGGGCTTGTGAATAAAACAGTCATCAGGGATAGGTTAAGGTCAGGGAGGGGTGAAAGGGTCAGAGACACACACTGCCTGATAATCCAGAGTATTTAGAAGGATCAGAATGCCCCTGAGGCGTCATCAGTAACCACCCCCAAGTCAAAAGGTTGCTCATTCACTGAAACCCCTATCTCCTTGAAATTGAGCAGGTCCCCTCCTATGGCAGTCCCACCCCAACCCCCCCTACCTGGTAGGTGAAGCCGGAGGCTGGGACCAGCTGGCCCCTGTCCTGCGATGGTGGATGCGGTCACCCACAGCTCACAAGGACCCCAGGGAAGGTCGGGCAGGGTGATGTTCTGGGTGCTGCCACTCACTGAAGGACACACCAAGAGGTTGGGGAGGCAGTCAAGTCCTACCTCAGGGCCTTTGCATGTGTTTCCTCTCTGTCTGCAACACTCTCCCCAGATATCCACATGGCTCCCGCCTTCAGGTCTTTGCTCAAATTTCACCCCCTCAGTGAGGCCTTCCCTGACCATTAGAAAGTTAGCTCCACAAGGGCCATATTCCCAGCACCTGGATCAGTGGCTGGCACACAGAAAGCACTCAAAAAGGATATTTATTCAAGTAAATAAAAGAAAGAATGAGCATCATATCCCCCATCTGCACACTTATCCAGTGAATGGAGATTCTCCCTAGACGGGAAAGACATGCACCTCCCAGAACTATATTTGTTTACTTGTTTTTACTAAACTGCTCTTTTTTGCTTTTCTTTTTTTTAAAGATTTTATTTATTTATTTGACAGAGAAAGACACAGCGAGAGCAGGAACACAAGCAGGGGGAGTGGGAGAGGGAAAAGCTGGCCTCCCGCTGAGCAGGGAGCCCGACAAGGGACTTGATCCCAGGACCCCGGGATCATGACCTGGGCCGAAGGCAGACGCTTAATCAATGAGCCACCCAGGTGCCCCTCTTTTTTGCTTTTAAGCCAAAAGAGGAAGTAGCTTTTTGGTTTGTTGTAGGATGATGGGAGACATGAACACTGATCGAGCTCTATTGCCATAGAAAGACATCCAAGCTAAATCAGCAGGTGAAAAAAAGAAAGTTGCAAAACATCACAGTCGTAAGAGATTGAGAGGCCAAACTATAGTCTATAACATGGTCCTCTTTTTAAAATAATAATAATCCAGGGGCACCTGGGTGGCTGAGTTGGTTAAGCATCCAACTTTTGGTTTTGGCTCAGGTCATGATCTCAGGGTGGTGAGACTGAGCCCTGCATCAGTCTCTGCACTGGGCGTGGAACCTGCTTAAGATTCTCTCTCCCTCTCCCTCTGCCCCTCCTCCTCCTCTCTTCCTTTCTAAAATAATAATAATAATAATAAATGTATATATATTTAATAATATAGATATATATAAACATTTTAATCTAAAAAAAATAAAAATGGGGCACCTGGGTGGCTCAGTTAAGGTTAAGCATCAGACTTTGGCTCAGGTCATGATCTCAGGGTCCTGGGATCGAGGCCCAAAGCAGCCTCTGTAATCAGAGGGGAGTCTGCTTCTCTCCCTCTGCCCCTCCCCCCATTCATGCACATGCTCTCTCTCTCTCTCAAATAAATAAAATCTTTTTTTTTTTTATTTTATTTGAGAGAGAGAAAGAGATAGCATGAGAGGAGGGAGGTTCAGAGAGAGAGAAGCGGGCTCCCTGCCGAGCAAGGAGCCCGATGCGGGACTCGATCCCGGGACTCCAGGATCACGACCTGAGCCGAAGGCAGTCGCCCAACCAACTGAGCCACCCAAGCGCCCATAAATAAAATCTTTTAAAAAATAAAAATAGGGCGCCTGGGTGGCTCAGTTGGTTAAGCGACTGCCTTCGGCTCAGGTCATGATCCTGGAGTCCCTGGATCGAGTCCCGCATCGGTCTCCCTGCTCAGCAGGGAGTCTGCTTCGTCCTCTGACCCTATCCCCTCTCATATGTTCTCTCTCTCTCTCATTCTCCCTCTCTCAAATAAATAAATAAAATCTTTAAAAAAAAAAAAATTAAAAAAATAAAAATAAAGCCATAAAAATTTTAATCTGATGATCAATACATACTTTTGTAACATGGAATCATGGCAAAGTAATTATGTTAAAAAATAGGCTTTATCAGTTAGAGACAAATGCTGAAGCACTGATGTAGTTAGGGGTAAAATGACACAAAAGACTCTAGAAAAAGGGCGCATGGGTGGCTCAGTCGTTAAGCGTCTGCCTTTGGCTCAGGTCATGATCCCAGGGTCCTGGGATCGAGTCCCGCATCGGGCTCCCTGCTCCGCGGGGAGTCTGCTTCTCCCTCTGCCTGCCACTCCCCCTGCTTGTGTTCCCTCTCTCACTCTCTCTCTCACAAATAAATAAATAAATAAATAATCTTTAAAAATTTTAAAAAAATAAAAAGGAATTTGTCTTCTGAGTAAAAATGTAGCCTATACCCAAAGGTAGGAAAAAGAAATAAAAATCGTACATAATGCTGTTGACATTGTGGGCAATCTCTTTTCATATTTGTGCCTCTGCTTTGCTCAGTGCCAGGTTTATTTTACACAAATGGAACCACCTTGTGGAGTTTTGTCAGCTTTTTATCCTTTTCACTTAATAAACATGACAGGCATCTTTCAATGTCAATAAATATAGATCAGAGTCTTCGTTTTAATACAATATCCATTATATTGATAGCCACGAGGGTTATTGTCCACTAGGGAACAGATGCCATCAAAGATTTTCCCAGGGCCTGAGAGGGAGGCAAAGGGGCCCATCTGGGGACAAGGGTGGGGTAGACTGATGGGTGGGTCTTGTGGGGGCAGGAGGCGGTGAAGCTCACCATTCATGCAGACAGAAGGCCTGGTCCCGCTCTGTACACACACGGTATAGTGGGTGAGATGGCCCCGGAGTTGGTGCCTTGGGACCTCTCCCCACGCTATGGCGGGGGTCCCTGGGGGGGCATCCTGGAGTCGCCAAAGCACTGGCCCAGCTAGGGGTGCTGGGGAGAAAGCCAATGGGTCAAGGCCAGCCAGGGTTCCAGGGGGATCCCCCATTCTCCAGTTCCACCACTTACCCAGTTCCTCTCTGAACCTCCAGACTGGGGGGGCAGGGGCCAAGCCCCAAGGAGACACTGCTGTCACTGTGATTCGGTAGGGGACCCCTCCTTCAAAATTCCCTGGTTGGTGGAGGAGCAAACACAGTCAGAGTTGGCTCGCCCTCCCCTACTCATTTCCTACTCGGTAGGCGTCTTCATTTGGGTCTCCTGAAGGACATGCTGAGATAAATACTTGGGTAACAGTAATTTTTCTGGGTGGTAACCCCACAGAATGCCAACAGGGCAGCTGGGAAGTGAAATAAGGAAAGAAAGGCAGCTAGTAAATGAGAACAAGTTCCCAGTGCAGGCAATCCCACCGGCGACCTCTGGGAGCCCATCCAAGGAGGGAGGAAGCTGGGATAGTTATCCACCAACACTTATTAGTAATTGGTGACGGGCGGCATCTGAGGCGACTTAAATCACCAGCACTTCCAGACTGCTGCTCAGATAGGCAAAATGCTTCAGGGACCAGAGAAAGCCTTCAGGCCAGGAAAGGCAGGTGCCAGACTGGGAGATGCTCAAACACCAGGCTCTGGGTGGGATCCTGATACCCCCCATCATGGTGGGTGAAGCTCCTGAAGTCCCTTCGCAAAACCTACTGATGCTGCCCAGCCTTCCCCAAATGGGAATTTTCCAGAATCGGGGCTCCTCCTTCCTTAGGAAGAACTCTCTCCTTCCTAAATGTTTCACTCAATACATTCCCGTGCTCCCCCAAGTTCTTTACACCAAGGATGGGCTCCTCAATGCCACACCCCAGCCCAGAACTCATTGCAAGCCCCCAGACCTCAGCAGCCAACAGCCCCATGGACAGCTCCATTTGGATGAACATTTCCAACACAACATATCCAAATGGATCCCCAAAATTCTGCCCCAGGACCTCCAATCAGAACCTGCCTGCTTCTCTCCCTTCCTCAGTTCCCACCTGGTACAGCCCTGACCCCTTCCCCAGTCTACTCCCCTCAAGAGCAACCAGAGAGCAACTGTTAGCTACTGAGTCAGGGCATATCCGTTTTCTGCTCAGAACGCTCCATGGTTCCTATCTCATACAGAGCAAAAGCCCAAGTCCTTCCTGTGGCCCACCAGGTCTTGCACAATTTGCTTGTCACCTCCCTGCCCTCACCTCCTCCCACTCTCCCCCTCATTCCACTCCAGCCATGCTCGCTGTTCTTCTAACACATCAGGCACATTCCTGCCTCTGGGCCTTTGCACTGTCTGTTCCCTCTTGCTTTTCCCTCAGACTTCCTCATAGCTCCCTCTCTCACCCCCTTCAGGTCTTGGTTCAAACACTGCTTTTCCAGAAAGGCCTTTTCTAAAAACCTTTCTTTCTAAAATATCAATTCTGCCTCGTCCCCTTTGCCCTGTTTTATTTTTTTTCCCCAATTACATTACAGATGTACATGGTTAGTTGTTGTTGTTTGTTTCATTGGGCTGCTCACTCCACAAGAAAGTCAGCTCCATGAGGATGGGGATGTTGCTGAGAGAGAGAATGGTGTGATGGTTCAGGGCCTGGCTTGAGGGGCCCGAGTATGTGGTTCAAATCCTGGTTCTACAATCTATTTGCTGTGTGGCCTCGGGCAAGTTGCTTCACCTCCCTGGGCCTTTTTCTTCATCTCTACCTCGAGCATGATAATAACAGAAACTTACTTCATAAGGAAGTTTGAGGAATTTAATGCTGCTGGTAAATGCCAGTAGACATCAGCTGCTATCACTGCATACACCAGTGTCTAGAACATGGCCTGGTACGTAGTGAGTGTTGTCAATGAACGCTGCTTGCAGGAATTAATGACACTTTAACCACAACATTCTCTCCTGCAGGTCCACTCGTCAGTCTGCTCTGCAGTAGCTGGGATGGGGACCCAGGGGTCCCAGGGCCTCACCTGGCAACAGAGCGCTGAGGCTCTCACGGGGAAGCCGGATCCAGTTGAGGTCCTCCAGGGGATCCCCGTCTCGAGCCCAGTCCACCACGTGCTCCTGCAACTCCCCAGACCCCTGCTGCCAAGTCACCAGCAGCTCTGTGCTGCCGGCAATGTGGCTGACCACCACGCCGTGGGGGGCGACATCGGGACCTGGATGGGGGTTGGAGAAGTCTCAGCTGTCCACTCGGGAAGTCCCCGCCTCCCTCTCCAGGGCGCTGCTCCGAGGAAATTCACAGCACTTCCAGAATCTTACCCAAGCAGGCCAAAGAAAGGTTGGTGAGAGGCTCCCAGCTCGTGGCATTGACGGCAGACACCCTGACCCACTCTGCCTGGGTGGGGATGGAGGAGCTGCAGCAGGGAGCCGTCTTCTGGATCAGCTCCTGGTCTTCAGCCTGGAACCAGACTTTATAGCTCATCTGCACGCAGTGCCCCTGCTCCTGAGGGACGAGAGGAAGAAGGGGTTAGTATCTCCCATTTATCAGGCACATGCTGTGTATCTCAGTGAGGTCCACCTGACAAACCAGTCAGTGAAATATTTCTGTTGGCTACACTTTACAGATGAAGAGACTAAGTCTCAGGGGGCCTCAGTGGCAGAGGGGACATTAGAATGCAGTTCCAGGACCCAAACTAGGGGCAAGTGAGTAAGGCACTCCCCTTGGGTGCAAAAATTAAAGGGGAGGATACCAAAAACCCAATAATCAAGAAAAATTATATTTTATTCTATCAAAATTAAGGCCAAACAACCCATGACAAACAAAATTTCAAGATTTTCAGTACAGACAGGATCTGACCCTGCACTTGTATGAGCCTGCCTTACTCGCCTCATCCTAGTCTGTGTCCTGTGCAATTCTTTGGGATTTCAAAATTCCCACTGTTGTACAGAGGAAAAACTTTTGTAGATGAATATCCTGTCTAATAATGTTAACTGATCCTAGAACCAAACTCCTTTTGATGTACTAAGACAAAATCGTGGGGGGTGGGGGCTGGTTTTAATACTCACTGAATTTTTTTTTTTTTAAGATTTTATTTATTTATTTGACAGAGAGAGAGACACAGCGAGAGAGGGAACACAAGCAGGGGGAGTGGGAGAGGGAGAAGCAGGCTTCCGGCAGAGCAGGGAGCCCGATGTGGGGCTCGATCCCAGGACCCTGGGATCACGACCTGAGCCGAAGGCAGACGCTTAACGACTGAGCCACCCAGGCGCCCCAGTACTCACTGAATTTTTAAATATTCAGATACATGGGGACTTTCTGGACAGTTTTTATGATCAATTCCCAGCACAATCTGTGTTCTAATTAGAGAATTCTTTAATGTGCCCTGCATCACCTCACCACTTTGAAGTCCCTGGAAACTGGTTCTATGGCCTGGCATGTGGTTGACTTCGGTAAATGTCCTAATTGTATATGGAAGAAAGGCATGTTCTGACATTTCCTATGTGAGTCCATTAGGTTGTTTGTTAATCACATGTTCAAATATTCCAGATCTTGACTTGTTTTCCAACTATTATGGAATCACTGATGGGGTGTATTAAAATCTCCCACAATGGTTGTGGGTTCATATATTTCTCTTTGTAGTTCAATTTTTGCTATATGTATTTTAAAGCTATATTATTAGGTACATACAGATTTAGTGCTCATCTCATATTGGTGAACAGCATATTTGCCATATGCAGTTACCTTATTTTCCCTTTATCTTCTACAGAATATTACAATTAGAATACTTTATTATATATTCTTTAAAACATGAGAAAAATGGGTTATCTGTGTTTCATTTCAGTATAGTAAAGGGTGTTACAAAGTATGTGTTATGATATAGAGACACCGAGGCTGTGAACTGCTGTTTGAAAGCCAGTGAATCTCAGCTCTGCCACTTACCAGTTGTGTGGTCTGAAGCAACCTCTCTGTGTCTCACTTTTCTCATCTGTAAATTCAGTTAATATAAACGAGCGTGTAGGCTAGAACCTGGCACATAGTAAGAGCTCTGTGTTATGTGTGGTTAAAATTAATATTAGATTGTGTGGCCTAAGATGGTATGGGCCCTGTTGTTCTGTTCCTTGCCATATTTACTGTGAGCCAGGGCCTAGCAATGCCTGGAACACAGCAGATGTTCAAAAGATTTGGATCAGTGAGGATGGCTGCATCATTGTCTATGATCTTCTAATGCCATTTTGATACTAGCATCCAAGCCCTGGCACACTGGGACGAATTTTACGGAGCTGAGCCTAGTCTTGCTTTCAAACCTCTGCACCTGCTGTTCCCCCCCCTTCTTGGAACACCTGTACACACCTTCATGTCTCAGCTCAGATCTCCGGAGGCTTGCTTTGTGCCCAGCACTATGCTAGGGCCTCTCTGAGCATCCCCTCCTTGGAGACTTGGAGCAACCTCAAGAAGGTGGCATCGGAACTGCTGTCTCATTTACACTGGTGTTATGTGGGGCTTCTTGACATGTGCAGAAAGAACGGAACTGCTCTCCATAGCTCACCTTCCATAGAAGCAGGGGTTCCTGTCTGCCTGGTGTCCCACAGAGGTTCCCAGATATCCATATATCTTTTGGAGCTGTCAAGGATGAGGGAAGCAGGTACAAATGAGAGTGGCCTAGAGGTACAGACTGCTAGGAGGAGAGAGGAGGTTGTAGGGGCAAGCCTGGAGACCCTCACCAGAGGGCAGTGTCTGGAAGGACAAAATGGGGCTCCACTCGCTCCACAGATCCTCTTCTTTCTCCATTCGGCAGCGGCCACGCACCTCATAGCCAGTGGCCAGCTCCAGGTCCTGGATCTCAACAGGGGTCAGGGGCATGGACTTCACTTCTGGTTCCAGCTGGGGGATAGAGGAAGAGAGCAGTGAAGCTGAGGACTGAGTTGAGAGTACTTGACCTGATATGTCAGCAGGCTCCAACTATCCTGCTTTGTCCCAGACCATGGGGGTTCTCAGGACACAGGGCTTTTGGCTTTGTAATTAGGATAATCCCCGGCAAAAAGAGGAGATGAACTGGCCACCCTATGAGTCACATATAGCAGCAAGTAGTAAATTCTATTATTATCCCCATTTTACAGTTGAGGAAAACTGAGGCCCAGAGAGGGGAAGTGACTTGCCCAAGGTCACAAAGCAGAGGAGTGCTGGAGATGAGATTCATACCCGGGCAGTCAGATTCCAAAGTCTGCATCTCTCAACCTTTCTCTGAATTGCATGAATAATCACAATGACAACTCTCTTCTACCTTGTGATGTTTTGCATGAGGTGGCTGAGACAACTGGTTATCCCCAGTATCCACTCTCCCCTTCTTCCTTTGGAAATAGAAGCCCTGAGTATCAGCTGGGAATGTGGCTGCCAAGAGTAAGGACTCCATTTCCCAGCCTCCCTTACAATTAGGTGAGACCATGTGGCTGTGTTCTGGCCAATGAGCTAGGAGAGGAAATGATACTGGTAACTTCTGGGTTGTACAAAGTACATGGGCTGGTACCCCAACTCCTTCTGGGGTCTCCTTGCTCTAGAGTTCTCTTCCATTTTTCTTGCTGTGTGAGCTTGGTAAGGTGCTGAACTTCTCTGAGGCTGGCTTCCCCAACTATGAAATAGATATCTTAAAAGCATCTACTACAGGGGCGCCTGGCTGGCTCAGTCAATGGAGTATGCGACTCTTGATCTTGGAGTCCTGAGTTTGAAACCCATGTGTGGTGTAGAGTTTACTTAAAAT
Source organism: Neomonachus schauinslandi (assembly GCF_002201575.2). NCBI lineage: Eukaryota > Metazoa > Chordata > Mammalia > Carnivora > Phocidae > Neomonachus > Neomonachus schauinslandi. The sequence goes on from NC_058403.1 coordinate 205,044,731, forward strand.
AAACAAAAATTAACAAATAAATAAATAAAAGCATCTACTATAAAGGGAGGTTGGGAGGGACTCATCAAGATAATCCATGCAATTAGCCTGGGACCTGATGCACAGCAGGTGCTCAGAAACGTCAGCTGCCTTTATTCATTATTTTGGGGTGTTTATTTAAACCAAGCCTTGCTCCTCATCTGTAAAATGGGTAGGTATAAAATGTACCTACTTCAAAGAGTTCTTGTAAGGGTTCAACAAGGAGCCTAGAATAGTGTCTGGCACACAGCAGATGCTCTCTAAATGTCTTCTATTATTCTTATTTTAAGGTTAATGTAAGCTACTGGAGGCCTTCCATTCATTCACAAAAATGTTAGAGGAAGTTTACTGAGTTTCTCAAAAATTCTAAGTGGAATTTGGGATTGGGATTGCATGGAATTTTAGATTATTTGGTGGGGGGGTGATTTTTTAGCTGAACAAGATGCATGTACAGGCCTTTTGTGGGAAATGTGGACAGACTATAAGGACAAGTAAGGAACGGGCTCTGGGCTGGGTCTCTGATTTGGGGATGATGCCCTGGGCCCTGCCTGGAATAGGGTGGGGAATAGGGGGCCCCTGACACTCACCAGGGTCCAGGCTGTCCCCTGGCATCTTTGATAGTAGAACTGGCAGACCAAGACCTTATGGGGTGGCCACACAGGCGGGGCCCAATGGACAGTGGCCTCCAGGGGCTCATCCTCTGAAAAGTCCACGTCAGGGTACAGCCGGGGGGCATCTGGCTTCACTGAGGAAGGGGAGGCCAGATGCATTAAGCCAGGGCCTCCGGGACCACCCACTCCACACAAAGCACACCCCCCACCCCGCCTGTTACTTCGGGTTTCCAGGTTCACGAAGACTGGGGGCCAGAGAGTCTGGCCTGCCTTGGTACCCCAGACAAGCAGTTCATCAGACATGGTAAGCTGTTCCCGGAGGACGGTCACCCAGCTCTGTCCGGTGGGCACTGCCACAGTCCACGTTCTGTTGGAATGGCTGTGGAGAAGAGAGGTGGGGATGGGGGGTGTGGTGTATATGGGGTTGGGTCCAGAGCCATAATGATAACTCCTCTGCCTGGGTTCAAATCCCAGCTCTGCTGCTTCAGAGCTGTGTGACCTTGAACAAGTGACTTGACTTCTCTGTGCCTGTGTCCTCAGCTACAAAACGAGGGTGATAGAAATACCCGCTGAAGAGCTGGAGAGTGAGGGGAATCAATGAGCTAATAAACAGGTTGTGTTTAGAACAGTGCTGGGTGCCCAATACATGTGAGCATTGCTTATTGTATTTATTGGCACCTACTTATATGTCCGCACATTTACACTTACGCAACTACCCGGTCAGCAAAACACCTAAGTATATGATTGATGATAAAGAATAGTCTTCAGGGCACCTGGGTGGCTCAGATGGTTAAGCGTCTGCCTTCGGCTCAGGTCATGATCCCAGGGTCCTGGGATCGAGTCCCACATCGGGCTCCCTGCTCCTTGGGAGCCCGTTTCTCCCTCTGCTTCTCTCTCTCTCTGTCTCTCTGTCTCTCATGAATAAATAAATAAAATCTTAAAAAAAAAAAAAAAAGAACAGTCTTCAGGGTGAAGAGGATGCAGTGTGATGATGTGGTGAGGAATGACAGTGCTATTTCAGGCAGGGTGGCCAGGAGAGATCTCTCAGATGAGACTTTTGAACAAAGGCCTGAAGGACAGGAGGATGGAGCCGTGCAATACCTGGGGGAAAGCATTTTAGGAAGAGGCAGCCACGGCAGGTGCAAAGGCCCTGAGGTACACTCACTGATGTGTTTGAGGAACAGCAAGGAGGAGGCCTGCAGGACAGGAGTGGAACGACTGAGGGGGACAGTGGGCGGAGGTGAGGGCAGGGAGGTGACAGGAAGAGTGTGCAGGGCCTGGCGGGCCACAGGAAAGACTTGGGCTTTTACTCTGAGTGAGGTGGGACCCCTGGAGGGCGGGGAGCAAAGCAGAGATGTGCCTGACGCAGATGGTCACAGGCGCCCCCTGGCGGCTGTGGCGGAGAACAGACTGTGGGCTTGAAGGTGCAAGCCAGGGGCCCGAGGGAGGAGGTTACTAACTGCACGGCCCAGGTTAGCCATGATGGATGGAGGTTGGACCAGGGTGGGTGCCCAGGAAGTAGAGAGTGTCAGATTCCGGATAATGTAGAAAGTGAAGCCGGCGGGGCGCCTGGGTGGCGCAGTCGTTAAGCGTCTGCCTTCCGCTCACGTCATGATCCCAGAGTCCTGGGATCGAGCCCCACATCGGGCTCCCTGCTCAGCGGGAAGCCTGCTTCTCCCTCTCCCACTCCCCCTGCTCGTGTTCCCTCTCTCGCTGTGTCTCTCTCTGTCAAATAAGTAAATAAAATCTTAAAAAAAAAAAAAAAAAAAAGAAAGTGAAGCCGGTAAGGCTTGCTGACAGACCAGATGTGGGTGACAGCGAGCCGGCGTTGAGGATATCCTGAAGGATTAGATTTCAGAGGTTCAGAACAAGGCCTTCATAAAACAACAGCAACAACAAAAATGCAGGTGTTGGTGAAGATGTGGAGACACTGCAGCCCTAGTACACTGCTGGTGGGAACGGAAAATGTCGCAGCTGCTGCAGAAAAGTTTGGCAGTTCCTCAAAAAGTTAAACACAGAATTGCTATAGGACCCAGCAATTCCACTCCTAGGCATAGACCCCAAAGCATTGAAAACAGGAACTCAAGAACTTGTCCATGTATGTTCATAACAGTGCAAGTCACAATCGCCAAAAGGTGAAAGCAAACCATATGTCCACCAACAGATGAATGGATACACCAAGTGTGGTGGATCCATACAGTGGAATATCACTCAGCCATAAAAAGGAAGGGTGTTCTGATTCCTGCTACCATGTGGATGGACCTCAAAAACATGCTAAGTGAAAGAAGCCACACAAAAGGCCATATTTCTTATGATTCCATTTGTATGAAACGTTCAGAACAGGCAAATCCATACAGACAGAAAGCAGGATGGTGGTTGCCAGGGGCTAGTGGGGGGTTGGGGGGTAGGACAATGGGGAGTGACTGCTCATGGGGATGGAACTTCCTTTTGGGGTGATGAGAATGTTCTGGAACTAGACAGAGGAGGTGGTTGCACAACACTGTGAATGTACCAAATGCCACTGAATTTTTTTTTTTTTTTAAGATTTTATTTATTTATCTGACAGAGAGAGAGGAAGAGAGCACGAGCAGGGGGAGGAACAGGGGGAGAGGGAGAAGCAGACTCCCCGCTGAGCAAGGAGCCTGACATGGAGCTCGATTCTAGGATGCCAGGATCATGACCTGAGTGGAACTTCAGTGGTTCCACTGAGTGGAAGCCACCCAGGCACCCCATGAATTGCTCATTTAAAAATGGGTTAGCTTTGGGGCGCCTGGGTGGCTCAGTCGTTGAGTGTCTGCCTTCGGCTCGGGTCATGATCCCGGGGTCCTGGGATCGAGCCCCGCATCGGGCTCCCCGCTGGGCAGGAAGCCTGTTTCCCCCTCTCCCCCTCCCCCTGCTTGTGTTCCCTCTCTCGCTGTGTCTCTCTCTGTCAAATCAGTAAATAAAATATATTTTAAAAATGGGTTAGCTTTATGTGATGTGAATTTATCTCATTAAAAAAAAGGGGGGACCTTCTCTGACTCCTCTGTCTTACACCATTTAAAACGAGGCCCCTCTGGAAAGGAATGGCGGTGATGATTGCACAACAATGTGAATGTATTTAATGTCACTGAACTGTGCACTTAAAAATGGTTGAGAAAAAAAAGAGTAAATTTTATGAGTATTTTACCATCATTAAAAAAAAAAACAAAAACAAGTGACGCCTGGGTGGCTCGGTCAGTTAAGCGTCTGCCTTCGGCTCGGGTCAGGATCCCGGGGTCCTGGGATCGAGCCCCACGTCAGGCTCCCTGCTCTGCAGGAAGCCTACTTCTCTCTCTCCCTCTGTGTGCTCGCTCGCTATTTCTCTCTCAAATAAATAAATAAATAAATCTTAAAAAAAAAATACCCACCCACCCCACCGTGGTTCCCACCTTTCAATGCCCCTTTACTCCTCCCTCACTTAGCCAAATTTGAAATGAATTTGAGTTTGCAGGTGTGATTCATCACGAAGGAACCCAGGTCTCCCCCTTGACTGTGGGCTCCACGAGGGCCAGGCTTTCTGTCTACCTCTTTCATTGCTGCATCCCTGGCACCAGACCAAAGTATCTTTTTATACCCTCAGAGAAGTTAGGCTACCTGCCTAAGGTCACACAGCAATAAAAAACAGCTCTAATTATTAAGCAACTTCTCTTTGCCAATGCCTAATTCACTGAATCCTCACAACAAACGCTGGGAGGCAGTTTCTTTATTATCACCTTTTGACAGTGGAAGAAAGAGAGGCTCAGGGAAGGAAGGTGACTGGTCTAGGCTCACACAAGGAAATGCTGAAACCTGGAATCGAAGGGCTGGAGAGGGGGAGGGCTGCGGAGCAGAAGTATTGGGGTCCTCTCAACCTGAGTTATGCTGGGACCTGAGTGGCCACCCCTCTAAAGCCTCAGTTTCCCCAAGTCAGCCGGTCGTACTCACTACTTCTGGCTCTGGAGGTGCAGCGTGGAGGGGGCTCCCAGGTCCCCAAGAGCTTCCCACGAGCAGTTCAGGTCGCCCAAGGGTCCAACTCCATAGCACTGCAGTGGCCCAGGGCTGTCTGGAGAGGGAGGCGGGGGTGGGGTGAGGTAGGGAGGGTGTCCCAGGGAAGGGGCTCAATTGCCCCATCCTGCACATCCCAGAACCTGAACTTCCCCCGACTTCTGCCAATTGTGGAGGGCGATCCGGGGGTCCCTTCCGGGGATGAGCAGCAGGAAGGGGGCGCTGGACACCCCTCCCCAGGCTTCGGGCATAACTCCTCCCCTCCCTCTGCCAGCCACATCCTGTTACCACCCCGGGGCCTCGGGCTCCCACCTCGCGGCCGACCCCCCCTCCCGCCACCCCGTGCGCCAACTCCTCTCTCCGCCCGGTCCCCGCCCGGGGAGGTGCAGGGTGGCGTCTGCACCGGGGGCGTTCATGCCGCAAACCTGCGGTGCAGGTGGAGCCTCGCGGCGAGCGCGGCGGCCGAGCGCCCGCCACGGGCTCGCTCCACAACTCACCCTGGGACCGAGTCCGGTGGCCCAGCAGCAACAGCAGAGGCAGCAGCACCAGCTTCGGCCGCGGCCGGAAGGGGGCGGCCCGGGCCCCCCGCATGGCGCCGCACCGCGGCCCGAGTCCCGCCAGGCCCTGGCCGGCCCAGCGCGGCCGCCCCGCTCGCCTGGCTGTACGCCCCAGCGCCGAGCGGCGACGGGAAGCGCCCCTCCCCTCCCAGCCGCCTCCGCACCTTGCGCTCCGGGACCCCGCCCCTTCCCCGCGGCGGAAAGTCCCCGGCGGCGCCGGCTGGGGCTGCGGAAGGGGAGGAGGGACGGCCTGGGGCTTGCGGCGGCCTCCGCCGCCGAGAACCCCTGAAGCCCGTGCGGCGCCCAACACACCCCTCCGCCCCCGCTATGTTACATTCACACGCCGCAAAGTCCTTTGGAACTTTTATTATTGGGGTTGAAGAAGGTTCTGATCCGTCCCCTCAGCGAGCCTCCCACCCCAGAATGTGAAGGGAACCCAGGGCTCCCACCACCAGTTCTAGGGTCCCCAGCTTTAGAACCCCAGCAGGTGGGGCTGGAGCGGGAGGGGCTGAAGGCAGGGAGAAAGGGGTAGGCGAGGGCTGGAATGGAGCAGGAACATAATTTGGGCTGGTCGGGAGACAGAGGCCGCAGTTGGGGCAAGAGAGAATCAGTTAGGGCAAAGGTCTGGATGAGGGTAGATCGGTTTGGGTAGAGTAGGGGCACCGTTAAAGCAGAGAGGGATGTAGGCTAGGCAAAGACATGATACGGCCTGGGGAGAGGTCAGGGGTCAGGACCAGAGGTTTCCATTTGGCCAGGTAGGGACAGTTTGCTCAGGGTGAGGATAGGCTGGTCAAAGGTCAGGGTCATTTAGGGGGGACTGTGTCTAAGTGCACAGGCCTGATCTGATTTGCGGATGGATGAATGCATGAGAAGCCAGAGACAGGTGCCCAGCTGGACCCTGGGCCCCTGGCCACCAAGTCACTGGTCTAGCAGAGGCTGCTGATTTCACTCTTACTGCACCCCCACTTGCAGCAGTTGCTGGAGAGGCCCGCCACGACATCACGGCCACCACGCAGAGCCCCCAGAGTCCCCTCATAGAAAGCCCGGGGGTACTTGGTCAGGGCCAACCACTCGCTGGAGGCTACTGCCTCATCCAGCTCACTGTCTGGGTCCGAGTCTGCATCTGGGAAGGGGAAAGATGAAAAGAGTTAGTGCTTGGGGCTCAGTTTCTGTCACAACCAGAGTCTGGCTGGCCCAGCTACTTCAATTCTTGTGATGCAGCCTCATGGTCAAAGGTTTTATTCCATACAGACCCAGGTTCCAGCTTTGGTGGGCAAATTATTCAACCTCACTGAGCTTGCCTTTTCTCTCTTGTCATTTCTTTTCTCCTACTCTTTATTTATTGAGAACCTGATGGTTAAGAGTATGTGTTTGGGGGGCACCTGGGTGACTCCATCAGTTAAGCCTCTGACTCTTGATTTCGGCTCAGGTCATGATCTCAGGGTCATGGATCGAGCCTCGCGTAAGGCTCTGCACTCAGTGAAGTGGGGAGTCTGCTTGAGGATTCTGTCTCTCTCTCCCTCTGCCCCTTCCCCCTGACTCATGCTATTTCTCTCTCTCTCTCAAATCAATCAATCAATCTAAATAAAAATAAATAAATAAAATGGGGCTCTTAAAAAAAAAAAAAAGAACATATGTTTGGGAGCTGAACTAAGCACCAATCCAGCCTCTCTGAGTTATAATCCTGAGCATATGAATTTACTTCTCTGACTCTTGGTTTCCTTCTCTGCAAAGTGGGGGTACTAATAACTCCTATCTTCTAGAGTTTTATATGGAGTAAATGAGATAATTAATACTCAAAGAAAAGCTTAGAACAGTGTCTGGCACACAAGAAGCATTCAAAATAGCCCTGATCATTTATTGAGCACTTATTATGTGCCAGACACTGTTCTAAAGGATTTAGTGGATTAACTCCTTTATTCCTCACAATGACAACCCCATGAAGTGGGTGCAGCTGTTATCATTTCCAATTTCCAGACGAGAACACCGAGGCACAATTTGGTAGGCTAACTAGTGCAAGAAAACCCAGCTATGGGGGTGCTTGGGTGGCTCAGTTGGTTGAGTGTCTGCCTTCGGCTCAGCAGGAAGCCTGCTTCTCTCTCTCCCACTCCCCCTGCTTGTGTTCCCTCTCTCACTGTCTCTGTCAAATAAATAAAATCTTAAAAAAAAAAAAAGAAAAGAAAACTCAGCTATGAAGTTGTAGGGCTGCTACTTGAACCCAGGCAGTGTGTCTTTCCGGTCCATATTCATACCATCATCATCACGAACCCCCCCCTTTTTTTTTTGGCCAGGCTCCTGCCCCTCATGAAACTAGGCCCCTTGCCCCCTGCTTGAGCCCTGACTGAACCCCTTGCCCAGTTTAGGATGGTGTCCTAATCTGTTTTTGACTCAGTGTTGCCACTTAACCATCCTGGGAGATTCAGGGACTGGGCCTCCTATTTTCGGATAAAGGGGCTCGGAGAGGGTAACCAACTCGTTAGGAAGGTCACCTGCTAGGTGGCAAAATCTGGCCTTGTGTACCCCACACTACCTTCCTCGGAGGTTGAAAAGCACTTCAGTGTCAGTGTCTAAATGGCATCCCACCTCCCACCCCACCCCCCATCCTAGGAGTTGTGCAAGCAGCAGCCTTGCTTAAGGCAGGCTCACACTCGGCAGGTGCTCCAGAAATAGTAGCTAGTTCTTGGATGACTAGAGGGTGTGGATGGCTTGCCACCCTGTCCCGGCTCTGCTAACTGGCTCATCCCACCTCCGCCCAACTTTGAGGCCTGGGCAAGTTCCTCCAGTTGCACGTAGTAGGACAGGGACTCTTCTGCCCCATCCCTGGCTCTTTGGACCATCCCATGTCCCATCCACTGTCCACCCCCTCCCCCCACACGCTACCTCCCAGCCTCACCCGTAGCTTCAGGAGCCAGGAGGTCCGACCGTCTCCACCGGGAGCCCCCGCAGGTGAAGATGACTGCCCGGATGAATTCCCGGCCGCAAAGTTTCACTCCATAGGGCGATGCCCAGGCCTCAGCCCTCAGCCACAGCTCCCCAGCCAGCACCCACACGGTCAGCAGCAACAGCAGCGGGTGCTTGGCCATGCTGGACAGGAACACCTGGGACTCTGGGGCACAGCGAGGCAACTTCCCTGGGTGTCTGTGACTCTGCTGCCTCCTGGCCCCCCATTTATACATCCTGGCTCCCCCCACCTGTCATGGAGAAGGCAAGTGACCTCCTTTATCTCCTTCAGCAGAGGGGATAAGGGCATGGCCCCCCCGCCCGACCTTTCCCGTTTCCAGGACCAAGTGATAACCTTTAACCATGGATGGGGTGACGTGGTCCAGCTCACTGTCATCTTCAACAGAGAGGGTGAGAAGGTCTCAGTTCAGCAGAGACCAGGAACCCAGACCCCACCAGATGGGAAGAGAGGACACAGCCAGATACCACCCCCCCATAGGACCTCCTCCATGAATAATATCAACAATGATAATGAGCATTTCCACAGTATGGGCTGGGTTGTGAGGCCAGGCACCTCTCTAATTATTTTATATCTACTTAATCCTCCCAATAACCCATGATAATGGTTCTCAAATTTAAGCAAGCCTCAGAATCTCCTGGAGGTCTTGTTAAAACCCTATTTTAAAATAGGGCCCTATTTACAGAGCATCTGAGAATCTGCATTTACAACAAATTTCCAGGCTTTGCTGATGCTGCAGTGGTCCAGAAACCACGCTTTTGAGAGCCCCTGGACTATGAGATTAGGACTAAGATTATCCCCATATTACAGACAAGGAAACCGAGGCACAGAGTGGTGACAGAAGGTGCCCACGCTCAGCTAGTAAGGGGGTGGGGTGGAGATGGAGATTCAAACAGAGCCATCTGGCTCCAGAATCCATGCCCTCCAAGGGAAAATTTTAAGGATCAAAAAAATTATTATGGGGACAGAGTTTCAATTTTGCAAGATGAAAAGAGTTCTGGAGATGGATGGTGAATGTGCTTGATGTCACCAGGCACTTAAAAATGGTTAAGATGGCGGGGGGAGCGGAGCAAGCTGGCAGAGGAGTAGGAGACCTGGATTTCGTCTCCTCTCAGGAATTCAGCTGGATAGGGATCAAACCATTCTGAACACCTACAAACTCAACAGGAGATCGAAGAAAAGAATAGCAACAACTCTCTCATCAGAAAAGCGACCACTTTCTGGAAGGTAGGACGTGCGGAGAAGTGAATCCGAGGCGATATTCGGGAGGATAGACGGCGGGGGAGGGGCCTCCGGCGGCCGCTTCTGGCAAGTGATAGAGCCGCGGAGCACAAAATCGGAACTTTTAAAAGTCTGCTCCGCCAAGGGACGTCACTCTGGTGGCTAAGCAGGGGGTGGAACCCTCCGGGACAGTGTGGTCTCAGGACCCTCGGGGTCACAGAAAGACCGGGGGTGCCTGAGTGTGGCAGAGCTCCCAGGTATCGGAGCAGGGAAGCCGCTGCAGAGGCGGAGCCCAGGCGCGGGCTCTCAGCTCGGGGTTGCCATAAACCGTGATCCGCGGCACAGTCGGGCCCCTGCTCCTCCAGCAGGGACCCAACAAGCGGCAGATCCGGGGAGACTCACCTTCCTCCCCCGGGAGGAGCCGCGTGGGAGTGCACCGCAGGGATCTGCTGGGTTTGGAGACTCCACCCGGGGTCGGGTGCCAGAGATAGAAACGCGCGGTCACAGGCCGGGTGAGCACGGAGTGCGGCCGAGACCGGGGAGACAGGAGTGACTGACGGCTTTTCTCTGGGGGCTCACTGAGAAGCGGGGCCTCAAATTCTCGGCTCCTCCGGGGCGGAGATTGGGAGGCCGCCATTTTCACTCTCCGCCTCCAAAGCTGTACGGAAAGCTCGCAGGGAACAAAAGCCCCGGAGAGCAAACCCGAGCAGATTACTTAGCCGGGAGGGGGCAAGGGCGGGGCAATTCCGCCTCCGGCAAAGACATTTGGGAACCACGGCAACAGGCCCCTCCCCAGAAGATCCTCGAGAAAAGCCAGCCAAGACCAAGTTTACGGATCAATGAGAACGGCAGAACTCCAGCACTAGGGGAATACTGCACATAGAATTCATGGCTTTTTTACCATGATTCTTTAGTCTTTCAAAGTTAATTTTTTTTTTTTTTTTTTTTAAAGATTTTATTTATTTATTTGAGACAGAGAGAATGTGAGAGAGAGAGCACATGAGAGGGGGGAGGGTCAGAGGCAGTAGCAGGCTCCCTGCCGAGCAGGGAGCCCGATGCGGGACTCGATCCAGGGACTCCAGGATCATGACCTGAGCCGAAGGCAGTCGCTTAACCAACTGAGCCACCCAGGCGCCCTCAAAGTTAATTTTTTTTTAACTGTCTTTTTTTCTTTTTTTTTTTTTAATTTTTCTTTTTCCCTTTTTCAACCAACATCTTATCAATCCCTTTTTTAAAAAACATTTTTATTTTTCATTTTTAGAGTCATATTCTATCCCTTCATAGTAGTTACCTGTATTTTTGGCATATATATATAAGTTGTTCTCTCTTTAAAAATTTGAGAGAGTTTCTTCTAACAGATGAAAATATACCCTAAATCTCTAGTATATGGTTTTTTTTCTACTCCCCTGCCTGATCACATTCTCTCCCTTTTTTTTTCTTTTTTCTTTTTTTAAATTCTCTTCTTTCTTTTTTCAAACAACTTCTTATCAATTCCTTTTATAAAATTTTTTATACTTTCCATCTTTACAGTCATATTCCATCCCTTCATCATACCAACCCTTATTTTTGTATATATATATGTTTTTCTTTTTTTAAAATTTGGGAGTCACTTTCTTCTAACAGACCAAAATACACCCAAAATCTAGTGTGTGGCACTGATCTATATACCAGCCTGATCATATTTGATCACATTCTGGTTTTTTTGTTGTTGTTGTTTTGTTTTGTTCTGTTTTTGTTTGTTTTTATCTTTATCTTTTTCTTTTTTCTCTCTTTCCCTTTCTTTTCCCACTGCTTCAGGTCTTTTCTGATTTGTTTAGAGTATATTTTCTGGGGACGTTGTTACTCTGCTAGCATTTTGTTCTCTCATTAATCTATTCTCCTCTGCACAAAATGACAAGATGGAAAAAATCACCTCAACAAAAAGAACAAGAGGTAGTACCGACTGCCAGGGACCTACTCAATACGGACATTAGTACGATGTCAGATCTAGAGTTCAGAATCATCACTTTAAAGATACTAGCTGGGCTTGAGAAAAACATGGAAGTTATTAGAGAAACCCTTTCTGGAGAAGTAAAAGAACTAAAATCTAACCAAGTTGAAATCAAAAAGCTATTAATGAGGTGCAATCAAATATGGGGGCACTAACTGCTAGGATAAATGAGGCAGAAGAGAGAATCAGTGATATAGAAGACCAAATGATGGAAAATAAAGAAGCTGAGAAAAAGAGAGATAAACAACTACTGGATCAGGAGGGCAGAATTCGAGAGATAAGCGATACCATAAGACGAAACAACATTAGAATAATTGGGATCCCAGAAGAAGAAGAAAGAGAGAGGGGGGCAGAACGTATAATGGAGCAAATTATAGCAGAGAATTTCCCTAATTTGGGGAACGAAACAGCCATCAAAATCCAGGAGGCACAGAGAACCCCCCTCAAAATCAATAAAAATAGGTCAACACCCCGACACCTAATAGTAAAACTTACAAGTCTCATAGACAAAGAGAAAATCCTGAAAGCAGCTCGGGAGAAGAGATATGTAACCTACAATGGTAGAAACATTAGATTGGCAACAGACCTATCCACAGAGACCTGGCAGGCCAGAAAGGACTGGCAGGATATATTCAGAGCACTAAATGAGAAAAATATGCAGCCGAGAATACTATATCCAGCTAGGCTGTCATTGAAAATTGAAGGAAAGATAAAAAGCTTCCAGGACAAACAAAAACTAAAGGAATTTGCAAAAACAAAGCCAGCGCTACAAGAAATCTTCAAAGGGGTCCTCTAAGCAAAGAGAGACCCTAAAAGCAACATAGACCAGAAAGGAACACAGACAATATACAGTAACAGTCACCTTACAGACAATACAATGGCACTAAATTCCTATCTTTCAATACTTACCCTGAATGTAAATGGGCTAAATGCCCCAATCAAAAGACACAGGCTATCAGATTGGATTAAAACACAAGACCCATTGATATGCTGTCTGCAAGAGACTCATTTTAGACCCAAAGACACCCCCAGATTGAAAGTGAGGGGGTGGAAAACCATTTACCATGCCAATGGACACCAAAAGAAAGCTGGGGTGGCAATCCTTATATCAGACAAATTAGATTTTAAACCAAAGACTGTAATAAGAGATGAGGAAGGACACTATATCCTACTTAAAGGGTCTATCCAACAAGAAGATCTAACAATTGTAAATATCTATGCCCCTAACATGGGAGCAGCCAATTATATAAGGCAATTAATAACAAAAGCAAAGAAACACATCGACAACAATACAATAATAGTGGGGGACTTTAACACCCCCCTCACTGAAATGGACAGATCGTCTAAGCAAAAGATCAACAAGGAAATAAAGACTTTAAATGACACACTGGACCAAATGGACTTCACAGACATATTCAGAACATTGCATCCCAAAGCAACAGAATACACATTCTTCTCTAGTGCCCATGGAACGTTCTCCAGAATAGATCACACCCTAGGTCATAAATCAGGTCTCAACCGGTACCAAAAGATTGGGATCATTCCCTGCCTATTTTCAGACAACAATGCTTTGAAACTAGAACTCAATCACAAGAGGAAAGTCGGAAAGAACTCAAATACATGGAGGCTAAAGAGCATCCTACTGAAGAATGAATGGGTCAGCCAGGAAATTAAAGAAGAATTAAAAAAATTCATGGAAACCAATGAAAATGAAAACACAACTATTCAAAATCTTTGGGATGCAGCAAAGGCAGTCCTAAGAGGAAAGTATATAGCAATACAAGCCTTTCTCAAGAAACAAGAAAGGTCTCAAGTACACAACCTAACCCTACACCTAAAGGAGCTGGAGAAAGAACAGCAAATAAAACCTAAACCCAGCAGGAGATGAGAAATAATAAAGATCAGAGCAGAAATCAATGAAATAGAAACTAAAAGAACAGTAGAACAGATCAAAGAAACTAGGAGCTGGTTCTTTGAAAGAATTAACAAGATTGATAAACCCCTGGCCAGACTTATCAAAAAGAAAAGAGAAATGACCTAAATCAACAAAATCATGAATGAAAGAGGAGAGATCAAACCAACACCAAAGAAATACAAACAATTATAAGAACATATTATGAGCAACTCTATGCCAGCAAATTAGATAACCTGGAAGAAATGGATGCATTCCATTTCCATACAGAGATGTATCAACTACCAAAACTGAACCAGGAAGAAATAGAAAACCTGAACAGACCTATAACCACTAAGGAAATTGAAGCAGTCATCAAAAATCTCCCAAAAAACAAAAGCCCAGGGCCAGATGGCTTCCCAGGGGAATTCTACCAAACATTTCAAGAAGAATTAATACCTATTCTTCTGAAACTGTTCCAAAAAATAGAAATGGAAGGAAAACTTCCAAACTCATTTTATGAGGCCAGCATTACCTTGATCCCAAAACCAGGCAAAGACCCCATCAAAAAGGAGAATTACAGACCAATATCTCTGATGAACATGGATGCAAAAATTCTCACCAAAATACTAGGCAATAGGATCCAACAGTACATTAAAAGGATTATTCACCACGACCAAGTGGGATTTATCCCTGGGCTGCAAGGTTGGTTCAACATCCGCAAATCAATCAACATGATACAATACGTTAACAAAAGAAAGAACAAGAATCAAAGGATCCTCTCAATAGATGCAGAAAAAGCATTTGACAAAGTACAGCATCCTTTCTTGATCAAAACTCTTCAGAGTATAGGCATAGAGGGTACATACCTCAATATCATAAAAGCCATCTATGAAAAACCTACAGCGAATATCATTCTCAATGGGGAAAAACTGAGAGCTTTCCCCCTAAGGTCAGGAACGCGGCAGGGATGTCCACTATCACCACTGCTATTCAACATAGTATTGGAAGTCCTAGCCACAGCAATCAGACAACAAAAAGAAATAAAAGGCTTCCAAATCGGCAAAGAAGAAGTCAAACTCTCACTCTTTGCAGATGATATGATACTTTATGTGGAAAACCCCAAAGACTCCACCCCAAAACTGCTAGAACTCATACAGGAATTCAGTAAAGTGGCAGGATATAAAATCAATGCACAGAAATCAGTGGCATTCCTATACACCAACAACAAGACAGAAGAAAGAGAAATTAAGGAGTCGATCCCATTTACAATTGCACCCAAAACCATAAGATACCTAGGAATAAATCTAACCAAAGAGACAAAGGATTTGTACTCAGAAAACTATAAAATACACATGAAAGAAATTGAGGAAGACACAAAGAAATGGAAAAACGTTCCATGCTCATGGGTTGGAAGAACAAATATTGTGAAGATGTCAATGCTACCTAGAGCAATCTACACATTCAGTGCAATCCCCATCAAAATACCATCCACTTTTTTCAAAGAAATGGAACAAATAATCCTAAAATTTGTATGGAACGAGAAAAGACCCCGCATAACCAGAAGAATGTTGAAAAAGAAAAGCAAAGCTGGTGGCAGCACAATTCCGGACTTCCAGCTCTATTACAAAGCTGTCATCTTCAAGACAGTATGATACCGGCACAAAAACAGGCACATAGATCAATGGAACAGAATAGAGAGCCCAGAAATGGACCCTCAACTCTATGGTCAACTAATCTTCGACAAAGCAGGAAAGAATGTCCAATGGAAAAAAGACAGTCTCTTCAACAAATGGTGTTGGGAAAATTGGATAGCCACATGCAGAAGAATGATACTGGACCATTTCCTTCCACCACACACAAAAATAGACTCCAAATGGTTGAAAGACCTCAATGTGAGATAGGAGTCCATCAAAATCCTAAAGGAGAACACAAGCAGCAACCTCTTCAACCTCAGCCGCAGCAACTTTTTCCTAGAAACATCGCCAAAGGCAAGGGAAGCAAGGGCAAAAATGAACTATTGGGACTCCATCAAGATAAAAAGCTTTTGCAAAGCAAAGGAAACAGTCAAAAAACCAAAAGACCACCGACAGAATGGGAGAAGATATTTGCAAATGACATATCAGATAAAGGACTGGTATCCAAAATCTATAAAGAACTCATCAAACTCAACACCCAAAGAACAAAGAATCCAATCAAGAAATGGGCAGAAGACATGAACAGACATTTTCCCAAAGAAGACATCCAAATGGCCAACAGACACATGAAAAAGTGCTCAATATCACTCGGCATCAGGGAAATCCAAATCAAAACCTCAATGAGATACCACCTCCCACCAGTCAGAATGGCTAAAATTAACAAGTCAGGAAACGACAGATGTTGGCGGGGATGCGGAGAAAGGGGAACCCTCCTACACTGTTGGTGGGAATGCAAGCTGGTGCAGCCACTCTGGAAAACAGTATGGAGGTTCCTCAAAAAGTTGAAAATAGAGCTACCATATGATCCAGCAATTGCACTACTGGGTATTTACCCCAAAGATACAAAAGTAGGGATCCGAAGGGGTACGTGCACCCCGATGTTTATAGCAGCAACGTCCACAATAGCCAAACTGTGGAAAGAGCCAAGATGTCCATTGACAGATGAATGGATAAAGAAGAGGTGGTATATATATACAATGGAATATTATGCAGCCATCAAAAGGAATGAGATCTTGCCATTTGCAACGACGTGGATGGAACTGGAGGGTATTATGTTGAGCGAAATAAGTCAAACAGAGAAAGACATGTATCATATGACCTCACTGATATGAGGAATTCTTAATCGCAGGAAACAAACTGAGGGTTGCTGGAGTGGGGGGTGGGGTGGGAGGGATGGGGTGACTGGGTGATAGACACTGGGGAGGGTATGTGCTCTGGTAAGCGCTGTGAATTGTGCAAGACTGTTGAATCTCAGATCTGTACCTCTGAAACAAATAATGCAATATATGTTAAGAAAAAAAAAAGAAGAAGATAGCAGGAGGGGAAGAATGAAGTGGGGGAAATCGGATGGGGAGATGAACCATGAAAGACGATGGACTCTGGAAAACAAACTGAGGGTTCTAGAGGGGAGGGGGGTGGGAGGATGGGTTAGCCTGGTGATGGGTATTGAGGAGGGCACGTTCTGCATGGAGCACTGGGTATTATGCACAAACAATGAATCATGGAACACTACATCTAAAACTAATGATGCAATGTATGGGGATAATATAAGAATAAAAAAATTAAAAAAAAATAGTTAAGATGGCAAATGTTATGTGTGTTTTTACACATAAATTAAAAATAAATTAAAATATTAATATTAATATAAAATATGTAAAAATATAAAAATAATAATTTAAAAATGTTTAATTAATATACATAGAGAAGCTGTGATGTGCTGGGAAACGTTTACAAATGGGTTCTCCAGGAAAAAAAAAAGGCCCTGATTTGTAGCAGTTGTTTGTTTCTGGCCAATTTCAAGCTACCAATGTGATGTCAGTGTGGTTGCCAAAGTCCTGCAAAGTTAACCATCAGTTCTCACAAGTCGGTGTCAGCTGGCTCCAGGATACTACCAGAAGGTAAAATTTTTTTTCTATTTTTTTTATTATTATGTTATGTTAATCACCATACATTACATCATTAGTTTTTTTTTTTTTAAAGATTTTATTTATTTATTTGAGACAGAGAATGAGAGACAGAGAGCATGAGAGGGAGGAGGGTCAGAGGGAGAAGCAGACTCCCCGCCGAGCAGGGAGCCGGATGCGGGACTCGATCCAGGGACTCCAGGATCATGACCTGAGCCGAAGGCAGTCGCTTAACCAACTGAGCCACCCAGGCGCCCCACATCATTAGTTTTAGATGTAGTGTTCCATGATTCATTGTTTGCGTATAACACCCAGTGCTCCATGCAGAACGTGCCCTCTTTATTTTTTTTTATTTTTTATTTTTTTAAAATACAAAGGATCTAACTTTAAAGATTTTATTTATTTATTTGACAGAGAGAGACACAGCAAGAGAGAGAACGCAAGCAGAGGGAGTGGGAGAGGGAGAAGCAAGCTTCCCGCAGAGCAGGGAGCCCGACGCGGGGCTCAATCCCAGGACCCCGGGATCATGACCTGCGCCGAAGGCAGACGCTTAACGACTGAGCCACCCAGGCGCCCCAGAACGTGCCCTCTTTAATACCCATCACCAGGCTAACCCATCCCCCTACCCCCTCCCCTCTAGAACCCTCAATCTGTTTCTCAGAGTCCATCGTCTCTCATGGTTCGTCTCCCCCTCCGATTTCCCCCCCTTAGAAAGTAAAATTTTAAGAATCAGAAACAGGACATCCAGGATATCATCGCTCAGGTCAGGAAGTAGGTGGTACCAACAGCACAAACAGGCCATACTGCATATCCTCTCTGCTCAGAACCCCGCCCTGCCCCCCAGAGGTGGCCGCCATCCTGCCTTCAGTCATCACTGCTTTGCTTTTCGGCACAATTCTGACACTCAACATGTGCGTCTCTGAGACAGATGGCTCTTTGTCTCCTTTTCTTTCCTGTTTTCCTTCTGCATTCTAACAATTGGAACTTTTTTTTTTTTTTAAGATTTTATTTATTTAGTTGACAGAGAGAGACACAGCGAGAGAGGGAACACAAGCAGGGGGAGTGGGAGAGGGAGAAGCAGGCTTCCCGCGGGGCAGGGAGCCCGATGCGGGGCTCTATCCCAGGATCTTGGGATCGTGACCTGAGCCGAAGGCAGACGCTTAACCCCTGAGCCACCCAGGCGCCCCTAACAATTTGAACTTTTGATCAAAGTATGACACACATGAGGAAAAGTGCACCGATCATAAGGGGACACCTGGAAGAATTTTCCCAAACCAAACATACTTTGTGACCACGACTCAGGTCCAGAAAACAACATTTCCAGCCTCCCCCCAAGACAGAGGAATTAGTCTCCATCTTTTGGGGAGGGAGAATTTGGAAGAATTTGTGGACATGTGTTAAAAGTATAGTAATTGAGAAATGCTTTGGATGAAATACTTTGAGGTTATGAGAGGATCCTGTTTCCCTTTATTTTTTTTTAAGAGTTACTTATTTTTTTAGAGAGAGAGAGAGAGAGTGCACGCACAGGGTGGGGGAGGGGGCACAGAGGCAGAGGGAAGGAGAGAGACTCTCAAGCAGGTTCCCCGCAGGGAGCCCGACACAGCTGGATCTCACAACCCTAGACCCTAAGATCATGACTTTAGCCAAAATCAAGAGGCAGACCCGTAACGTACTGCGCCATCCAGGCACCCGGATCCTGTTTCCATTTAAAGTCTACCCACTGATTTTAGCATTCTGGGTGGATCTTGTGTATAGAAATTATTCCCGTGGTGTTTTTTTTTTTTTTAAAGATTTTATTTATTTATTTGAGACAGAGAGAATGAGAGACAGAGAGCATGAGAGGGAGGAGGGTCAGAGGGAGAAGCAGACTCCCCGCCGAGCAGGGAGCCCGATGCGGGACTCGATCCCGGGACTCCAGGATCATGACCTGAGCCGAAGGCAGTCGCTTAACCAACTGAGCCACCCAGGCGCCCCCGTGGTGTTTGTTTATTAGTAATTTTCCATTACCCCATTCCTTCTACATTTACCATTATTTATGATTTGGAATTCTGGAAGGAAGAGCTGTTTCTGTCTCCAGTTATTTGTTTATTCAATCATTTATTTATACCAATATGGACTCGTAAACAGTTATTTTTATTCTTTGGGTTATAATCCAATACTATTGTTATTTATTTTGTTGCCCGAATTGTTCCAGCTGTGGCCATTGGGAACTCTTTCAATTGGCTCCCACTCTAAGCATTTCATTTCACCCACTGTCCTTTTGACATGACTCCATATTTTTTGTTTGTTTGTTTTTGTTTTTTAGTATGTCTTATTGTCTAGCACAACGAGAAATTTGGGGCTTGTCTTGTGTTTTCCCTGTCCCAGTCCTAGAATCAGCCACTTTCCAAAGAGAATATGAGATTCCCTTTAATGGAGAATGGCCCTGAGAAGTCAGGATTGGGGTGCTGACTGTGCTCATCACTACTGGGGATGGGGGATGGGCAGGTATGTCATTACTTCTAGGTCCTCTCAGCTGATAGCATTTTTTTTTTAAGATTTTATTTATTTATTTGAGAGAGAGAGAATGAGAGACAGAGAGCATGAGAGGGAGGAGGGTCAGAGGGAGAAGCAGATTCCCTGCCGGGCAGGGAGCCCGATGCGGGACTCGATCCCAGGACTCCAGGATCATGACCTGAGCCGAAGGCAGTCGCTTAACCAACTGAGCCACCCAGGCGCCCCCATTTTTTTTTAAATATTGGGGGTAGGGGTGCCTGGGTGGCTCAGTTGGTTGAGCATCTGCCTTCAGCTCAGATTGTGATCTCGGGGTGCTGAGATCAAGCCCTGCATCAGGCTTCCTGCTCAGCAGGGAGGCTGCTCCTCCTTCTCTCCCTGCTCCTCCCTCCTCCAGCTTGTGCTCTCTCCTCTCTTGATCACTCTCTCTCTCAAATAAATAAATAAAATCTTTACAAAAATAAAAATATTGGGGTAAGGGCGCCTGGGTGGCTCAATCGGTTAAGTGTCTGACTCTTTGTTTAGGCTCAGGTCATGATCTCAGGGTTGTGAGATAGAGCCCCACTTTGGGCTCCTTGCTCAGCAAGGAGTCTGCTTGTCCCTCTCCCTCTGCTTCTCCCCCTGCTTGCATGCTATCTCTCTCTCAAATACATAAAATCTAAATAAAATAAAATATTGGGGTAAAATTCCTATACATAGAATTAACCATTTCAATGTTACATACACACATGTGTTCATAGCAATACTATTCACAACAGCCAAAAAGCAGAAACGACCCAAATTCCCATTAACAGATGAGTGGATAAACAAAATGAGGTGGACCCATACAACGGAAAACAAGTCAGTCATGAAAAGGAATGAAGTTCTGATACATGTTACAATGTGGATGAACCTTGAAAACATTACACTGAGTGAAAGAAGCCAGAGCCAGAAGGTCACATATTACATGATTCTGTTGATCTAAAATATCCAAAAGAGGCACATCCATAGAGACAGAAAGCCGACTGGTGGTTGCCTGGGGCTGGGAGGAGGAGAGAATGGGGAGTAATCACCACTGGGTATCCCTTTGGGGGGTGAAAATGTTTTGGACAGAGGTGGTGGTTGTACAACATTGTGAATATACTGTATGCGACTGAATTGTTGGCTTTTTTTTTTTTAAGATTTTATTTATTTATTTGACAGAGAGAGAGAGCACAAGTAGGCAGAGCGGCAGGCAGAGGGAGAGGGAGAAGCAGGCTCCCTGTTGAGCAGAGAGCCTGATGCGGGGCTCGATCCCAGGACTCCGGCATTATGACCCGAGCTGAAGGCAACCGTTTAACTGACCGAGCCACCCAGGCGTCCCTGAATTGTTCGCTTTAACACAGTTAATTTTATGTTATCAATTTCACCCCAATTTAAATAAACAACAATAGGGGCTCTGGTGATGGGCTGAGCTGGGTTGGAATTCCTTCTCTGCCTCTTTCCTGCTGTGTGACCATAGGCAAGTCACTTAACCTCTCTGTACCTTGGTTTTCTCACCTGTAAAATAGGGAAGAGTCAATGAGTGCATCTTAAAACATTCTGTGGCAGGCAGTAAGCGCTGTTTAAATGTTATTTCTACCTGACACATTCCCTTTGGATTCAAACTTCATTCCTTTGTCCTTTTCTTCGTGACAAACTCCTGGCCTCGGTTGCCCCCTGCGGTGTCTGGGGTCAAGGCAATGCTCCCGAAGGTGGGAGTCATATCTGATTGTACTGCTTTGAAAGGGCTGATGAATAATATGCTCCCCTCCACCTCCTCTCCTCCTGGCGACTCTCCA
Organism: Neomonachus schauinslandi; assembly: GCF_002201575.2. Classification (NCBI taxonomy): domain Eukaryota; kingdom Metazoa; phylum Chordata; class Mammalia; order Carnivora; family Phocidae; genus Neomonachus; species Neomonachus schauinslandi. The sequence goes on from NC_058403.1 coordinate 205,065,876, forward strand.
GGGACGCATCCTCCTGCCCTTTTCTCCATATCCCCAATGCCTGGCTCACAGGCTGGAAAAGATCACGCCAGGAGGTAATTGCTGCCTGTCTGATTTTGACTGGCCCAGAACCAGAAGGCTCTTTTGTGCCTCACACAGAATCAGAGTTTTGAGCCCAATACAGCTGCATTCAAATTCCAGTTCCCGCGTGACCTTGAGCAAGGCAGGGCATCTCTCTGAGTTCATTGGGAAGATGGAGTTAATAAGTATATTTCCTTCACGGGGCTGTTTGGGGACTTTGGTGAAATTATGCAAAGCGCTCAGCACCACACATAGCATATGGTAAGTGCAGTGGGTTGCATGGAACCTGCACAAAGATACCTCCACGTCCTAACCCTCGGGAACTTTGAACATGATATTATTTGGGAAAAGGGTCTTTGCATATGTAATTAAGGACTTAGAGATGAGATCATCCTGGATTATCTGGTTGGACCCTAAATCCAAGGACAGGTGCTGAAAACACAGACAGAAGAGATAAGGCCATGGGAAGACAGAGACAGAGATTGGAGTGATGTACACAAAGCAGCCAAATCATGTCTGGAGCTACCAGAGGCTGGAAGAGATGTGGAAGGATCTTCCCCTAGAGCTGAAGGGAGCATGGCTTTGCTGACACCTTGATTTCGGACTTCTGGGCTCTAGAACTGGTTTTTTGTTTGTTTGTTTGTTTTTTTAAAGACTTTATTCATTTGAGAGAGAGAGAAAGACAGTGAGAGCACAAGTAAGGGGAGAGGCAGAGGGAGAGGGAGAAGAAGACTTCCTGCTGAGCTGGGAACCTGATGTGGGGCTCGAGCCCAGGACCTGGAGATCATGACCTGAGCTGAAGGCAGATGCTTAACCATCTGAGCCACCCAGGGGCCCCTGGGCTCTAGAACTGTAAGAGAATAAATTTCCGTTTTTGTAAGCCACACAATTTGTGGCAAACTGTAAGAACAGCCATAGGAAACTAATACATAAGAATCAGGGGTGCCTGGGTGGCTCAATCGGTTGAGCATCTGCCTTCTGCTCAGGTCATGATCCCAGGGTCCTGGGATTGAGTCCTTCCTTGAGCTCCCTGCTCCCCGGGGAGCCTGCTTCTCTCTCTCCCTCTGTCCCCCCACTTGTGCTCTCTCTCTCTATCTCAAATAAATGGATAAAATCTTTTTTTAAAAAAAAATAAGAATCGGGAAATGTTATGTGCTCCCAACATCATTATTATTTTCATCATCATCATTATTTCTGGTCAGCATAAAAACGCACCCGACTTTTACTAATCCCAAACAAAGCCACTCTCTCCAAACTTCTTAACTAATCCTATTTCTGGATGGTCAATACATTCTGGTGGGTCAAGAAACAAAAAGTATAAGAATGTTTATGTTGCAGTGTCTCCCTCCCAATCTCAGACCCCTCCTTTCCCCTACAGGTAACCCACTGCTCTTGATTTCCTGAATATCTTTCTTTTCTTCTTCTTCTTCTTTTTTAATAAAGGTTTATTTATTTATTTATTTAGTATTTTAAGATTTTTATTTATTTATCTGACAGAGAGAGAGAGAGAGAAAGAGAGCACAAGCAGGAGGAGAAGCAGACTCCCCACTGAGCAGGGAGCCCCATGCAGGGCTCGATCCTGGGACCCTGAGATCATGACCTGAGCCAAAGACATATGCTTAACTGACTGAGCCACACAGGCGCCCCTATTTATTATTATTTTTTAAATGTTTTATTTATTTGAGACAGAGACAGAGAGAGTACGAGTGGGGGAAGGGGTAGAGGGGGAGGGACAAGCAGACTCTTCAGTGAGCAGGGAGCCCAACTCAGGGCTCGATCCCAGGACCCTGAGATCATGACCTGAGCCGAGGTCAGATGCTTAACCAACTGAGCCACCCAGGTGCCCCGGATTTATTTATTTTAGAGAGAGACAGAGACAGAGTGCTTGAGCAGAGGGAGAGGCAGAGGGTGAGGGAGCTGAGCTTGAAGCTGGATATGGGGCTCAATTCCAGGACCCTGAGATCATTACCTGGCCCGAATTCAAGAGTCAGCTGCTTAACCAACTGAGCTACCCAGGCGCCCCCTGAGTATCTTTCCAGAATTTCTGTGCACCCGTATAAACAAATATGAATATAGGTTCTATTACCCCCCACACACATCTGCTTTTACATAAAAGGGAGCATTTAAAATTGTTTATTGTGGTAAAATACACATAATATAAAATATGTCATTTTAACCAGTTTTAAGTGTCTCGTTCAGTAGCATTAAGTACATCACATCGTGTGCAGCCGTCACCACCATCCATCTCCAGAGCTCTTCATCTTCCCAAACTGAAACTCTGTCCCCACTAAATACTAACTCCCCATTTCCCCCCCTTTCCTCTCAGCCCCTGACGCCTACCATCCTCCCTTTTTGTCGCTATGGATTTGCCTATTCTATGTACCTTGTGTAAGTAGACTCATATGGTATTTGTCCTTTTGTGTCTGGCTTCTTGCACTTAGCACAATGTTTTCAAGTTCATCCACCCGGTCGCCTGCATCACAATTTCAATTCAAGTTCTCATGCTTTACATATTCTGCTACACCTTGCTTTTCCCCCACCACTTAACAACAAATGCTGGAGATCTCCCCTTATTAAAATTCTCTTCGGGGGCGCCTGGGTGGCTCAGTCGGTTAAGCATATGACTCGTGATTTTGGCTCAGGTCACGATCTTAGGGTTGTGAGCTTGAGCCCCGCATCAGGGTCTGCGTTGGGCGTGGAGCTTGCTTTAGATTCTCTCTCTTCCTTTCCCTCTGCTCCTCCCCACTTCTAAAAAAATAAATAAAACTCTCTTCATACACTCTGTTATTTTTCTACACCTACATAGTATTCTGCTGTGTGGATGCCCCATAGTTAGTTTCACTCTCAGAGACAGACATTTTTTCATCCATTTGTTTTTAAACTAACACTGCAGTGAAAAACCTTGTAGAAACATTAGTTCACACACACACAAGTGTTATCTGTAGAAAAATTCCCCAAAGTGAGATATCTGGCTTGAAGAATATGTGCACTTGTGCCTTTTAAAAATTTTATTTATTTATTATTATTATTTTTTAAAGATTTTATCTATTTGAGAGAAAGAGAGAGAGAATGAGAGGGGGGAGGGAGGGCAGAGGGAGAAGCAGACTCCCGCTGAGCCAGGAGCCAAATGAGGGACTCGATCCCAGGATCCCAGGACCACGACCTGAGCTGAAGGCAGATGCTTAACCGACCGAGCCACCCAGGTACCCCGTGCTTTTTTTTTTTTTTAAGATTTATTTATTTATTTGAGAGAGAGAGCGCAAGGGGGAGGGGTAGAGGGAGAGGGAGAGAGAGAATCTCAAGCCGACTCCCTGCTGAGCTTGGAACCTAAGGTCACAACCCTGAGATCATGACCGGAGCCGAAATCAAGTGTCCAACGCTTAACCAACTGAGCCACCCGGGCGCCTCTGTGCATTTGTGCTTTTAATAGATATTTCCAAATTTTCCTTTTGGGGGACAGATTAATTCACACTCCCTCCAGCAACGAACGAGGGTTCTGTTTCTCTATATCCTCACCAACAGAGTGTATCAACCTTTGGATTTTTGCCAATATAACAGGTGAAAAATGGTATGTCAGAGATAATTTGCATTTCCCTTCCACAAGTGCGGTAGAACATATTCCGTGTGTTCCAGAGCTATTATAGTTTACTCTTTCCTCTCTGGCCACCTTCTTTGCCCATTATTTTTTGGGTTGTTGATCTTTTTCTTCTTGATTTCTAGGAATTCTTTAAATATGAAGGAGATTTACCATCTTGTTGTAAAATGAATTGTAAATATTTTTTCCCAATTTGCCATTTCTCCAAACTTTTAAATTAATTAACACTAACATTTATTTTTTTATTTATTTATTTGTAAGATTTTATTTATTTATTTGACAGAGAGAGACAGCGAGAGAGGGAACACAAGCAGGGGGAGTGGGAGAGGGAGAAGCAGGCTTCCCGCCGAGCAGGGAGCCCGATGCGGGGCTCGATCCCAGGACTCTGGGATCATGACCTGAGCCGAAGGCAGACGCTTAACTACTGAGCCACCCAGGCGCCCCAACACTAACATTTATTAAGGATTTGATGAGTGCCTGGTTTTGTGCTAGGTGCTTTAAACACACTGTCTCATTTCAACCTTATTGACATCATTTTTCATCTCCAAATACTATAGCATGCCTTTCTGAAAAATAAGGACATTTACACAAAGAAAACATACAATCATTCTCCAGTATCATCTTATACCACACACGTATTCAAATTTTCCTGAGTCTCTGAAATGTTTTCTCAGAGTTGATTTAGAGCAGCCCAGGCCAATAGAACTTTCTACAATGGTGGGAGTCTTCTATATCTGTGCTTTCCAACATAGTAGCCACTGGCTACATGTGGCTATTGAGTGCTTGAAATGTGTTCAGGAGGAATGAGGAACTAAGTTGTTCATTGTATTTTATTTTAGTTACTTTTAGTTTTAATAGCTACATGGAGAATTACAGGTCAATACCCCTGATGAATGTAGGTGCAAAAATCCTCAGCAAAATATTAGTGAACTGAATTCAACAATACATTTAAAGGATCACACACCATGATTAAGTGGGATTTATTCCAGGGATGCAAGGATGGCTCAATGTCTGCAAATCAGTGTGATACACCATATTAACAAAATGAAGGATAAAAGTCATATGATCATCTCAATAGATGCAGAAACGCATTTGACAAAATTCAATATACTTTCATGATGAAAACTCTCAACAAACTGGGCATAGAGGGAACTTAGCTCAACATGATAAAGGCCATCTATGACAAGCCCACAGCAGACATCTTACTCACTGGTGAAACACTGAAAGCTTTTCCTCTAACATGGGAACGAGACAAGGGTACATGTTGTCACTACTTTTATTCAACACAGTACTGGAAATCTTAGCCAGAGCAATTTGGCAAGAAAAAGAAATAAATGGTATCCCTTCCCCATAAAAGTAGCTACACTAGACTAGTGGCTACCATATTAGACAGTACAGATTTAGAATCTGTTTTCCTGACCCAAATACATCTAACCCATATTCATCGTCTCCATCCCTCACCTCCCAGTTGGCCCTCAGCCTTTTGCAATCGGTTATATGCTCCCCAAATGCCAGTGAGCCTACGTCTCACCCAGCCAAGTCTCTCCCCAAACACGATCCCACCTTCACTGATCCATGCAAAGCTCTCAGTGGTCTAATTTCATCCCAGATCCCCAGTTCCTTGCTCTTCCCAAACCATTGCCAGAATCTCTAAGGCATTTGTCATGTGTTCCTGAAAAGGTATATATTCTTGAACAACAGGAGGTAGCAATTTTGTATGTTTAATGTTTATCTTGTATGCTTTTTTTTTTTTTAAGATTTTATTCAGGGTGCCTGGGTAGCTCAGTCGGTTAAGCGTCTGCCTTTGGCTCAGGTCATGATCCCAGAGTCCTGGGTTCAAACCCCATGTCGGATTCCCTGCTCAGAGGAGAGTTTGCTTCTCTCTCTCCCTCTACCCCTCCCCTTGCTCGTGCTCCCTCTCCCTCTTGCTCTTGCTCTCTCTCAAATAAATAAAAAGCAGGGAGTCCTGCTTAGGTGGACATAAGTTCATGTAAATATGCATGTGCCCCAAGCATTTACTCTCAAATTCCAAGTATTTAGGGAATCACCTCTCAGACTTTTGTTGTTTTTATTTTTAAATCTCAGTTCATTCCTTTTTTTCCAATCTTTCTTTTGGCTCTGATGATGCAATACTTCCAGCAGTGTTTTCCCAAGATCATCTTTTTTTTTTTTCCTTAAAGATTTTATTTGTCAAAGAAAGAGAGCACAAGCAGGGGGAGTGGCAGGCAGAGGGAGAAGCAGGCTCCCCGCTGAGCAGGAAGCCCAAGGCAGGACTCCATCCCAGGACCCCGGGATCATGACCTGAACTGAAGGCAGACACCCAACCGACTGAGCCACCCAGGCGCCCCTTCCCAAGATCATCTTAACTCATCAAAATCTTGCTTGCAACGTATTTCCCAAACTGAATGGGTGTCCCATGACACCAATCCCATTTTATCCACGGATGTATCTGCACAGTATTCATATATTAAAAATTTATTTTTTCTTTTACCTATTCGTGTAGTTGGAAAAGTTTGTTAGAACTAGCCTGCTAATCATTCCTAACACTTCATGCATAATAAGCAGAAATGCACCAGCTTTTATGATGATTTGCCAGTATAACAGGAGGATATCTTGTTTGCATTTCCATGCACCCAGTGTCAGACTCTCCTTACTAGCTGGCACATTGGTAGATAGTTTGTCTTTTTTTTAAGATTTTATTTATTTATTTGACAGAGAGAGAGAGATAGCGAGAGCAGGAAGACAAGCAGGGGGAGTGGGAGAGGGAGAAGCAGGCTTCCTGCTGAGCAGGGAGCCCGATGCGGGGCTCCATCCCAGGACCCTGGGATCATGACCTGAGCCAAAGGCAGATGACCAACTGACTGAGCCACCCAAGCGCCCCAGTAGATAGTTTTAAACTTCTTTTTTTCTCCCTTTTAGCAAAAGTCCGTGGAGATCTCTTCCTCTTGCCACTTAGGTCGGGAGCAAGGTTGCTGTATTTTAAAATGCTACGGTGTGCAGATTTCACCCCATTAGCACTACATTTCTTTTTTTTTTTTAAAAGATTTTATTTTATTTTGTTTTTTTGACAGAGAGAGACATAGCGAGAGCAGGAACACAAGCAGGGGGAGTGGGAGAGGGAGAAGCAGGCTTCCGGCAGAGTAGGGAGCCCGATGTGGGACTCGATCCCAGGACCCTGGGATCATGACCTGAGCCGAAGGCAGACGCTTAACGACTGAGCCACCCAGGCGCCCAGCACTACATTTCTTAAGAGCTACCTGGCTTTCACCATTGGCTTAGTATTCTATATCATGCAGCCTTCTGATTTCATCTTTCTAGAAAGATGGACACCTACATGGCCTCCAGCTTCCCACTTAATGAGTATCCTTACCTCGTGCAAAACCTTCAATGAATATAAAAATGCGGAACAGAATTACCAAGTCACAGCTCTCTCAGTTTAACAGAGAACCATAACTGGCTTAAATAAGGAGAATGTCTCTGTGGGCCGGCAGCTGGGAGCCCCAAGTCCTTCTGTCAGTTGCTGCGCAATCCTCTAGGGTAGTATCTCCGAGGACATTTGGCTCAGTCTAGAGACCTCTTTGGCTGTCATACTTGGGGAGGGAGGGAGCTACTGGCGTCTAGTGGTGGCCAGGACGCTGCTCAATACCCTACCATGCACAATATCCTATGATGCAAGGACAGTCCCCCACCACAAAGAACAATTTGGCCCTAGAAAAGTCCCCACTCCTTTTTTCCAGGACTGACTTGTTGAAGAGACATCCCAGCCTCTGGATTTGTCTGTTGCTTCCAAACGTTGTCTTTTTTTTTTAGATTTTATTTATTTTAGGGGGTAGGGAGGGGCAGAGGGAGGGGGAGGAAGAATCTCAAGCAGACTCCCTGCTGAGCTCAGAGCCGGACATGGGGCTCGATCCCATGACCCTGAGATCACGACCTGAGCTGAAACCAAGAGTCAGACGCCCAACAGACTGCGCCACCCAGGCGCCCCCGATATTGTCATTTAACTTGTCTCTCAACCCTTTCCATTTTCTGCAAACTGGATGTTAAGCTGAGAGATTTAATCAGAGTCAGGTTTAACATTTTGGCAAGATGTGTCGTAGGAGAAGCTGTGAACTTACTTTTGAGGACGCAGGTCCCTTTACTGTGATGTTGAGCTTCATTGCAGCTAACACTGGTGACAATCTGGCCTCCGTGACAAAGTCCACTCCCCTACAGCCAGCGAGCCATCCAGCACCCTGTGCATATATTGTTCCCCATCATCCTTTCACCTGTAACACCCAATAGGCTTTATAATGCCTATTGATGATCACTGCCCAAATCAGTTGTTTCCTTGGCTTTTGCAAAATGGTGATTTTTTAAATTCTCCCTTTCCTTCTAGGTTTTTAAAAATATTTTATTTATTTGAGAAAGAGAGAGTGAGAGAGAGCATGAGAGGGTAGAGGGTCAGAGGGAGAAGCAGACTCCCTGCTGAGCTGGGAGCCTGATGCGGGCTCCTCATCCTGGGACTCCGGGATCATGACCGAACCAAAGGCAGTTGCTCAGCCAACTGAGCCATCCAGGCGCCCCCCTTTCCTTCTAAATTTTTAAGCTAATACTAGGGAGGCAAGACCATCCTTAATTCCTTACTTTTAATTACCAATGTTTCAGAAAGGAGTTGGTCAAGAGCTGCTTCCAATGGTATAATGTGTGCATGTGTTTTAAACTTTCAAATTGGAGCATAATATACATAAAGTGCACAGATTTTTTTTTTAGATTTTATTTTTATTTCTTTTATTTCTTTTATTTTTATTTTTTTTACAAACCCTTGTGTCGAGGGCTGACTTTCAATAGATCGCAGCGAGGGAGCTGCTCTGCTACGTACGAAACCCCGTAGATTTTATTTTTATTTATTTACTTGAGAGAGAGAAAGTGCGAGCAGAAGGAGAGGGACAGGCAGACTCTACACTGAGTGCAGAGTCCTACAAAGAGCCTGATCTCATGACCTGAGCTGAAATCAAGAGTCGGAGGCTTAACTCACTGAGCCACACAGGCGCCCCAAGTGCACAGATTTTGAATGGAGAGCTCAGGGAATCTTTATATCTATATACCCATGCAATGGGGCACTTGGGTAGCTCAGTTGTTAAGCTGCTGCCTTAGGCTCAGGTCATGATTCCAGGGTCCTAGGATTGAGCCCCGCATTAAGCTCTCTGCTGGGCAGGAGGCCTGCTTCTCCCTCTCCCACTCCCCCCGCTTGTGTTCCCTCTCTCGCTCTCTCTGTCAAATAAATAAAAATCTTTATATACCCATGCAAGCACTATCAGATAAAAAATTTAGAACATTTCCAGCCCACACTGCCTTCCCTGCCACAAAGGCTTATAATGAATATTTGTGATTGAAGAAATGATTTCAGGCTTGGCTGTGCCCATCTTGAGGCTTAGGGATGTCAGGAAGGTGGGGAAATGGGTTGGAGGTGGAAATAGGGCTTCTAGTCCCAACTCCCCACAGGGCTGGCCCTGGGACCTCCACCTGTCTCACAGCAGCTGCAGGGCTGAGTGACTTTGCTCTGCCAGCTGTGATTTATTCTGGACACCTTATGCCTGGAAGTCTCATGAATTCTTGGGGGGACTTGTCAGGGCTGAGGCGGAGCCGGCAGTTCCAGGCAGATTGGGACTGCTACTGCTTCTCCTCTTCCATCGAGGGTCCCATCCAGGGGCATGAAAGCACACTGGAAAGTCCCAGAAAAGGAGACAGGCTGTCTGGGCTCTGCTGCCTCCAGTTGTGTGGTCCCGAGGGAGCACCTTCCACCTCTGAGAGTCCGTTTGCTTACCTGGCTAGTGGGGGGGAATATATTCCACTTTGCTGAGTTGTTGGGAGGATTTCTTTTCTTTCTTTCTTTTTTTTTTTTTTTTAAGATTTTATTTATTTATTTGACAGAGAGAGAGACAGCGAGAGAGGGAACACAAGCAGGGGGAGTGGGAGAGGGAGAAGCAGGCTTCCCGCTGAGCGGTGAGCCCGATGCGGGGCTGGATGCGGGGCTGGATGCGGGGCTGGATGCGGGGCTGGATGCAGGGCTCGATCCCAGGACCCTGGGATCATGACCTGAGCCAAAGGCAGACGCTTACCGACTGAGCCACCCAGGCATCCCTGTTGGGAGGATTTCTGAGGAGTCATTTGGCTACCTGTACTTCTCTGACCTCACCTCCTGACACTTTCCTCTTTGCTCATTCTGCCCCAGCCAGATGTTTGTTCCTTCCCCGCCTGGCCTTTGCCTCTGCAATTCCCACCACCTGGGTTTTATGGGGCTTGCTTCCTCCTCACCCACCACTCAGGCTCAGTTTGCATGATCAGGAGACAGAGGAGACAGCAGCCTCTTATGTTGCTCTTACAGCCCTCATAAACCTGTCTCATGTATTAATTTCACTAATAATTGTATCTTCCCTCGTAGAATGCAAGGTCTAAGGATTTGTCCGCTTCTTTACTTTTACAACCCGGGCCTTGCACACAAGAAGTGTGAAATTGGGGCGCCTGGGTGGCTCAGTTGGTTAAGCGACTGCCTTCGGCTCAGGTCATGATCCTGGAGTCCCTGGATGGAGTCCCGCATCGGGCTCCCTGCTCGGTAGGGAGTCTGCTTCGTCCTCTGACCCTCCCCCCTCTCATGTGTTCTCTCTCTCTCATTCTCTCTCTCTCAAATAAATAAAAAATCTTAAAAAAAAAAAAAAGAAGTGTGAAATTGGTTGAACCAGGAAACAGAAGCTCAGAGATAGAGCCACTTTGTCTCATTGTCACACAGCAGAAGTGGAAATTAGAACCATGGGCTCTGATCTGGTGGAGCCTAGGGCGCAAAATTTGAAGAACGGGGTGCCAAAAAACTCACTGATCAAGATAATATTTTGAAAAATCAAAATTAAAGCAAAAAAATTCAATGATTAAAATATGTTTTTAAACAAGTAAAAGACAAGATCCGATCCTGCACTTGCATGACTCACCTCACCTTAATCCCAGTCCCGGCGGATCTTATCTTTATTTAAAATTTCGGTATTTTGCTCTTCATGGATTTTTTTCCCCATTAATTTTGATACTTAAAAAATATCGGAAAAAATATTGGATTAGAATGTCATTTATCTTGATGATTGAGTTTTTGCGCCCGAGGCGCGCTCACCCTAATCTTAACCCGCTTCTGTCTCTTCTCCCCTGCGGAAACTGAAGCAAGCAGGACGGTGTTGGGGAGCGGAATGGCGGGGAGGGCGGTGCAGAGCAGCCCGAGCTCCCCTGGGAGGGGCTGGGTGCCGACCTTTGCTTATCGCCCGCGATAGAAGCCTCTAATTAAATCCTCCGCCTGCGGGAGACCTTTCCCAGAGCCCTCCGCACCGCCTGCGGGGCCGAGATAGCCGCGGCTGTCCCGGTAGCAGTGACCTTTCCCGGCTCGAGAGGGCGGGGAGGCGGGAGCAGGCGCGGAGGCCCGGTCTAGGCAGAGGTGGCCGCGCGCTCGGGGGATGGGACCTGGGATCGAACCCCACCTTGGCTCCCCACGACCATCCCACCACCAGGGGGCAACGAGGGTAGGCGAAGAGCGCCCAGTGACGTCATCGAACCCCTAACCCGGCCCCGCCGCTGACGTCACAGAAGAGCAGAGCACGTCACCGCATTCCTCCCGTGACGTAAGCACGCGAAGCTAGGAACTGACCCACCGGGGAAGGGAGAAGTCTGAAAGAAGAGAGCTTTCCTTTCTCGCCTTTTATAGTTGGTAAGGCGTTTAAGGTACGCAGAGCGGACTACCATTCCCAGTTGGCCTTGCGTGTCGCGCATGCGCACGGCTCCCAGCTAGAGAGCGCGGCAAACCTTTGGAATAGATTGACGTCCCTTTAGCTGAACCGTAAGGCAGATTTTACAGCAGCAAACCCAATCCCAACCTCACAGACCCCACCCCTTTATTCTTAGGCCGCTGCTTCCTTGCGGGAGTGACGGGTTCTCCTGCCTTTGAGGGGTCAGTTTCCTTTGATGGACATGCACACCGATGAATCAGAGCGCCGAGAAGTCGAGAGGGTGTTGAAAAGCGTGACTTGGGACCAATAGCTTAGGAGCAGGACCTAGCGCCGTCCAATCACTTCTCTTGGCGCCGCCAATCACCCAGGACTCCGCCCCCGCTCGTGACGTATGTAGGGTGGGTAGCAACAGTTGCCCCGGTGAGGGAAACGGAGGCGCCATAGCCACGGTAGTCGTGGCGACCAAGCAACCCGGCAACGCGAGTCAACAACAACAACCGCCCGGCCGACCCCCACCCCCACCCCCCCCTGCCCGGTCCGGGGACCCCGGCACGTTCCGTCCCCCTCCCAACATCGCTTCCGAGACCTCTGGAAAGCCCTTCTGCGGACAGAAGTAGGAAGAAGCCGAGGTAACCGGGGCGGCCCCGGGGTGGCGGGCCGGGCCAGGGAGGGCGGCGGGGCCGGGGCTGCGGGTGTCGCTGTAATCATAGTCCGGAGGGAAGGGGCGGGCGGTCAAAATGGCGGCGGCGACTGTCGGGGCCGTGGGGGAGGGGGCCGGGGCCCGGCTGGGGCGACACCACCCGCCCCTGGGGTCCGGGGCCCAGCCCCCGCGAGGGGCGGGCGCTAGCAGGCCGGCGGCGAGTGGAGGTCGGCCGGACGGGGCGGGGGGCTTTTATATGTTGGGAGGTACGGAGAGGCGGGCCTGGGGAGGCTGGGCCAATGGGAGCGAGGGAGGGGCGAGGCGGGGCCGAGGTGAGTGGGCGGGGCCAGGTCGTAAGGTGTGGGCGGGGCCGGAGGGCGGCGGGGGGTGCCGGGGAGGAACCGGGTGGGGCAGCTGCCGACTGGGCCTTGCCGCATCCCAAAGGGATGGGAGGCCACCTGTGCCGCGTCGCTTTCGAAGCCCCCGCTCCCAGTCATTCCCAGTACACACTGTCTGCCACATCTCAGGCCTCAGTTTTCCATCCTGTAAAGTGGGGGAGAATCACTGCTGTCGTCCCTTTTCTGCATTAAAGGGACTCCTAACTCCTTTCAGGAATTTCTCTAGGGCTCATCTTCGAACTTTCTCTAGGGCTCATCTTTGAACTACCCCATGTGCTGTTTTTGAATGCGGTTTGATAAAACAGTTAACTAATCTTGATTTCAGCACTGCTGTCTGCTCCTAAATCTGCCTTCTTCTCTCTGAGAGAAGGCAAAGGGAGTCAAAGTTTCATGGAGAAGCTGTGGGCTGGGAGTATGGCTTTAGCCGGGAGGATTTGGTGTGCAGAAATCAGAGCCCATGGCAGGGAGGGGTGATCTCGGGTGACTCGAGACAGAACAGAAACTTGATTGCTTTTCTGTGGGCTGCTCTCTTAGATCTGGTGTTGTCCCTGGGCAGAGGACTTGTTTCTGGAGCTGGGATGATTTCTAACCATTCTACCCATCACAGTCTCCCTTTCTGGGAACGGGAAGCAAATGGCGCCCGAGGAAGTTTCTTAGATTTCTTAAGCTGCTTCTCTTGGCCAGACACATGTTTTTGTGTCAATCAAGTTGGTGTCAACTGGGTCACATGTCACTGAGGAGGTACCAGCCTCCAGAGCCACGTGGGCAGGAGCAGGACATCAAGATCAGAGGGAAAGGGAAGTGTTCCCTGTTTGTTACAGGAGAATCTGAGTGTCTGCTTTGCGGGGCAACAAGATCTGCCAGCTTGGGAAAGAATTTATTTTTTTCAAACAGCCAGCTGGGCCAAGTCCACTTTGTTTATTCTCTGTCTTGCTTTGGAGCTTGGCATCAGCAGAGCAGAGTGGTGGTGTGCAAATTGCAGCCGTTTTCTTTTCAAATCAATAAACTTCAAGGAGAAGGATTGTTTCAGGCTCTCCTAAAGCTTTCAAGAATTTGAGATAAGGTTGGGGGGGTGGGTCTCACTTCTCCAGGGACTTTTTCTAGACCTGGTCCTCTTTGAGAGGTGGCAGGACCCCTTTGAAAGTTAGGGAGGACAGAGATTAGTTTTCAATACAAATCTGGAAATACCAAGTCTGCCTGAAAGATCATTACCACCTGTTGGAAAGGCAAACTTTGAGCGGAAGGTGATGTTACTGATCATCTAGTCTTATTAACTGTCTCTCCCCCACCATAACTTTTTTTTTTTTAAGATTTTATTTATTTATTTGAGACAGAGAGAATGAGAGAGACAGAGAGCACATGAGAGGGGGAGGGTCAGAGGGAGAAGCAGACTCCCCGCCGAGCGGGGAGCCCGATGCGGGACTCGATCCCGGGACTCCAGGATCATGACCTGAGCCGAAGGCAGTCGCTTAACCAACTGAGCCACCCAGGCGCCCCTCCCCCACCATAACTTTTATATTTGAAGGGCCCAAGCCCAGAGGGCTCTTTTGACGAGGGTAGAGAAGGCTGGTTTGGTTTGCTTTTGGAAAACAATCACCTGTTTTCTAGCTGTGCCTGTGGATGTGTTAGTTTACTACTCTGGACCTCAGTTTCCCCTAAGCTAGGGGCAGTGATCATTGGTAATAATTTTAAGCTCATATTGCTGTGTTATGGATCCTGTAAAAGAATACATGTTGGGGGCACCTGGGTGGCTCAGTTGGTTGAGCGACTGCCTTCGGCTCAGGTCATGATCCTGGAGTCCCTGGATCGAGTCCCGCATCGGGCTCCCTGCTCGGCAGGGAGTCTGCTTCGTCCTCTGACCCTATCCCCCCTCATGTGTTCTCTCTCTCTCATTCTCTCTCTCAAATAAATAAATAAAATCTTTAAAAAAAAAAAAAGAATACATGTTGAGCATCAGATACCTAGTAATTGCTCAAACTCTGTTAGCTGCCATTGTTATTCTCATGATTGGCCCTTCCTGCTCAGCCCTCTGAATTACACCACTTGCATTTATTTTTATCATTTTGAATTGGGCGAGAGCCTAGTGGCTTTAAAGGTTGACTCACTTGCTGGGCTGTGTGGGCTGATGACAGAGATGACAGAGATCCCAGGAAGCTGGATACCAGGACTCCAATTTCTAGTGAGAAAATGCCATTCCCCTTGCTCCTGAATAGCCTTTCTGCCGCTTTAGGAGAGTAGCCAAAAAGAAAAATTCTCCTGGGCCTGGGCCCAGACTCAGCTCCAAGGCTTCCAGGAGGCAGCTGGGTGAGCCAGGGATGTGGGTGTCGTGGGAATGGTGTCTCTGGAGCTGAAGTCCTTGCCTTTCCCTCCCCATACACATCTCAATAGCTCGGGGATGGGCCAGGCGGACTCCTCCAGGGACGCAGCCTGCAGATAGCAACTGCACAGTGCCTAGTACTCTTCTTGGGCTGGGGAGCCCATTCTGGACCAGGGGGCATCGCCCACCCCTGCTGCCATAAGCCTGCTGCTGGCAGAGGCAGGAAGCAGGAACTTGTTCACAATTGGTAGACTCAAACTGGCCTTTGACGCTCACAAGTAGTGTGCTCCTGGCGTGTGGACACGTATTTGACAGTAAAAGTTGAGCCTGTACTATGTGCCTGTCTAGGGAGCTGGAGGTAAGGTGATGGGCAAGGCAGGCCGTACTGTGTGCCCATTCTCAGAGCTGGAGATGCAGAGATGGGCAAGGCAGGCTGGGTCTCTGCTCTTGGGGAGCTTGCATTTCTGGTCATGGAGGGAAAGGGAACTATGAATAAGAAAATAAACAGACAAGGAAGTACAGGGCCAGGAAGAAAACAAAACAGGAGTATGTGCTTCAGAGTGCTTGGGGTTGGGGGAGGAGAACACACTCAAGACCCAAGAAGGTGACATATAAGCTGAGATCTGAATGATAAGAAGCAGCCAGCAGTGGAGAATGGGGGTAGAGGTGAGGAGAACATGTCAGTCAGGTGGAAGAGTCTGGTGCAAAGGTCCTGAGGCAGGAGGAGGTCTGGAGCATTCTAGGAGCAAGAGCCAGTTTGACTAGAACATTCAAAGTGAGATAGGAAGGACCTCAAGGCTCCATAACGCTTGGGAAGGGCTCTGGATTTTATTTCATCTCTGTGATAAGAGCCATGGAGCCTTCTGAATAGAGGGGTGACAAGATAGGATTTGTGCTTTCAAAGGATCTTACTTTTTTTTTTAAAAGATTTTATTTATTTGAGAGAGAGAGAGAGAGCAGGAGCACAAGCGGGGGGAGGGGGGAGGGATAGAGGGAGAAGCAGACTCCCTGCTGAGCAGGGAGCCCAGCATGGGGCTCGATCCCAGGACCCTGGGTTCATGACCCGAACCAAAAGCAGATGCTCAACCAACTGAGCCACCTAGGCACCCTCAAAGGATCTTAAGGACTATCGAGGCAAGAGTGAAGCTAGGAGCCAGTAATGAGGGTGTTGCAGGGGTCCAGGCAAGAGATGAAGACATCTCAGAGTAGAAGGGTGTTGATAAATGTGGAGAGAAGTGTAATACCTCCTTAGGATCTATTTTGAAGGAATCATTGAGAAGTCTTAAAAACTAACTGTATATAGAAGATGAAGGAAACCCACATCCTTATATTTATTTTCCCTATTCCCAGCAAGTTCCTCATCAAAGCCATTCTACAGATGAGGAAAGGGGGTTTTCTTTCCATTTTCTTTTTTTTTTTTTTAAAGATTTTATTTATTCATTTGAGACACAGAGGTACAGAGAGAGAGAGAGAGCATGAGCAGTGGGAGAGGCAGAGGGAGAGGAAGAAGCAGACTCCCTGTTGAGTCAGGAGCCCGATGTGGGACTCGATCCCAGGACCCTGGGATCATGACCTGAGCCGAAGGCAGATGCTTAGCCATCTGAGCCACCCAGGCGCCCCTTCTTTCCATTTTCTTAGGAGGGCCTTTCCAAGACGTAAACCATTTGGTTATAGAATCTGGAATCCAAACCAGAAGTCAGCAAACTATGGCTATCACCTGGTTTTGCATGGCCTGTGAATTTGCATGATTTTTTATGCTTTTAAATGATTGGGGAAGAAATTACAAGAAGAAAATTTTGTGGCCCGAATAAAATGTCAGGACATGTGATACTATATGAAATTCAAATCTCGGTGTCTATAAATAAAGTTTTATTAGCACATAGCCATGCTCGTTTGTTTAAATATTATCTATGGCTGCTGTCACACTGCAGTGGCAGAGTTGAGTAGTTGCAACAGAGGCTGTCTGCCCTCAAAGCCAAAAATGTTGGCTGTGGCCCTTTACAGAAGTTTGCTGGCCCCTGACCTGAGGTAATTGATTCAAACATTCTCCAAAAACAGCTGTTGGCTTTGAAGTTAGGTGCAGCCATTGGTGCTTTTCTTGGCAGTTTCATTGCCAAGGAACAGATTTGCTGAGCGATTCCCTTGTTTCATGTGCCCTGCTCTGTAAAGGAAGGGATCTCATGCTCTTTATATTTGTGACTTATTTCTCTCTAGAGAGCACCCTGCAGAGCTCTGCTTGTCCTAGTCATCCACAAATGGAAAGAAAAGGGCTCCCTGGTCGACGAATAATTGTGGGACACTTGGTATCCTGTATTGCCCTTCCTAGAGATTGACAATGACGGTGCTGAGAAGGCCTCCAATAGAGAAGTGGGTTTAACTGTTTCATTAATCTTCCCTTCACCTTTTCAAGCTTGGCCTTTCAGCCTTCGCTGTCACCTCCTTCCCCTGCCCCTGAGTGGAAGGAATGGGGCCTGTGGGCTTTGCACCTCAAGGAAGAGAAAGCACCCTGCAAGTGTGGAGCTTTTAAAGCCCTTTCCTGGGGCGCCTGCGTGGCTCCGTTGTTAAGTGCCTGCCTTTGGCTCAGGTCATGATCCCAGGGTCCTGGGATCGAGCCCTGCGTCGGGCCCTCTGCTCTGTGGGAAGCCTGCTTCTCCATCTCCCCCTGCCTGTGTTCCCTTTCTCACTGTGTCTCTCTCTGTCAAATAAATAAATAAAATCTTTAAAAAAAAAAAAAGCCCTTTCCTTGCGGGAGGTACCATAGGAGCAAGCTCTGCTAGGGCCCAGAAAGCCCAGGCCAGGGTTTCTCAGAGAGTTCTCCCAGGGCCAACGGGCTCAGAATCATCCCAAAGGAGAGTTAGCTCAAACAGCAGACTCTGGGACCATCCCAGACTCCCTGGGCACTGGTGCCCAGGAACCTGCATTTAACTAGCTCCCCAGATGATGCTGATGAACACCAGGGTGGGATTCCCCCTGGGCACCTCCTTCTAAGAGCCTGAGGAATGTGTGTGTCTCTCCTGCCCCCACCCTTCTCCATCTCCACTTGGCACCGGTATTTGTTCAGTGACAAGATAATAGAGGCTTCCACATCCCAGTGCTTACTGGGTGCTGGGCTTGTCTTGTCAGATCGTTACGGCAGCCCTATGAATTGGTGTCCTCATCATCCCCAGTACAGGTGGGGAAACCGAGGCCCAGAGGAAGGTCAGTAATGTGTCTGCGAATGAAGAGACAGGTCAGGGTTTATGTTGAGGTGGGTCTGACACCAGGCAGACGGACAGCAGTCAGCTGCGGTGACCCCAGCCCCTACACTGGGCCAGAGTTTGGACCCAGTGGTGTGAGGAGCCCCCAGGAGGCAGCCCCTCTGATGCTGGCAGGAGGGAGTTTGGGAGGGCACGGGCTGGGGGAGAGCGACTTTTTCTTGTGTGTGGCAGGTGTTTAATCTCTGTGGGTAGGGCCCAGGTCTCCTGGTCTGAAAAACAGGGAAGATGCTACCTACTGAGTATGAGAAATAAACAAGCCTCGTGCCTGGCTCCCTGAGTAGGGCTCGGGGCTAAGAGCATACATCTGGAGGTCAGAGAGACCTGGGTTCAAGTCCTCTTCTTACCAGTTGCTGGGCACCCTTCGCGTGGTTTTGCTCATCTGTAAGCTGGCCGTGGTGGTTCCTCCCGCACGGGGCTGCTGTGCAGAGGTGAGCACAGCAGACGCTCCTGGGGCTTCTGGTCAACCAGCAGCAGTTGCTTCTCCCACCCCTTCCGCTTGCAAATCCCACTCTCGGTCACCAGTGGCTGGAGGGCCGCCTGCTGGCGCGCGACGGCACACAGGTGCCCCAGGGTTAGTGCAGAAGAGCCTCTGGTTCAGTGGCCTGGAGTGCCCGCGAGCGTCACAGGCGACCGACCGCAGGCAGGTCCAACTCAAATACTTCCCTGGGCCAGGCAGGGGCCATGGAGGTATGGGGGCTGGAGCTCCGCCTCTTCACCACTCTAGTGTTTCTTCCGCCGTCCTCAGACGCTCGGGAGTTGGGGATGGCACCCATTAGTGTGGGCAGCGGGGAAACCATTTGCTCATCTTCTGATGAGGCGGGGCCGGGTGAGAGGGAGGGTGGCGCTTAGCACGGGGAGGGGGGCCGTGAGCTAGAAGGGACAGAGCTCAGCAAGAGGGACGGGGTGCCTAGCCCAGTACCTGGGAGAGGGAGCACGACCCTTGAGCAGCCAGAAAAGCTGCCTCTGCCTGGTTGGGCCGGCCCCATTCTGTGGCCAGGGCCCGCTCTCAGCCCAGGGCCCCTGGACTCAGACCGGCACTCTTCCTGTGATGAGCCCCCATCTGGTGTCGTAACCCAGTATGGTCCGTTCAGGCCTGAAAGCCCCTGAGGCCACAGGCTGCTCTAAGGGCTTTTTGGACTCAAACACCTTCCCCTTTCTGGCACCCCACTGGGAATGATCCTCAGCCAAGAATCCCAGCCGAGATAGCAGGCATGTAAGGAACTGGGACAGGCTGGCCTGGAGACCGCTTTCCCCAGACTTTACCTTCCAGCAGTTAGCCAACTACTCAAGTGCTCAGAATGCCCAGGATTCAGCCTCAGCCTGCTGTGTGGCCTGGGGCAAGCTCCTCAACCTCTCTGAGCCTCAGCTCCTCATCTGGCAGAGCAAACTCAAACCCAGACACGGTTGTTGCAAAGTTTAAAATGAAATAATGTAGAGAAAGCACTCAGCACAGTGCCCGGTCTGCAGGAGCCCTCAGGAGAAATGCACCATTTGACCCCACCCTCCCCGGCCCCCCCTTTGACGCAGGGGTCCCCCAGGCACCAGGGGCTGGGAAGGAAGAAGGCAGAAGTCCTGAACAGGGGTGAATGGAAGAGGCGTAGACCAGCCTCAGTCCATAACCAGTTCCCCTGCAGTGATGGGTTCATTGTATCTGGCCACCAGCCTCAGGATTTAATTAAGTTAGTGAGGAACCTAAACGTGTCTCTAGGGAGCCAGGAACTGTCCCTGGTTTCCTCTGCTTGTGGATTAATTCTTGTTTTTCCTTCTTTTGTTTTTTTTCTGTTTCCCTCCTCCTCTTCTTCTGCCCAAGGAAGAAAAAAAAAAGCCTTATTTATTATCATTTTCCCCACTGTTGGCATGGCAACACCAGCGTACGTTACTGAGCTACAGGCAGCCCCGCAACCATCCCAGCCACCACAGGCCCCGCCCCAGCCACCGCCGCCGCCCCCAGCGGCGCCCCAGCCCCCCCAGCCGCCTGCCACCGCTGCTACCCCCCAGCCCCAATATGTCACTGAGTTGCAGAGCCCCCAGCCCCAGGCACAGCCCCCAGGCAGCCAGAAGCAGTACGTGACGGAGCTCCCGGCCACCCCCACGCCCCCGCAGCCGGCCGGCGCACCCACCCCGTCCCCGGCGTCTCAGCAGTACATCGTGGTCACTGTCTCCGGTAAGTGGACATGCGCTCGTAGCCAGGGTGCTCCGCGAACAACTCGAAGAGGAGTTTGGGGAGCCTGGCATCCTGGATGTGCGCGGGGGGCACAGTGACTGAAGCTCTGTCTGTGCCTGTCACCACAGCAGCTTTCAAACTTGCTGGGGTTCCCCGGTGGGACTTGGGGGGTGTTTCTGGGGAAGGAGTCGTCAGGCCAAGCAATGAGGCTTCTGTCCACCTAAACTCCTTCCCACCAGGGCAGCTCATAGGGCTGTTTCTGTCTCTGTCCCCAAGTCAACTGCCATTTGAGGAAAGGACTGGGTGGTGGACTTAAAGTTCGCAAACATCTCTTGGAGATGGAGGGTGAGCACCTGGCCGCTGCACTCCTGGCCTGGCCTCGTTTCTCACTGGTTCAGCCTGTTTCCTTATCCACAGAGGGCTGGTAACAGCTTCGTGAGCTCAGGGGATACATGTGAGGTGTTCACGGAGGCATTTCAGGGAGGTCAGCTGGGAGGCCTCCCCGGAGGTGTAACCTTTTTGGTTCTGGCAGGACCCAGGGGCTGAGGGAGGCCGTTGGTTGGGCAATTTCGTGATCATGTGGCCAAGGACCTCTGTTTCTCACTGTGGTCTACCCTTATGGCCGTGGAGAAAGTGACCAGGGGGCTCAGGTCGTGGCACCTGTGATTCTTGCCTAGACCATCTTCCCCATGCCCCAGTTCCCTCCAGGATGGAGACGGGCCGAGCAGAAGGAACTGGGAGCAGAGGGTCAGGACAGGTAGTCATTCCCCTGAGAAGGCGGAGCTCAGACCAGGACTGGGCATCATTTGTGGTTTCCAGTGTGCTCAGTGGAGGAGGGAGGATGTGGTGAACCCCTCCCTCCCCCTGCCCAATCCTT
>NC_058403.1:205086932-205183946 GCF_002201575.2 Neomonachus schauinslandi
GAGGAGGGAGGATGTGGTGAACCCCTCCCTCCCCCTGCCCAATCCTTCCAGAGTGGAAAATAAGGAAGGGATGGGAATCATAAAGGCATCTTGGGAGGCTGTGAAAGGGGCAGGTCAAGACTGGGTTTAGGAAGATAGGACAATATAGAGTGACACATGGCAACTGACATGGCCCCAAGGGACCAGAACAGGTGTAGGCGGGGCCCTGAGCAGCATCCTTTAGGCTCCTGGCAGTGTGGAGGTCCCCAGAGAGGGCTCAGGGTGGTGACGCTTTACCACAGGGACTCGTCTGGAGGGATGTCACGTGTGAGCCACACTGAGAACCCCAGCCATGGACGTAGCCAGGGTCTCCCGCGGGTTCCCAGCACTGCCCAGTTATCCTGCTAGGTTTTCTCACCAGCATGCCCCCCCCCCCCCGCCGCAAGAAACCCACCCCCACCTCCATCGTCTTGTCTCATTCTGCACTCCTTACCCCTGACCTCGCTGCCTCCCTCACTGGGGACAGGTGCCACCACATATCAAGAAGGATCCCACCTCCCCCGAGCCAGCCTCACAGCTCCCAGGGTTGTCTGCAGGTGCTGCGAATCCCAGGCCATCCCCTCCAGGGCCTCGTCGCTTGGTCCCTCTCTTTACAAATCTTTCCCCCCAGCCTGCAGAGATGAAACAGTTCCTGATTTAATCAGAAACCTCAGTTCCCGTACCCCTTCAGCTGCTGCCCACGTCTTCACTTCCTTTTAAGTCTGAATTCCTTGAAGGATTCACCCTCCCTTCCTTAACTGGTGCTCTCCCCTCTGTTGCCTCTGCCTTCCCCCCACCCAGCGCCCCAGTCGGAGTCACCCACAGCCCCCATCTTGTCCGCCTGCTGGTTACTCTTGGTACTCCTCTTCCTCCGGCCCTGGGAAGCGCCTGACACACTGGTCCCCTTCCTCCCAGAACCGCCCCCTGCCCCGGTCTCTACCCACTTCCCTGCCTCCCTTCTCCGCCCCCTTTGCTGCTTCCTCCTCATCTCCCTTCATGGTGGCCTATTCCACTGTCTCAGCTTTCCCTGCCCCCTTGGTGCTAACAACATGCCCGCGTTGTGGCCTGTGCCCTGGGCTATCGCCCTGAACCCCAGCCACCTTTGACCCATCTGCTCAGGATTGAATGGGCCTCTCAAGCCAGCATGGCCAAATGGAACCCTGGATTTTCCCCTCATCCGGTCCACCCTCTTTTGAGACTTCTTCATCCTAATAAATACCACCCCCAGTCCTGGGTCAGCATGGATTCCTGTCCTACCCATTCTTAAGCAAGACCTCTTGGCTCCATCTCCTACATGCTGCCAGAACCCACTGCCTCTCCCACCTCCATGGCCCCTACCCTGGTCCAGCCTCTGCCCTCGCCGGTCACAGTCCACCCCCGCAGCGACCAAGAGGGAGCCCATCACAACCCAGTTCAACCCAGAAGATTCTGAGGCAGGTGGCCCTAGGGACACTCTCTGAGAAGCCTTGACCTTGGCTTTCTCATCTGAGGAGAGCTGGCCCCCTGTGGCCCCTCCCACAAGGGAAGGGCTTTAAAAACTCCACACTTCCTGTATCCCCCCTGCTGACAATTTCCTGGCCTCCCAACTCTGGTCTGGGAGGCCCGCCAGCCTCCCGGCGCCCCCCGCCCCCCCGCCCCCTCCCACACCTGCTCCAGCCCTACTGGCCTTCCCACAGCTCCAAAACCCACAAGGCTCAGTCTGGCCCACAGGTCTTTGCCCTCGCGGTGCCCTCTGCCTGGAGCACTCCCTTCCCAGACCTCCTGGTGGCTCGTCCCTTGTGTTCTGGTGTCGGTTCAGTGCCACCTCCCTGATGCCCACACCTCCCCACCTCCACTGCTCACTCCCTGTGTCCTCACTTTGCTTTGTTTTTCTTCTTAACACTCATTATCACCTGAAGTGATGACGAGCGCAGTGATGTCCATCCCCTTGTCCCTGAGGGCAGGGCTCTGTACACTGAGTCTCTGTGGCATGAACGCCCACGCGAAGGCTGGCCTGACCCATCACAGCCCTCCCAGTCTGTCGGCCCTGGGCAGCTAGGAGCAGGTGGGAGGCCTTGCCTGCACTGGCTAGAGGACTTTGGCCAGCCTACAGGGCATCCAATTGGCCCTCGACCTCCCGGGTGCTGGCTTTGGCTGCTTTGGGGGGGCCGGGGTCCTCAGGGCAAGGGTCTGGAAAAGGCACATGGCTCCAGGCCCCAGAGCACCCCAACTCCTGGCACATTCCTCGCTCCCCCTCAGCCTCTCCAGCTCTTCCTGGTGCATGCCCAGGCAGTCCCTGGTGCTTACAGGCCAAGGCCTTTGTCCCCCGCTGCCCCCGCCCCGATCCCCCATTGCACTGTGGGGCTGCTCTGTGGGGGTGGGCTGCAGTGAATGGCCTGCTGGTGTGACTCTCGGATTCCTTCTTTGGTCTTGTGGCACCTTGATGGTCTTTCACAGGGGTCCTGGGGACTTTCTTTTCCCTGCTGCTCCCTGTTCTGGTGGCGGTGAGGCTGTCCCCCGGAGGGTGACTGGGTGATGCTTCCTCAATCTGTTCTGAGGAAGAGGGGGTTGGCTGCACCTGTCACTCTACTTGCTGCCCCACTGACCCCTCCCCCATCCCCTTGCAGTGATTTCCCAGCGCTTCTCCATGACCCTCTCCTGGGTTAGTGTCCCTTTCCATCTAAGGGTGGCCTTTGGGCCACTTGAGCCCGTCCCAGGTGTGGCGGGGGTCGGGGAGGTACCTGAGACCAGTAAAGGCTGCGGCAAGGCGCCTGGGGCTCCTCCAGAGCAGAGCAATCTGAGCTGACCAGGGACCCAGGGAGACGCAGGGAGGAGACGGGCGGGGGGTGGTGGGGGGAGGGGGGGCTGGACCCAACCTGGAGCCCAGGCTAGAAGCCGGCTGAGAACGACACCACAGGCAGCTCGTCCAGCCCAATCCCTGTGGGCTCTGCCCTGAGGTGTCTGTGGAGGTGATGGGAAGGCAGCTCAAGTTTCCCTGCTCAGCAGCAGCCCTCTAGGTCGGAAGTCCCTGTCCTCACAGTCTGCCAGCCTCTCGCCCGACACTCGAGGTGGAAGGAGGGCACTGTGGGTCCTGGCAGCCACCCCCAGGAAGGTGAAACCAAGCCTGCCCGCAGCTGACAGGGCTGGGTTCAAGGAGCGTCTGCGGCCAGCCTTCCTTCCCTGCTTCTCTCACACTTGGAGTCTTTGCGAGTCCAGCACGGCTTGTGTCCATGAGAGAGATGGGGGCGGGGGGTGTTTGTCAGCATCTCCAAGCACAGATGGGGAAACCAAGGTCAGGACAGACAAGGGACCCAGGACGCACAGGCCCCCCTCAGGAGCCCCGGACTGAAGTCACCTCCAGGAACAAAGGATCAGGAGGGAGGGAGCCAGACTGTCCCGCCCATCGTCCGTGAGGAGTAGGGTCCCAGCTCGTAATCAGGCCTCTCGGGCTTCTCTCAGTCTTCCCCCTCATAGCTCACAGCATTGGAGATGTGAGCGGGTCTCAGTGGGGAAGTGCAGGGCCCAGGGAGGAAGAGATGCTCATCAGATTGAGGGACAGGAAATCAGCTGCCACTTCCTGACTACAGACTTGAGACTGGGGCCCTCCCTGGTCTCATGCACATGCCCAGCATGGAGAAGGCAGACAAACAGATGCAGAGGCTCGCAGACTTCATACCCCAACCCCCAACACACACACACACACACACACACACACAGAGCAAGGGCAAGACACGGGTAGATAGGGACACACACACAGGAAGCCTCTCATCCAGACGGTAGACTCTGGAATCTCACCTGCTTATCCTCATGGTACAGCCTGGCATGCCTGGCAGATGTGGGGATCCCAGCCTTGAGGGCCATCCCAGACTGTTTCCTGGGGCTTCCCCATCCCAGGCAGATCCCTGATCTCAGCAGGTCCCCAGGCCTCCCAAATACTAAGGGTCCCACTGACGGAAGGATCAGCCTTGGTGTTTTCATCCGAGCCTCTGGGCCTAGGAGGTAGCTGGGGCCAGCCCCCCACTCACTGCCCACCCTGAACTAGGCAAAACCTGTCCGAGGCTGCCGCAGTTGGGTGCCATTCCTTGGGCTGGGCCTGGCTCCCTGTGTCCCACAGACACCCAGGTGTGCTGGGGCCCCTCACGTGACTTAGGGCTTTCTCAGGTTTCTCCCCAGGGGCCCATCTCAGTGAGGGCTACCTCCCTCACTGCTCACAGAAGCCTAAGTGGGTGCAAGGGAAGATTCTAGCCAAACGTAGGAAATGGTGTCTCCTGGAATTGGCTGCGGAGGCAGCTGGCCAAGTAGGCCTGAGGTGGTTCCAATGCCTGTCCCACATGTGGCCAATGGGAGGCTTCCCCCAACACCACCTCCCACATCTGGCCACCACTCCTCCTACACCCAGTACATAACACATTCATGAGCTCTGACCCGGACTTGGTCCCTGAGATTCTTGCATCTACCTGGGACTGCCCTTCTGCCCTGGCCAGGCCCCTCTCCCTGTGTCCCCACATAGCTGAGGCCCAGCTCCTCACTTTGGAGGGTGAGGATGCTCTGGTCCTTACGGCGTTCCCATAGATCCTCACCTTACTGTTCACCGCTGCCCTTGGGGTGTCAGCCCAAGCATGACCTGAAGCTCTAGATTCCATGCACAATGTGAGGTTTATGTGGGCACAGATAATGGGCCAGCATCCTGGCTTGTCAGTTCCCAGCTGGGCAGGTCACTTCCTCTCTCCCAGTCTCTTGCCTTATCCGATAACGGGGGTAATAAAAGTTCCTTCTGTCTCCAGCTACCCAGGAAGACCCTAGCACAGCAGCTGGGGCACTGGAAGCACTCTAGTCACTCCTATTACTCCTTGCCCACCACCCTCCTGTCCTGCCAGGGGACCCCCCAGGAGGTGGCCCTGGGACCTTGGCTCCTGGTAGCACATTGGAGGAAGGGCAGGCACATATGCTCCCCACAGCCCCAGCCTGGCCTCTGGAAGTGCTGGGAGCAAGCCAGGACACACGGAAGGGGCAGGATGAATGGTGTCCTGGCTGGGGTGGGGGGCCTCCCATCCAGCATCTCTCAGGGACACTTGCCCTCTGTGCCTCTCCCCTTCTCAGCTCCCTTGTTAATCACTCAGTGAGATGTGCATGAAACTTGACCTGTGCCCGCCCAATAGCATCTCCGGGTACCAGCCTCCCTCCTGACTTCATAGCAAGGCCCCAGCCCAGAGAAGGCCCTGCTTCGGCCGTGCCTGCTCAGAGGAGAGTGTTTATTCCAAGAGGGCAGCCGGGGAGCTCTGCATCCACCGGGGGGATTAGCTCCCCAAGGTTGCGGGTATAAAGCCGCCCACGCACCCTGCTGTTCCCAAAGAGGTGGGCAAGGAGTGAGGAGTGTGGGGCAGGTTCCCCTAGATAGACGGGGGCAGGAGGGGGGTAGGGGCACCATGTTCTACGATTGCCTCTTCTCGGCTGCCTGTCAGCGTGAGTACCTGCCTGCCCCCCTCCCAGCCCCCTCCTGCCCCCGTCCCACTGAGGACAGGGAAGCTGGGACAGTGGAGAGGGAGGGGGTGCTTGGCCACAGGCTGGCAAGGCCTTCTAGGGTCACTCTTCTGACCACCTTCTATTCCTGGGAAGCCAGGAGTCATCTTGAGGAAGGTGGCCCCAGCACCTTGGTCCTTCTAGGGCTGCTGAGACCCCAGGGTAGGAGGCCAGTTCCACAAATCCTATCTGTTGGGAAAAGGGATCCAGCCCTCCGGGCCTCTGCTGCATCTGCTCCTCAGTCACCCCTTCTGGTCTGGCTTTGGGATGAGGAGAGGTGGGGTGGGGTGGGGCTGCTTCTGCATGTCAAGGATCCTAGGGCCTTATGGCTCACCCCAGTGGGCAGTGTCAGGGCCGGCCAGGAGGCAGGCAGGATTGTTGGAGAGGCCCGGCCCTGTCAGGGATCCGCTTCAGGCTCCACCGTCCATTCTCATGGGCTCAGGCTCAGGCTCAGGGTGGGGGTGGGGACAGCAGGCGGAGCTGACCCAGTGACCCCTCCTCCAGAAGGCGCTATGCGGGCCAGTGAGACTGTATCGGAGGCCAGCCCAGGCTCCACAGCCAGCCAGACCGGAGTCCCCACTCAGGTGGTTCAGCAGGTGCAGGGCACCCAGCAGGTAGGACACACTCCTCCCCCGGGGGCGGGCTGGGAGGGTACATGAGAGGGGCAGCGGTGACCGTGGCCATGGGAACTTGGCCTCCCGTCCTGCCCCGCTGCCAGAGCCGTCTGCTCCCATGTTCTTACCAAGCTGTTCACTTCAGCCACCCTCCACCCACCTGGGCCAGGCCTCCCCGGGGAAGCCAGCGTGGCTCAGGTCCTTACTCCTTGCCCCTACAGCGTCTGCTGGTCCAGACGAGCGTGCAGGCCAAGCCGGGCCACGTGTCACCCCTCCAGCTCACCAACATCCCAGTGCCCCAGCAGGTAAGGCTGCCACACCCGGCCCAGCCCTCACAGCCTCCCCCAGGGGGCACAGCCAACTCCCTGTGGCCTGCTCAGATCTGCCCTCACCAGCAGCAAGGACACAGGCTCCGTCTGGGGGCCTCCGCGCCTGCTGCCTCCAGCGAGTGAGGCCATGGCAGTCAGGGCCCATCGGGGAAGGACCACCTGCATGAGTTCTCTTAATAGACACAACTGAGGAGTTGCAGTAAGGAAGGTGACTTTCAGGTCCAGCCCGTGTCTCAAAGCAGAGAACCCCTGCCAGTTAGGAGCCAGGAGCCCGTAGCTAGCACAGGCACTGAGTGCGTGGCAGTGGTCTGTTCCCCAGAGGGCTGTGAGCAGGGTGGGGGGGCTCAGCACAGAACGGGGCAAGGTCCTGTCAGGCGTCAAGGGTGGGAGCCGATTCCGCGTGGCCTGCGGAGCCAGGCTCCCTGGACGCAGACCCTCGCTCTGCCACTTGCTGGTTCCAGGACCTCGGGCGAGGACTCTGGCCGTCCTGAGTCTCTCTGTCACCGTCTGTGAAGTGGGGTTGGTGTCAGTGCTGTACTGGGGCTGTTGGGGCAGTTCCGGGAGCTAACAGGTGTGTGGCACTCGGACATCGCCTGGAACGGTGCCAGATGCTCAGGGCGGCCGGGCGGGCTGTTGAGTCAACTGTGGTCCTTTTCCCTCCCGGCTCTAGGCTCTCCCCACGCAGCGTCTGGTGGTGCAGAGCACAGCCCCAGGCGGCAAGGGTGGCCAGGTTTCCCTGACGGTGCATGGCCCCCAGCAGGTGCACTCGCCCCCTGAGGTAGGTCGTGGCCCCATCAGCTGCCCTCCCTGAACCTCTCTCCCCAGGTTGGCCATGTACCCCCAGAGCATACTTGGAGGGGTCCCTGTGCCCCAAGCCCACTTGCTCCTCCAGAGTCCTTGTTCAGCCCAGGTTGGGTAGCTTGGCTGCCTGATTCATGGCCCCGCTGGCTCCAGGAGGAGGAGGTAGCTTCCCCCCAGGTTGAGATGGGCCTCACAGCTCCACTTCAGGACTCTGTATCCCAGGAAGGAAAGGAGGCCCCGCAGCCCCGCTTAGGGCTGGTAGAGGCTCTTCCTCAGACTACAAGGGTGGGTTCTGGGGACCCGCCCCCCGACACCAACGAGGGTGTTGGAGGCAAGCAGGCCATGGGTGGCTGGGAGCGTGGGTGGCAGCATCAGGAGCTTGGGGTCAGACCCCCAGCTCAGCCGTTCTTCCTGGGGGACTCTGGCCAGGCCCGTGGGGCCTTCTGAGCCCAGTGTTTTCTATGTGTAAAACAGCTAATGATACGAAGTGCCACAGCATGGCCCAGAGCCAACAGGGACCTGTAGCCAGTCTGGGGTCAGTGCCTGGCGCTACCACTCAGCTGTGTGGCCTTGGGACGTCCCTTCCCATCTGTGCTTTAGCAACCTCATCTGTTAAGTGGGGATTCCCTCACCTAACCCTCCTCACCTCAGGGCTGCAGTCTCTCTGATTGTGGAGGCAACGGGTGACCTCTGAGCTGAGGCCATCTTCGCCGGGGAGGATGGGTCCCCCTACCAGTACCTCTGGGCCGGATCCCCAGCTTTGCCTGGGAGCGATCGGGGCAGGGACTAGGCATTCGGGTTCATGGGATTCGGCCGGTTACCAACCTAGGAGGTTGAGACCTCTGCGGCCTGCCACCCTCCCCAAACAGCTCTTGGGAGAGCCCTCCTGAAAAGGGTTTGGTCAGGGCCTGGGTGCCCAGACGACGCCCCCGTGTCTCCTTCCCTTGCAGCGGTCGCCGGTGCAGGCCAACAGCTCCTCCAGCAAGACGGCTGGGGCCCCCACGGGCACAGTGCCACAGCAGCTGCAGGTCCATGGCGTTCAGCAGAGTGTCCCCGTCACCCAAGAGGTGCCAGGCCAAGGCGGGCAGTGGCTGGGGCAAGGGGTCCTGGCCAGGCAGCCTCTGCAGCGTCCTTGACTGTCTGTGGGAGCCAAGCAGATGGGGGTACAGCCTCAGCAGGCCCCCCAGGCCTTTGGCGAGCGCCTCTTCCTCACTCCAGACTCAGCATCCTTGTCTAAATAATGGCTTCTGCCCTGGGAGCCTGGGGGCAGGGTGGTCGGGGCTGCTGGGGGATGAAATCTGGTCCTCACGGGTGCTGGACAGGCGCTGAAAACTCTGAGAAACAACCTGGCCTCTTTGGGCCCAGTTGCCTGGAGGAAGCCCCAAGGCCAAGTCCTGGCTTACCCCTGAGGAGTTCAGGGGGAGGCCCAAGCTCCAAATCCATGGCCAGCCTTTGGGAGGGGCAGAGGCTCTTCCTCAGACTACAGGGTGGATTCTGGGGACCCCCAGAGGCTATTGCTCTGAGCTGTCAGTGATGGCAGCTGGAGCAGGTGAAGTGGCAAGGGGTGTCTGCCATCTGGTTGTTATCACTCCAGTTGCGGGGTTCCAAACTCCTTGGAAAACCAGATGAAAGCCATAGACTCTTCCCCTAAAGGAAAGCAGAAACGTCACTCTGAAGGATTCACAGATGTTCCTGCTGCGTACCACAGACCCTCGGACCATCCAGGCCTGGGTTTGAGTTCTAATCCACCACTCAGCACCAGCCTCCCACCCCACCCCAGCGTCTGTCCTTCACTGTGTGCCCTGAGGGTGATATCAGGATCTCTGCAGCACCATGGATGTGGGGGTGTGGGATAACCCATGGAGAGAGCAAGGGGGGACAGCAAGGACTCCCTCACTCAGACCCAAGTTCAACTTCAGTTCTGACACTTCCTGTTGGCCTCACTTTGATGAGCCTCTGTTCACATGGGTAACTGGGGTGCCCAGAGTGAACATAGCGATGAATCTAAAAGGGCGGGCAGGGAAAAGCTGCAGAATGGTGGCTTCTTTCTCACCAGGCTGCCCTGACGCTTACATGGGTTCCTGTGGGCATGGGGCGGGGGAGACTCGGGGATGGGTGGGCCACCAGGGGCACCACGGTCACCACAGTCTGACCTGCCTTTTCCCTCCTCAGAGGTCCGTGGTCCAAGCCACTCCACAGGCGCCCAAAGCCGGCGCCGTGCAGCAGCTCACAGTGCAGGGGCTCCCGCCAGTTCACGTGGCTCAAGAGGTGCGTGCCTCCTCCACCTGCCTCTGGGCAAACTGGGACTGGGCCCGGGCTGGGCTGGGGAGGGGTGCAGGCCCTTCAGGCCGCGGGGAGGGAATGGAGCTGGGGAATCCTCGAGGGCCCCAGCCCCGCTCCAGGCTCCACCTGGGGCTGTGGGCTGCAGACTCGGTCTTGGACCCTTCCCACTTTCCCCATCCCCGGGCACCTGTCAGTTCAAGGGCCCAGGTTTTGCTAAGAGAGGGATCTGGATTCTCCCCTCCCAGAGACACCGGGTGGGAGACCTGTCGGGTTGCTGGTGAGCTCAGCGACCCGGTGGGCTGGGCGGCGGAGGCCTGGCGCCCCGCCCGCGGCCGCCCCCGGTGACCCCCCAGTGTCTCTGTTTGTCCTCCAGAGCTCAGGCAGTCAGTTTCCCGCTAGGAAGGCAGAGCAGCAGGAGCCCCGGCCCACGCCGCCGCCGGAGCCGCCGCCCCGGCCACGCACGCCCGGGCCCCGGCCGAGCGCGCTGGCCCCGGAGCCGCCGCCGCTCCCGCCCGCGTGCAGCGGCGAGGTCCCGCAGCTAGGCAGCCCCGAGCCGCCGCCGCCCCATTACGAGCCGGGCGCCGAGCAGTGGGTGGAGCTGGTGGGCGTGCTGCCCCCGCACCTGCTCCTGCCGCAGCAGAAAGTGGTCTTCGAGCCACTGCCCGGGCTCCCGGCCCGAGCCAGCCCCGACCAGAGGGTCAGGATCCAGAGAGTCCCCCAGGTGCTAGTGTTCGGCACGGCCGCCACGGCCCTCAAAGTAGGTGGCGGACGTACGGGCGGGGGGCATCGGGCGGGCGGGGGCGGGATCCGCCGGCCCCGGCCCGCGCCCGGCCCCGGGCTGCCCGTCAGGCCCTGCAAGCCCTGAAGCCCCCTCCCCCGCACCTCGGCCGGGCCAGTCTGGGGACCCGCCTCTGACCCCACCCCCACCCCCAAGGCGGGTTCCAGGTCCCAGGCTCCGCTCCCACAGACGGGTGGGGGGATGGGGTGGGAAACTCAGGCCCCGCCCCTGAGGCCCTGTCAGTCATTCCAGGTTCCGTCCCCCAAACCGGGGCCCCACCCCTGACCTCTGACTCCGCCCCTAACATCCTGTACTTAGTTTCCAGGCCGCGCCCCTGCAGACAGGGATCCTTCCCTTGATGCAGGCTCCACCCGCGAGGCCCTGTTTGTACGTAGTTTCAGGCTTTAACTTTAGTTTTAGCGACAGCCTTGTCCCAGTGGTTGGCTCTACTCCTGGGATCCAACGTTCACACCCACAGTAGGACTCTGGGGTCCCTCAGCCCTCCTCACCTCAGGCCCCACTCTTGCTGTCCCCAGCCTAAGCACAGAGTCCTGGCTTCTCCTGACACAGCTTCGCCCGATTCCCAGCCCTGGCCGAGACTGCAGCCCTTGGGCCTCTGACCCCTGGCCCTGTCCAGGATGTGTCCAGAAAGCCCAGAAATGCAACCTTCCAGCTGGGGAGCCAGGCGTCCTTGTGAGCTTGGACAGCCACTGGCCCTTTAGGGACAGAGGCAGAGCAGTGGGCCCACCCCTGACCTTCTGTGTGCCCTCCCCCCACACCAGGTGCAGCAGCTCCAGCAGGTGCCTGTCCCACACGTGTACTCCAGCCAAGTGCAGTATGTGGAGGGCGGTGATGCCAGCTACACGGCCAGTGCGATGTGAGTGGGCAGAGGGCTGCGGGAGGGGACAGGAGGTGAGACCTAGGTCTGCCCAGGACCCTGCTAGGACTTGAGGCCTGAGTCTGAGCCCCAAGCAGACCAGCCAGACTTCAAGGCCTCAGGTGGCAGGTGGTGGGTGCTTCCCAAGGATAGCCAGCAGCCATCTGGCAGGGGCAAAGCAGAGGGAACCCTCACAGCTTGGGAAAGGCATCCCAGTATCAGTTAGGGCTTTGGAGTCAGATGGGCCTGGTTTTTAGAAAAGGAAAAAGAAAATTTAATTTTTACAAGACAGAATTTTTTAAGTAAGAGGGAATGTTAAACAGTGAAAAGGAAATCTTCACTGCCGACCCCAACCCTGCTCCAAAGGGGGTGCTGTGACCTGTTTCTTTGTTTCCTCCCAGAGATACTCTGAGAATAGAAACTACCCCCTTTTTTGTGCAGAAACAGGCAGAGTGTTCTGTCCCTTATTTCTTACCCCAGCTGTGTATGTTGACACTCTTGCAAGTTTCTCTGAGCGGCCCCCAGTCACCCTGTTTAACGGCTGCGTGGTGCCCAACTGTGCAGATGGAGCATGGACGACGTAGCCAGTCGTCCTGGGGTGACCCCTGCTCCCTGCTGCACACACACATACCGGGCAGATGCCACGCCCCAGGCCTGCCCTCGAGCCAGCTCTGGCTCCCTCTTGTCCAGGACCCTCCGCACACCACCTTCCCCCTCCCATTGTCCGTAGTAATAATTCCAGGATTAAGTGATTATTGTTTTAATTTTTGGAAGTTTTCGTTGGTTTTCTTTACATTTGTCTGTTGTTGGTTTTTTTTCTTACATCCCCACCCCTGTCCCATGTGGGCATGATGCTGGGGATTCGCTCCTAGAGCATCTCGGTCCCTGGGTCATGATGCTGTGGCAGATCCCAGGGGGCATGACCCTGGCACCTGAGTCATGGTCCATGGCATCCAGCTACCTCATAGTTCTGTTGATGTATTTCCTGTGCTGCCAGTCTCTTAGCCTTGCGGTTGGCCAGCGTGGGTGGGGAGCACAGAGGGCATTCCGGAAAAGAGTGCGGCCCCCTAGGGCCTCCAGGGGTGTTAGAAGCAGAGCTGAGGCACAAGCCCCGGCCTTGTGGTGCCATGCTGGCTCCTTGTGCCTCCCCCGGTAGCCTCTGTCCTTTGCTTCTGTTTGAATTCTTCCCTCCGTGATTAGGATGTGTGATCGCACGTAGCCCATCACTGTCGTCAGATTCTTCTGCCGTGCGAAGTCGTTAGTGGCGTTGTGTCTTCTGTCTCTCTCTTGTGGATTTTTACTGGGTTCCCAGCCTTTCGGCAGCCTGGGTTCCCACCCTGGCCAAAGCCACAGGCCCTGCTCCTCTGTCCCTGGCTCTGTCCAGGCCGCGTCCAGAGACGCACACATTCAGTCAGTCATTCAGCAGATAGTTACCGAAGCCACATTTTTGGAGCACGTGTCGCATGTGGGGCGCCGGGCCGGCTGTGGTCCCTGCCTGGTGCCGCTCCCTGCCACTTACGGTCACGTGGACCAGGGTGCTTCGATCAAGAGCTGCATCTTGGTGTCCATCAGGCAGGGGGCTCACCTCGGTGACCACGCCTCCCGCCATTCCCCCCCACCCCCACCCCCCATCCCTCTCTTTGCTGCCTCCCTCCCCTGCTTCCTTCAGGAGACTTCCAACGGTGCCTTCTGAGGCAGGCCTTGCTTCCTTTTGGGATTTTTAACATTTGATGTTATTTTTAGTCACTAATATGTCAAGAGGGCTCTGAAATCAAAACTGTGCCCCACGATGTCTTGTGCGACACCTGCCACCCTCCATGGGGCCTCCACAGCCACGGAAGCAGACGGACGTATGAAATGGGGCCTCATCTCCCCCCTCTTCCGGAAATCCTTACTTTTGTCTGGATCCTTACTTTTCGCCATCCTTACTTTCCCCCACCTCTTCTGTTCACCTGACAGAATGTTCTGGAGCTTCTTCTTTGGCAGGACCTTCCTCTTTCTCTGTCACCTGTCCATAGGATCCTGTCACCTTTCACTTAACATTCCTCTAAAGATGGCCCCATTTTCCCTCTCTTGTGACGACCTCAGCCTCACGCCTGCATCCTCTGACTCAGGTCCTGGGATGGCCTGAGAAGGCTGCAGGGCACGATATGTCGCTGCCTCAAAGGGACATGCCTCTACACTCCAAAAGTCATCGCTGAGTGGCTCCCCGGGGGGCCACTGGATGCAGAAATAGAAACCCCCTCCCCTTCTCCAGCACCCTCTTCCTGCCTCATTTACCACCTGGGCACGGCCCACCTTCTGCAGTGCCCTTGACTGACCTTCGTGCTTGCTTCTCCTCTGGCTTCCCCACCACCACGTTAAGCCCCGGGCAGGGCCTCCTCTGTCTTACCCATCGCTGGCTCTGCAGTGCCTAGAACAGTGTCCAGCATCAGTAGGTACTCAGTCTTTTTTTCTTGGATTGACTGAAGTGTGGGGCCTGTTCCGAGTGACCTCGCCGCTCCGTCTTGGCTTCTTCCCATCTGACATGTGGACTCCATGCCAGGGGCCACTTGGACGATTAAATGAGAAATTGTGCCGCACCAGGCCCTGGGGAGGGGGGTGCCTGGTCCCGCATAGCTGGCTGACTGTTGGCTGCCCCGGGGCTGCCGCTCCCCGCCCCCTCCCCCGCCCCGCAGGAGCCCCCTCCGTCGGACCCCTGGCCCTCTGACTCCTCCCTCTGCTTCTGTCCCAGCCGCTCCAGTACCTACCCCTACCCGGAGACGCCGCTGTACACCCAGACTGCGGGCGCCAGCTACTACGAGGCCGCGGGCACCGCCGCCCAGGTCAGCACGCCCGCCACCTCCCAGGCGGTGGCCAGCAGCGGCTCCGTGCCCATGTACGTGTCCGGCGGCCAGGTGGTCGGCAGCTCCACCAGCAGCGGGGCTGGGGCCAGCAACGGCGGCGGCGGCGGCAGCGGGGGCGGCGGCGGCGGCGGCGGCGGCGGGGGAGGCGGCGGCGGGGGGGGCGGCGGCGGCGGCGGCGGAGCGGGCACCTATGTGATCCAGGGCGGCTTCATGCTGGGCAGTGCCAGCCAGTCCTACTCCCACACCACCCGTGCCTCGCCAGCCACTGTAAGTACCACCTCGGGCCCCAGCAGAGGCCCGCAGTGGGAGGAGGGGGGCTGAGGGGGGAGGAGGGGAGGGCGGTGGGGTGGGCGTGGTCAGTCGCCACCATCAGCCACCGTAACCGTGGCACCAGAGTCCTCAGATGCAGATATTCTGGGATCAGATCCTCGCTGGGTAGCCTCAGACAAGTTACTCATCCTCTCTGGGTCTCAGCTCACATGCGTGAAGCTGTTAGAGCAGTGCCCCAAGGGGCTTGTCTCCTGTGACTGTATAAAACTGAGGATGGTGGGTATGGAGCAAGGGGTGGGAGAGGCGGGCACCAGCATGGGGGGAGCTGCCCTGAGCAAGGTTCTTTGTGCATCCGGAAGGCAGCGAGATGACCTCTCTCTGCCCAGACATGGGCTGTATGCAGTCGCTTGGGGAGGGTCCCTCGCTGGCTCTGTGACTGTGGACGGGTCAGGGCCAGGTGGTCCCGTGGCGGTCCTTGTCCTCTTGGAGCTTGGGGTCTGGGGTGATTTTAACTACCGCCCTTTGACCTAGCAACACATCCTGGACTACATAATCAAGACAGAAGCTTTCTCGGAAAGCAGGCAGACCCTCCCTTATACACCCATGCAGCTCGGCTTCTAGTCTGTTTTTTTAAATGCTGGCTGTGACCCGCCTAACTGATTTCATGACCCCGTAACGCGTCCTTACCCGAAGTTTGCAAACATGGTTCACTAGAACAGTGCTGTGCTGTAGAACATTTTCCAGTGATGGAAATATTCCGTCTGTGCTGTTCAGTGTAGAGGCCTCTGGCCACGTGTGGCTAGTGAGCACCTAAAATGTGGCTGGAGTCACCAAGGAACTGAGTTGCGTTTGTTTTTCTTTCTTTTTTTTTTAGAGACAGCGAGAGAGGGAACACAAGCAGGGAGGGTGGGAGAGGGAGAGCAGGCGCCCGTGTTTGTTTTTCTTTAAACTATTTTGATATAATCATAGATTCATAGGAAGTTGCAAAAATAGTACAGGGAGATCCTATGGCTGCCCCCCCCCAACCCGGTTACCCCACTGCAGTACAGTCTCGAACCAGGAAACGGGGTTTGCTACAGTGTGGCTGTCTACTTATATCTTTTTATCACGGGTATGCATTTGGGAAACCACCACTACGGTCAAGATGCAGAACTGTTTCTTTGCCTCAAAGATCGCCCTCCTGCTCTCCCTTCATAGTAACCTCCGCCCTGCTCCCTCCCAGCATCCCTAACCCCCAGCAACCATGAATTCGCTCCCCGTTTCTATAATGCTGTCATTCTGAGAATGTTGTATGAATCATCCTCCACATGACCTTTTGACATTGGCTTCTTCCACTCAGTATAAATTAAATAGCATAGCTGTATGTGGTTGGTGGCAACTCCACTGGACAGTGTGGTTCTAGAGAATTCCATGAGGTTTAGTCCCATCCCCCCCGCCGTGCTGTCAGGATCACAGTTGGAAATAGGTACAGAGAGCCCTTCACAGGGAGCCCCGAGAAACTGCAGTGACTCTTGGTGCTGTCTGTCCCTGGTGCGGCTGCAGGTTCAGTGGCTCCTGGACAACTACGAAACAGCAGAGGGGGTGAGCCTGCCGCGGAGCACGCTCTACTGTCACTACCTGCTGCACTGCCAGGAGCAGAAGCTGGAGCCCGTCAACGCCGCCTCCTTTGGCAAGCTCATCCGCTCTGTCTTCATGGGCCTGCGCACCCGGCGGCTTGGCACCAGGTGGGCCACCCACCCCCTGAAGCCACAAGGCCCGCCCCCACCCCAAGTTCTCCAGGGCCGTGACTCACTCTGCTCTAGCCCCACTGGCCCCTGCCTCTGACACGCATGCACACCCACCCCAGGGCCTTTGCACCAGCTCTGCCTTCTCCTTCCTGCGCTTTTCCCCGGTTCCTTACTCCAATGCCCCCTGGCCCCCTTAACCGAAACTGAAGCCTTCCCACCTGCCACCTCCCTGACACTCCCCACCACCCCCTTCCCTGCTTGCTTTCCCTCCTTACCGCGGAGCACTGTCCCACATGCCTTTTGTGTTGCTTCTCTTGTTGCTGATCTGGCTCCCAGTGCCGAGATGCACATACCTTGAGAGTGAGGGAGCTGCACACTGTTGGTGCTTTAATCAGCGCCTTCAAGTCTGAATTCATGTGGAAAGGAACAAGGGGCCTTCCCCTGAACCCACCCTTCCCTTCTTCTCCTTTGCAACCCTCACACCTCCCTGGGGTGAGCCCTGCTCCTCTCTCGGGTCCAGTTCCCGGCTTAAGTGTCCCCTCATTCACTTACACATGCATAACCCGTGGGCAAAGTACTGCGTCTGTCTGTGCCACAGTTTCTTCCTCTGTCCCCGGAGGGTGCCAGGAGCATCCTTCATAGGACGGGGATAAGGAACACGGGCATTTGCTTATGCTAAGTGCTCAGAACAGGGCCTGGCAAGTTCTTACAACTAGTAGTCAACAAGTACTTGGTGATTCCTGCCCTGTGCCAGGATCGGAGGTCGAGGAGTGCCCCAGACGCTGGCCCTGTCTTCTCAGAACTCAGTTGGCACCCACAGCCCCTGCCCTTCCCCAGCACAGCACCCCCTGGCTCCGTGGAACATGGGTCTTGCCCCAGGCTGTTTGGCCTCCAGGCAGGGGGAAGCAGGGGTGATGTGAAGGTCCCCAGTGGACAACTGGAGGCCCCCCAGCCCAGCTCTCAGCCTCTGCCTCCCTCTCAGGGGCAACTCCAAATACCACTACTATGGCCTGCGCATCAAAGCCAGCTCACCCCTGCTGCGGCTGATGGAGGACCAGCAGCACATGGCCATGCGGGGCCAGCCCTTCTCGCAGAAGCAGAGGTAGGAGGATGGGGCCGGACCCTGTGCTGGCGGGCGGGGAGGGGCGTGCTGGCCTGTCTCAGTGCCCACACCCCTTCTCCAGGCTCAAGCCCATCCAGAAGATGGAGGGCATGACCAACGGTGTGGCCGTGGGGCCACAGCAGGCCACCGGGCTGTCCGACATCAGCGCCCAGGTCCAGCAGTACCAGCAGTTCCTGGGTGAGAGCGCCCTGGCCCATGGGGCGGCATCCGGGCCGGGGTCTGAGGCCTCTGGAGAGCGAGCAGATGGTTCCATCTGCCTTCCCAGAGCCTCCTCATTCCCCACTGCCCAGGGCGGACCCCCGCTTGGGAGGAAAGTGCTGACAACTTGATAAGATCCCAGGGAGAGCCTTGAGGGGGGCAGGCAGGTGGAGGATAAAGGGCCTCATGGTGTCCCCTCCTGCCTCCAGATGCCTCAAGGAGTCTCCCTGACTTCTCAGAGCTTGACCTCCAGGGCAAAGTGCTCCCCGAGGGCATCGGGCCTGGGGATATCAAGGCCTTTCAGGTCCTGTACCGGGAACACTGTGAGGTAGGGCAGCTGGGTGAGTGGGCAGGGGCGAGGGAAAGCCATGCTGCCGCCCCCCACCCCTCCCCCCCCCGCCCCGCCACGTCCCTGAGCATCCAGCCTCCCCAACAGGCCATTGTTGACGTCATGGTGAACCTGCAGTTCACCCTGGTGGAGACGCTGTGGAAAACCTTCTGGAGGTACAACCTCAGCCAGCCCAACGAGGCGCCTCCGCTGGCTGTGTGAGTCCCTGGTGGGGGGGGGGAGGGGGGATGGGGAGGAGGGAAAGGGGGGCAGGCACGGTGAGAGTCAGCGCCTGGGGCTGGGGTAGCCAGACCTTGGACCTCAGGTGGAAGGGCGGTATCTGCCTGAGCCCTGCAGTTTGTGGGGTGCCCATGACCTCCTGACCCGCACTTCAGTGCTCGTGTATCAGTCCGACACTCAGTGCCTGGGATAGCACGCCTCCCTAAGCCATTTCCCTCGCTAAGCCATTTCCTCCCCACAGCGGGCGTATAAGCTCCCCGTCTGACCCCGGGGGCGTCGGGCCCGTGTCAGCCTGACCTTGGGGCTGGGGTGGGTGTGCACAGGCACGACGAGGCTGAGAAGCGGCTGCCCAAGGCCAGCCTGGTGCTCCTCTCCAAGTTTGAGCCAGTGCTGCAGTGGACCAAGCACTGTGACAACGTGCTGTACCAGGGCCTGGTGGAGATCCTCATCCCCGACGTGCTGCGGCCCATCCCCAGTGAGTGCAGGACGGCCGCCCCGCCGCTGCCCCCCCCATCCCCCCCCACCACAGTCCCGATCAGCCCCTGCTGCCGCCCGCAGGTGCCTTGACCCAAGCGATCCGGAACTTTGCCAAGAGCCTGGAGAGCTGGCTCACCCACGCTATGGTGAACATCCCTGAGGAGATGCTGCGTGTGAAGGTGAGGGTGTGACGGGGCTTCTGGGCACGGGCTCACGGGGAGGGCGCTGAGCGGCCAGCCTGGGTGCACAGCCCACATCCTGCCACCTGGCTGTGGGACTGCGGGCTGGGGGCCTTGGGCTCCTCTCCCTGATAGAGGCCATGGGATCTGTCCCCACGCGTGTCCCTCAGAGTGAGCTTTGGGTATTGCCTTCACAAACCGGCTTCCTCAGGTGCCCACTTCTGAAACACAACCCCTCTGTGGTGTTTTTGTACACAATACGATATCTTAAAAAATAAAAACCAAACGCAACTTGAAGTAGTTCTCTTCGGACAGCTGAAGCAAAAAAAAAAAAAAGCAACATTTATAAGGGAAGAGAATAATAGCCCTCTTCATCAATGCTGCATATTCACTACTCTGATGTGAGGAAGTAGATGTGATGTGCTTGCTCTTGAGCAAAAAAAGAAAAGGAAGAAAAATAAATAAAAATAAAAGGAAGAAAAGGGGGTTTTCATTGTCCTTAAAATGTCAAGGAGACAGTTATATGGAACTGGGCATCTGAAGCATTACTCCTGGGTGCACTGGACAGGGGGTGAGGAGTGGAGAGGTGGAAAGAGTAGAAGCTGGATCCAATGAAAAAAATGAATAAATGTATTCATTTATTCAGCACGCATTTATTGAGCATCTACTGTGTGCCAGCATGGTTCTCCATGCTGGGAGCACAGCAGTGACCAAGATGGACAACACCCCACCTTCCCTAACCTGACATTCTAGCCAGTGCCCTCTGAGAATTTCTCTTGTGTCCTTTCATTAAAAATAATAATAATGCTGGTCAGACACATTATATTGATTTTTTTTTTTTTTTTGCCCCGTACTTTGGGTGTCCACCCGAAGTTTGAAAATCCCGACCCCTTGATCTCCCAACAAAAGCAACGAGGTACATCCCTCCCTTTTAGGAGAAGGAAAGGCTCAGAGAAGTTGCAGCGGATGGGGCAGGGGATGGGGGAGGGGGGATCGCACCGTCCACGCGCACATCCGCCACCTGCCACATCCGGCCCCGCAGGTGGCAGCGGCCGGCGCCTTCGCGCAGACGCTGCGACGCTACACGTCGCTCAACCACTTGGCGCAGGCGGCGCGCGCCGTGCTGCAGAACACGGCGCAGATCAACCAGATGCTGAGCGACCTCAACCGCGTGGACTTCGCCAACGTGCAGGTGAGCGCGGGACGGGGCCGGCGAGCGCGGCGCGGGTGAGGGCAGCGCGGCCCCGGGGCGGCGGCTGAGCCGCGGGCACTTGCCGGCCGTCCTCCAGGAGCAGGCCTCGTGGGTGTGCCGCTGCGAGGACCGCGTGGTGCAGCGGCTGGAGCAGGACTTCAAGGTGACCCTGCAGCAGCAGAACTCACTGGAGCAGTGGGCGGCCTGGCTGGACGGCGTCGTGAGCCAGGTGCTCAAGCCCTACCAGGGCAGCGCCGGCTTCCCCAAGGCCGCCAAGCTCTTCCTCCTCAAGTGGTCCTTCTACAGGTGCGCTCTGGCTCCGCCTCCGGAAGGGGCGGGGCCTCGGGACGGCTCCTCCTCCCCGGGGGGCCGGCCAAAATGGGATCGGGGAGGCCCCGCCTCCTCGCAGGACTTGGGACCAGAGAAGATCCCGCTTCCTCGGGGCTCGGGTTCCCTTTCACCAGGGCGGAGGTCCCTGTTGGCGGTGGGCAGGGTGAGGACCCTATGCTCTCACTGTTGGACGCACTTGGGAAAGCCGGGGCGGGGCCGGACCGGGGTAGCAGGGCTAGCTGGCGCGTGCGGGGTCGTTGAGGCACAGAAGGCTGGCGAGGGGCGGCACCGGGCCTGATGGCCTCCGTTCCGCCGCCGCCCACAGCTCCATGGTGATCCGGGACCTGACCCTGCGCAGCGCTGCCAGCTTTGGTTCTTTCCACCTCATCCGGCTGCTCTACGACGAGTACATGTACTACCTGATCGAGCACCGCGTGGCCCAGGCCAAGGGCGAGACCCCAATCGCCGTCATGGGCGAGGTGCGCGCGGCGGGGCGCTGAGGGCGCGGGCGGGGCGCCCCTCGGCGGGACCCTCACCCCTTGTCTTGCCTCCTTGCAGTTCGCCAACCTGACCACCTCGCTGAACCCCCTTGACCCGGACAAAGGTAGGCGGGGCGTGTCCCCTAGCGTGGGCCCGAGTCCCAGGAGCGGCAGTCGGGGCGGTGGGGATGGAGGAGACGCCACGCTGAGTCGGGCCTGCTCTGTGTGCCCCAGACGAGGAGGAGGAAGAGGAGGAGGAGAGCGAGGACGAGCTGCCGCAGGACATCTCGCTGGCGGCTGGCGGCGAGTCGCCCGCGCTGGGCCCTGACGCCCTGGAGCCGCCGGCCAAGCTGGCACGGACAGACGCGCGTGGCCTCTTCGTGCAGGCGCTGCCCTCCAGCTAAGCCCGCGGCCTCCCCCGCCCCGCCCGCCCGCCCCCGCCGCCCGTCCACGCCAGGGTCCCTCACAGCTTCTGTGGCTTCGCTGTCACCGTTCCAGCCTCGGGCCGGGAGGGGGCCGCCAAGACAGGGAAGGCTAGGGGGTCCCTGCCCGCAGTGGGGCCGGCACAATCACAGGGCCGGGCGGAGCCGCAGCTGCAAACTGACACAAAAGACGTGCCTTAAGGAACCCGCCACCGTGCCCAGGTGCCCCGTGGGACAGCCAGCTAGGCTCCTTGGCCCCAAAGGCCTCAGCATCTCCCTCCCCCAGCCCCACCCTCCCGCCACCCCAGGGGGCAGGCAGGCAGGCCCCCCTCCCCTGTGGAACTGTTAACTTATTCAGCTCGCTGGCTTTGCACAGTCTGTCCCCGGCCCAGCCCTGAGCCCCAGGTGGGCACAGGTGGGCATCACCTGGGGACCCCCACTGTCAGCAGCAGCCCCGGGACCCCTCCCCCAGCAACCCCACCGCTCCCCACTCCTTGGTATAAGTGCAATTAAAGCCGTGGGTGTCGCATCTTCTCCAGAGCTGGGCCCTCCCTTGCCCCGCAGCCCTCGAGGAGGGCACTGTCCTGGCCTGGTTGGGGGGAGGGCGGCCGGGGGCACCGCCTCCAGCTTCCAAAGAGCAGCAGGCCGGGCTGGGCGTGGGAGCCCAGAGGGGCCTGC
Source organism: Neomonachus schauinslandi (assembly GCF_002201575.2). NCBI lineage: Eukaryota > Metazoa > Chordata > Mammalia > Carnivora > Phocidae > Neomonachus > Neomonachus schauinslandi. The sequence continues at coordinate 205,108,621 of NC_058403.1, forward strand.
TGCTGGCAGTGGGGCCCGGAAGTGCCCACGCCTGTCCCGGCCCCGGCTGGGGGCTCGGCTCCCTCAGATCCAAGACCCCGGCGTCCCAGGCCACCCGCCTCTGGTTTGTAATGGAACCTCTGTGCTCCTTCTCTCCCGGGAGACTGTGCTTCTCCTCCGTGCAGTGCGACCCGCCCCCCACATGACTATTGTGCGATTTGTGAGCCGCCTGAGCGGAGTTGGTAACTTGTTGGTTTTTTTCCAACCATCATGGCCTTATCTGTTCCGGTTTTCTCAGTGTCTTCAACCTGTGAGATAGATGTTTATGGCAAAAAGCAAAAAAAAAAAAAGACAAAAAAAAAAGACAAAAAAGATCTGACCTATTGTATAAAAATCACTATTTTGTGTGCTCCGCGTGCTACAGCTTTTGGGGTGGCCCCCCCACGTCCCCTCCCCACTCCCTCGGGGCCCCCCCCCTCCTGGCCGTGAAAGTGTCCACGCGTGTGGTAGTCTAGTGTGCCGAGCTGTTTTCTACCTTTTTGTAGTCTTTCTTAAAACAATAAATTCCGCTGTGCTATGTGGCTGCTGCTGAGTCGCGGGGCCCTGGGGCCGGGGCTCCGACTGGGCCCCGAGCGGCAGTAAGGGGAATTCAGGGAGGTTCAGAAATAAAACATTTATTACATGAAGAGGAATGACGGGCGGGGGGAGGGGATGGCCACGAGGTCTGCCCCCTCGGGTGGGGGGAGGCTGGGGCAGGCAGGGGAAGGGGGTCCATTCGGCCTCCCTGGGGGGCAATGTCCACACCCGTAGCCAAGGAAAGGGGCAGATGCACAGAGAGCAAGGGCCTGTGCCCAGCGCAGGGTGAAGGTGGGCGCTTGAGGCTGGTGGGGCAGGGGGCTCCCTCCCTCTGCCCCTTCCCAACTTAAATAGGCATAAATAAGAAGCGTCCGGACTCTCAGGCCACCAGGGGCTGCCCCGCCCAGCCCCCTTCCCCGCAGCCTAACATGAGTGCCGGCCCGTCGGTCGGTCACGTCAGGCGGCCGGTCATCGGTCGGCCAGCCAGCCGGGGAGAGGCTGCCAGGAAGGCGGCCGGCTCCCAGGCCACGGAGGTAGTTGGAGTCAGTGTCCAGAACGGCCGGGCCCTCACAGCACAATCCATGTGTATCGCTCACTGTCTGCCAGAACCTTCAGTGAGCACCCTGCAGGGAAGGGTCAGAAGGGAGCCATGGAGTCTCTGCAGGCCCAGGCTGAGGGGAGGGGCCTGCCTCTTTCCCTGACTTGATTGGGGCCACAAGGTTCCAGAAGGCAGCGACCCTGTTGAGTTATCCGGCGGCCTCCCAGTAGAGGTCTGCTAAATGAGTGCATGGACTGGCCGGGGGTCCCCAGGTGCCACAGCCGCCCGGTCCTCCCCAGGCCTGCCCTCTCCCCATTCCAGTTCCGCTAGCACGGCCAGCGGACTCCATTCAGGAACACTGAGGAATCCGCACGTGCTCTAGGCCTGGCATGGCACTCGGTCCTGACGGTCACCGGGTCACGGGGCCCACCTTTGTGCAGCGCCTCGTTGGTCATCCTATTGACGTAGCGGCCGCTGCTCTCGGGCACTAGCCACTTCATGACCATGTCCACGCAGCTCTTGCGGTATGAGCTCCAGACGCTGCCGCTGAGGGCAAGGGGGTGAGGGCTCTCATCACCCAGGCCACCCACCCCGGCCCCCGGCCCCCGGCCCCGGCCCCCCCTCACCTGGTCTGCCCCTTGACCTCGGTGAGGTCGCCGACACTGACTGTCACGAAGATGCCCGTGTTGAGGTCCCATGCCACCTTGAGGCTGGTGTGATAGGTCTTTGGTCTGCAGTGGGGTGGGGGGCGAAGGAGAAAGGGATGGGACCAGTGGGTCCCTCAGCTGGGACCCGGGCGACCCCGAGGGGCTTCTGTCTTTGGAGCAGCAATGGAGTGTGCGGTCCAGGTTTTGGGGGCAGGGGAAGTCGTCTCCTGCCCCGACTCGCCCACCCCCGCAGAAGCAGCTGGGCAGATGAGGGGCTGCTCTGCTGCCACCCGCTCACCGGAGCTGGCCCTCCTCGGTGGGGGACGGGAATGCCAGGAGCAGCAGGCCGATGTTGATGAGGACCTGGTTGGTTTCCGGGCAGACCTGGGGGGGTGAAGGGGCGGGACGACGGGGACAGCTACTGAGGTGACGCCCAGAACAGAGAGGCCCTGGGCCCGCCCTGTCCCCCTCCCCGGGGCCCACCTCCAGGATGACAATGTCATAGTCACTGAAGGAACAAAACTGGTGGGCCCAGGTGGCATCGTGGCGGATGACCTCATTGATGACGTATTCAAAGTCCAGTGTGAGCTGCTCCACCGTCAGGTACTGACCCTGTGGGTGGTGGGCCGGGGAGAGCTGCTTCAACTGCCACCCCCGCCAACTCCCCGGGGGGGCTGGCACCACTGGCACCAACCTGGACGGCAGCCTGCTCCCGCATGGGCCGCAGGTTACGGCCACGGAGATCAGTCACCACAAAGGGCAAGGAGATCTTGTCATCCTCGAACTCTGAGGGAACAGGACATGGGAGTAGGGGTGGGGGGTGGGGACCCCCCCACGCCTAGGGCCCTGCCCGCTGGGTGGGTTTCCGGCTCACCGTCCTCCGGCTCCGTCCCTTCGCTGGAGCCCAGCACGTAGTACAGCTTGGTGTAGTTGACGTAGCCAGGCTCTGGGGCGGGCGCCTCGGCTGCAGGGGGGCTGTCTCGGGGTGCCACCTCCCCGCCTGGGGCCAGGGGCTCCGAGGGCAGACGGCAGCGGCTGCCCGACGGCCCCGGGCAGGGGGGCGGCCGGGCTTCCTCCAAGGCCCCCCCCCTTGCCTCTCTAGCCCTACGGAAGATGTCGGCCACAAACTCCTTGGCTTTGGCGACGGCGGGCGAGGGCTCGGGGGCCCCGGGGGGCCGGGCGGGGGCCACTTCAGGGCAGGGGCTGGGGAGGGCGGGGGGGGGGGGGGGGGGGGGGGGCCCCGGGGGGCCGGGGGGCGGGGGGGGGGGGGGGGGGGGGGGGGGGCAGGTGGTGTGGTCATACAGGATTTGGCAGAAGCTGCTCTCGCCTGGAACAAAAACCAGAGAGGGAGGTGGGGGGCGGTCAACAGACAAGGTCAAGTTTAGGACACTGCCAACCGCCCTCACTGCCCTGGGGGCCGGTTCTTAGAAATCCACCTTGAGGAGACCCTTCTACAAGACTTACCTATGTTGAAAGAGCAGTCGGGAACACTCAGAAGGGAAAAAGGCCTTATACACACGCACGTGCACATAAGCAACACTTATTCAGACTTTAGTTCTGAGCATCTACCAAATGCCACACGCTAAGGACATGAGCGAATAAGACACAAAACTCCCTGCCCTTGGGGGGCTGACAGTGACAAAAGCTAAGTTTACTACACAGCCATGCCTCCTCCCCAACGGGAGCTGACTGGCTTGGGCACACGGCAGCCAAATCCCAGGCCTCCATTTGTCTCTGCCCGACTAGGGACTGGTCCCCCCGCCCCCCCGGGGGATGTGGGCGCAGCACGGACAACCCTAACGCACTCAACGAGCAGCACCAGGAGCTGGGCACCACCTCCGCAGGGCCCCCCACAATCAATCCTGGGAGGATGGGGGCTGTGTCCTCCCAGTTCAGAGACTAGGGACCGAGGCTCAGGGAGAAACTTGTCCAAGGTCACACTGCAAGACAATGCGAACCAATGCACTGCTGTCCACCAGCGTGGACAAAACTCACTCCCCTTCTGTGTAAATGGTGAGGTGACAGACATGGGTGACCGTGCCCCCCTCACCCTTGAATGCGCACAGCTGAGTCCTGTCCCCCGTGGCCCTTCCTACAGAGACCCATAGCCACAAGTCTAGGGGGTACGGGCCTCAGCTAGGCCCGGCTTGTTGGGGCTCACAGCTTGACGAGGGGCAGGGCCTTGCCCACAACAGCTCAGGCGGCCAGGGTCAGGAGGCCCCTGGATGGGCCTGGGGACAAGGCATCCTGGCCCTTGTTGATGTGTGGGCTCAGTTATATACATTTAATTCTCTTTTCATATCCACTCCCCTCCCTCTCCCAGGGGCAACCATTTTAATGTAGTTAGCGGGGGTCTTTCCATTTGACTGGGTTCTTGCAAAATTGGAACATTTTTAATTTATATGTAAGTGGTATCATTATCCGGTTATAGATCTCCTTCCGTTTCTCTTACATTGGAGCACGTCTTTAAGGCAACGCTCCACGGACATGCACGCTGGGGCGCCCACTGGGGCTGCTGATCCAAGAGAATACCTGCCTTGTCCCACCTCCCTGATCACCAGGGATGAACAGCAGGCAGCCCCCAAAGCCTTGGACATGCCCAGGCACAGGACTGTGGTCACACGGCTGCCGTGCGGCCCCGAGAGTGCAGGGGAGGCCCCAGGGCCCCATATCACCACCAGCTGGTAGCATCATCCAGCTTCTTAACTTTGGCCACCCTGTCAAGGGACATCACCTTGTGATCTCACTGGTGCTTTTTCTATTCCCAAAGACATATGACAGCCAGCTGTCCACTAACAACTCCCTGAAATTTTAAATTTTTGAAATGAGCACTGTGCCACCCAGCATGGTAGCCACGGCCACGTGTAGCTGTTTGAACTCAACTAAAATGAACTGAAATTAAAAACTCAGTTCCTTGATCACGCAAGCCACTTTCAAGGGGCTATTGGGGGGCAGCTGTAGCCGACCCGGCAGACACAGACCATCCCAGCCCTGTGGAAAGTTCTAGAGGACAGCGCTGGGGTGGAGCATGGCTAGCTTTGCAGTCCGTACTCCCGCTTTCCAGCCGAGTGACCTCGGACAGGGGACTTCGCCTCTCCAGACCTCATTCAGGGTCAGGGGACTGGGGGCTCTGAGGATTCCAGCAGGTGCCAGGCCCATCATCAGACCGGGGGGCCTACCTGCCGAGTGGACTGAGACGGCGCAGGCCACCAGAGAGTAGCTGGTGTTGAGCAGCACCACCTGGTCCTTCTTGAGCTGGAAGGCGGGCTGGAAGGTGGGGAAGGGGTAGACCACCTGGTACTTGGTGTGCAGCATGAAGCCGTGCCGCAGGCACTGAGCGCTCGGGTCGCCTGCAGCAACACATGCCCCGCAGGCTCACTCGTGGCCTCGGGGCAGGGAGGCGGCCCGCACCCCGAGGCCCCCCCGCCGCTCACCTGGATGGGCCCGGCTGGCTTCCCGGCACGCGGCGCAGCGGCCTGGCGGTGGCACGGCCACAGTGCTGATGTAGATGTCTCGGTGGTTCTCGTCACTCATCATCATCATGTTCATGAGCATCCCGTTGGCCGAGCGGGTGCTGGGGGCCGGCACGCCTTCAGCAGCCTGGCCCACGCCCCGCCCTCCCCGGGTCCCCAGGCCTTCCGTGTCCCCACGTCTTACTTGAAGCCAAAGACGATGACCTTGGAGGCATCGCTGGGCCACTCGCACACGGTCAAGTACAGGTCACTGTAGATCTCCTCGTCCTGGAAGAGCCGCACCTGCCGGACCTGAGCAGCACGTTCAGGGTCGGTATGGGGTCACAGCGGGTAGGGTGGGGGGCGTAGGGAACCCGAGGCTGCACCACACTGGGCTGGAATCGGAGCTGGGGCTGAGCTGGCGGGAGCACCCTTTCTGGGGAGGGAGGTGGTCGAGCTAGGGAGTCCCAAGCAGCTCCTACACCATACCCCTCTGCCTTCCTGAGGACAGGCTGGGGAGGCTCCCCTTACGAGGAGGGGAACCAGGGAGGCCAGCCTGGCACAGGCGGAAGCTGAGGAGAGCCCTGCCCCAAGAAAGGGGACTCTGCCAGACACATCAGTTCCACGCCCAATCCACCCTGAAACCTGTTCACCTCTCTGAGCTCATGTGTAAACTGGGGTAAATGCACCAACCTTCTGGAAAGGGGGGGTCAAGGAGTCAAAGTCAGGGTTAAGCGAACAGGCTAGCAAAGCTCCGGGTCCCACCTGGCCTGAGCCTGCCGTGTCCTTCTTAGGCATGTATGCTGAGTCGAACCACACAAAAGTGCCGCTATCTACCCACTTGCAACTATAAAAATGGCAACTGCACGTGGTTTGACCAAATACATGGAATACTGACAATGACCCTTGGAGTAGAATTTCTCCACTTTACGGACAAGGAAGCTGAGGCTCAGGGGGGTGCTGTGATCTGCTGGTCATGCTGCTGGAAGGGACAGCCCAGCCCTGGGCCCGGCCCTACCAGCTTGAGTTTGCTGTGGACGTTGAACTCCCACCAGTACAGATGGTAGATGTAGAAGGAGAAGTCATCATCCCCGCTGCTGCTGGTGTACGAAAGAACGTAACGGCCGCACTTAGAAAAGCCCAGGAAGATGTGTCTGTGGGGGTGGGGGCAGAACAGCAGGTCAGGACCAGCCTGCCGCCCCCGCCCAGCTCCCCCACCTCAGCCCAGCCTCGCGCAGCCTCACCCTGCGTAGAGAAAGTCCTCGTCCACAATGTTCTTGAGCGAGACGCAGACCCTGGGCGGCAGCTTCCGGAAGAGGCGAGGCGAGAGCTGCCCACTGATCTGGGGAAGGGGTGGCCCTGGCTCATGAGGTACCATCACCCCCAGTCCCCTCACCTAAAGCACAGTAGCACCCCCAAGGTCTGGCCCAGACACACAGACCCACTTCCTAATAACCATGACGGTCAAGAGTGGTCCAAGCTCTGGAAGGTGGGAATAGCTGGGGAAGATCAGCTGGGCCTCACCTGAGCCTCCCCTTCCACCATGGACCCATGCCACCCTCCCAGCCCCACATCTCTCCAGCCTCAGAACCCCTCTTGCCCAAGCAACCAGGTTCTAAGGACCAGCAATGGTATCACCCCCCACCCCCAGGAAGGTTCCCCATTCACCCTTGGTCACAGTGGGCCACTGGTTGACTTCCTGAAGGCTGCTTCATGGTGCACTGAGCTGTGGGTGTCCTCGACCCCTAAGAAGGCTTGACCAACTGAACTCACCTGTCCCTGACCCACTAGCTTACACACAGGGTGCTCAGGACCTTTGGGACGGCCTTGGCCTCAGCTGGGGACCCACAGAGGCAGAACAGTGGGGCTGACCAGTGACCTTCCAATTCCTGCCCAATTCCCCCTTCTCAACCTAGCCACCTTCTAACCGACTCCCTCATCCCAAAAACTTCAAGGAAGGATGGGGGGGGGCAGGTAGGCACAAGCTGCGTAGTAGGGCATCAGAGAGCACCCTGAGTGCTACAGCCCAGTCTGAGTGAGATACTTGGCCTTGCCCTCAAGAGAGTACAGTCTGATGGGAAAGAGACCTATCTGGGGAGCTCCCTAGCAGACGGGGGAGACAGCCCACTCCTCAAGGGGATCCCAGTCTGATGGAACAGCCCTGTTGGTGAGGCCCAGGCTGACAGGGGAGACACAATCCCTATCCAGGGAGCTTCCAAGCTAAGGGTGGAGCCACAGCCCAACCCAGGGAACAACCAGGCTGAAGGTGGAGACTGTCCCTGCCCCAGGACCTCGTCAAAAGGAGGAGACACAGAGCTGCCCTCACAGAGTTCCCAGCCTAATGGAGGTGCTCCCCCTATCCACAAGGATACAGTTCTGCCCAGGTTGCTGCTGACCTGACAGCAGATTCACATGTCTGCCCTCCCAGAGCTCCCGAACTGATGCGGGAGATACATGCTGGCATGCTGTGAGTTTACTGTCTGATGGAGAAGACAGAGCCCTGCTCAGGGAGCTCCCAATCTGAGGGGAAAGACCAGGCTTTCTCCAAGGAGGTCCCTCCCATTCAATGGGGGAGGCAAACACAGGTACAGGAACTCCCAGCTCCCGTGTGGTCAGAGCCGGGACAGAGAGAGGAACACCAGGCAGAGGAAGCCCAAAGCCGGTAGCAGGGGCTCCGCCAAGGGGGCGGGAAGGCTCCATAACGGAGGGGCCATGAGAGCAGGGTTTTGGAAAAATGAGTCTGACCCTGGATCTCCCCCTTCCTCCTTATTCCTCCAGCGACCCCCTCCCATCCAAGCCCTTTCTCGGCCACCCCCATCAGCCCTTCCATCCGAGCCCCCTCCCCGGGACCCCGCCCCCAACCCCCTCCATCCAAACCCCCGTCCCAGCCCCCTCCAACCAAGCCCTCTCCCCCGGGCCCCGCCCAGCCCCCTTCCTCCGAGCCCCCTCCCCCCGGGCTCCGCCCCCAACCCCTCACCCCGCGAACGCCCTCCCTCCCTCCGCCTCCCTCGTCCCATCTCCCTACCCTCCGGCGCGCTCCTCCCAGACTCCAGGCCTTACCTTGACCCGCTCCAGCTGCTTGAGGACGTGCTCCCGCCGCCGCCCCGCTGCCCGCTTCCCTCCGGCGCCCCCAGGGCCGCCGCCGCCGCTCCCGGCCCCGCTATTCCGCTCCGATTTCGAGCTGGGCGCCATTTTCACCCCCTCCCTCCACTTCCGGAGCAACCGGCCTTTTCGTCCCACCCCCGCCGCCTCCTCATTGGCCCTTTCTCGGCATTGAGGCCGGTCGGTTGGGTGAAAGCCCGCACTCGGGGCCTCTTCCCGCTAGGCCTGTCCATCATAGCCACCTCGGCCCTTGATTGGTAGAGATGGTACAACCCCCGTGGTTCGCCGCCGTATTCCCGCCTTTCCGCAAGGACGCACCCGTCAGAGGCCCCATTTGCGCCCCTTGCCGAGATGACTTTGACCGGATAGGCGAAGGCCCCTATCCCTCTCGGCGGCGTCACGCCCCCCCGTGGCTGGTGGGTTTCCATGGAGACCGCGGGCGGTCCAGGCCCGTGGGCGGGGCGATCGAAGCCCCTGGTCCACACCGGCCGGAGTCCCCACAGCGCCCTATCCGGATGCACAGAGGCCTGGCGAGTATCCTGGGGCCACCCGGCCAGGCCGAGGAAAGGGCTTTGCAAAAAAAAAAAAAAAAAAAAAGATGAGATTAAATGAAAACATTTTTCGGATGGGCTGGGGGCGGCCTGGTGGGATGATGATGATGATGATCGATGATAGCATCGATCGCTTATATAGCACTTCACATGTGCTAGACATGGTTCTGAGCTTACAACAATTCTATGTAGTAGGCCGCTGTTGTGCCCATTTTACAGATGACAGTAATAATAATAATTGTTGAATGTCTGCTAGGAGTATCGTCTTCATGTGGCGTTTGCTCATTTAATCTTCGCAACAGTTTTGCAGATAGGTCCTTTTATTATGTCAATTTTACACAGGATGAAACTGAGGCTTACAGTGTAGTGCTCCTGAGTACCTGACATGCGAATACCTCAACTGTGACTATAATCAGGGAGGAAGTGAATGGATCTTGCTCTTCACATTCTTCCAGCCTCATGCATTCATTTAGTCAACAAATATTTATTGAGCACCTACTATGTTCTAGGCGCTGGTGAACAAGATAGGTGATAAACAAGGAAATAGATTTACAAGGAAATAGATTTCGGTTACCTAATTTCAGGTAGGATTAGAAATCAAAGGGAAGAAAGAAGGCTGCTCAGGACAGTCAGAGAGGGGCCCTGTGCAGGTGAGGAAGAGGAATGTTCCAGCAAAGACAAAGCCTTCAGAGGGATGAGGGTGGCATGACTGAGAGACCGCAAAAAGGCCAATTGGGCCAAAGCAGGAATGAGCAAGGAAAAAAAATAAGCAAGGAAGACAGATAAGGACTCAGAAGCAGGCAGGGAGTGTTGGTAAGCAAGATAGTTGGATTTTACTCTTAAGCAGAAAGGGAAGTCTCTGGAAGGTTTTTAGTAGATGATGGAATCTGCTATGAGATTTAAAAGATCATTGTGGGGGTGCCTGGGTGGCTCAGTCTTTAAGCGTCTGCCTTCGGCTCAGGTCATGATCCCAGAGTCCTGGGATCGAGCACCGCATCGGGCTCCCTGCTCTGTGGGAAGCCTGCTTCTCCCTCTCCCACTCCCCCTGCTGTGTTCCTGCTCTCGCTATCTCTCTCTCTGTCAAATAAATAAATAAAATCTTTAAAAAAAAAAAAAAGATCATTGTGATCCATGGGGTACCTCACTGGCTCAGTGGGTAGAGCATGCAACTCTTGATCTCAGGGCCTTGAGGTCATGCCCCATGTTGGGTGAAGAGATTACTTAAAAAAAAAACAAAAAAACAACTAATGGGGTGCCTGGGTGGCTCAGTCGGTTAAGCGGCTGCCTTCGGCTCAGATCATGATCCCAGGGTCCTGGGATCGAGCCCCACGTCCAGCTCCCTGCTCAGCGGAGAGCCTGCTTCTCCCTCTCCCTCTGCCTACTTGTGCTCTCTCTGTCAAATAAATAAATAAAATCTTAAAAAAAAAAAACTAACAATAGAAGGATCGTTGTGATCCAAAGAAATAAATACCAATGAGTCCATACTGGTATAAATAAATGAATAAAAATGGGGGAAAAGAGACCACCATTCCATATAGAAGCTGTCCAATTAATAAGTATAGAAGGAATGAGGGAAATAAATCATTATCAAACAAACACCACAGTTATAATTGCAGCAAGCAAGATCTACCAATGAGTGCTAAAATTAGTGGATGAAACTTCAAGGAGAAACACAACATTTGCCTACCCTAAAAGTATCTCCTAAAATATTTATTAATTACTGGGTTTTTAAAAATATATGTCCACGGGGGCACCTGGGTGGCTCAGTAGGTTAAGTGTCTGACTCTTGATTTAGGCTCAGGTCATGATCTCAGGGTCGTGGGATTGAGCCCTGCCTCAGGTTCTGTGCTGGGTGTGGAGCCTGCTTGGGATTCTCTCTCTCTCTCTGCCTCTGCCCCTCCCCACCCCCACCCCCACCCCCCCCCCCCCCCCCCCCCCGCCCCAGCACTCATACATGCGTTCTCTCTCTCTCAAAAAAAAAAAAAAAAATCCACAGATTGTTTGATATTCCTCCTTCCAGGAGGTGGAGCTTAATTCACCTTGTTGGGTGTGAGCTGGATTAATTTAGTGACTTGCTTCTAAGGAATAAAAGTATGGAAAGTGCAAAAAGTAACCTGACAGTGGAGAAACCTGGCAGATACTACCTCAACCAGGTAATCAACATTATCATCCCAGGGGAGGTGCCTGGGTGGCTCAGTCTGTTAAGCATCTGCCTTCAGCTCAGGTCATGGTCCTGAGGTCCTGGGATCCAGCCCTGCATCAGGCTCCCTGCTCAGCAGAGAGCCTGCTTTTCCCTCTGCCCCTCTCCCCTCATGTTCACTCTCTCTCTCTCTAGCTCAAATAAATAAACAAAATCTTAAAAAAAATTATCATCATAGCAATGAATCATGTGCATGGATCCCCGATATGATATAATAAGGACACATCACCTCCCTGGTATTGTCTCCCAAACCTATAACCTCAATCTACTCATGAGAAAACATCAGATGTTTGTCCCAAATTGAGGGACATTCTACAAAAGACCTGACTAGGACACTTCAAAAATGTCAAGGTCATGAGGAAGGACCTGGGTGGCTCAGTTGGTTAAGCATCCAACTCTTGGTTTCAGTTCAGGTCATGATCTTGGGGTCCTGAGATCCAGCCCGTGTTGGGCTCTGTGCTCAGCGTGGAGTCTGTTTTGAGATTCTCTCCCTCTCTCCCTCTGCCCCTCCCCTCCACTTGCTCACTCTCTCTCAAATAAATAAATAAATCTTTCTTTAAAATGTCAAGATCATGAGAAACAAAGCATGACCAAGAAATTAGCACAGATTAGAGAAGTCTTAGGAGACGCAATAAATGAAATGTGATGTGATGTCCTGGATGAGGTCCTGGATGAGATCCTGGACCCGAAAAGGACATCAGAGAGAAAACTGGTGTAATTCATACTAAGTCTGTAGTTTAATGAACAGTGTTGTGCCATGTTAGTTAATCTCTTCTTTGTGACAAGGGTACCATGGTTATGCAGGATGTTAACATTCGGGCCAGTGGGGTGAAGAGTAGACAAGAACTTTGCAGGGTGTCAATATTGCAAATTATCTTAGCCTGTTGAGCTGCCATAATAAAAATACTATAGACTGGGTGAATTTATGACAAACATTGATTTCTCACAGTTCTGGGGGCTGGGAAGTCCAAGACTAAGACCCTGGCATAGCCAATGTCTGGTGAGGGCCCACTTCCTAGATTGTGGACAACTGCCTCCTTGCTACATCCTCACATGGCTGAGACAGAGAGAGAGGGAGAGAGAGATCACCAGCTCTCTTACAGGGCCCTAATCCCATTCATGAAGGCTCCATCCTCATGACCTAATCACCTCCCAAAGGTCCCACCTTCTAATACCATCACACTGGGGGTTAAGTTTCAACATATGCATTTAGGGGAGACACAAACATTTAGTTCCTAGCACAAATCTTCTGTAAGTTGAAAATTATTTCAAAATAAAAAGTTTTTTGAAGAGTTTTGGTGAAAGGTTATTTGGTTTCTGTGTGGAGCGCCTGGGCGGCTCAGTCTGTTGAGTGTCCAACTCTTGATTTTGGCTCAGGTCATGATCTCAGCGTTGTGAGATGGAGCACCATGTCTGGCTCTGCGCTCAGCAGAGAGTCTGCTTGAGATTCTCTCTCCCTCTCCCTCTGCTCCTTGTCTCGCTTACTCTCTCTCTCTCTTAAATAAATAAATAAATCTTTAAAACATTTTCATTCTGTCGTATGTCATGAATACCACAGTCAAAAATTTTTTTTTAATTCAACAGACATACAAGGATATATGGTGGCAACGCCCCCTCTCCCCTCCGCCCCAGCTACCCAATTTTCCCTCTGAGACAGCGGATACATTTTTTAATTTATGAAAATGATCAAAATTGCCATCCTTGCTCTGCACCTTTTTTTTTTCCTCCACAATTAGCCCTACTCACACTAATCCATACAACGGTTTGAATGGTGACCCACAAAAGGATATCCTGATGTCCTAACCCCTGGAACATGTGAATACCTTATTTGGGAAAAAAAATGTGTAATTAAGTTAAAGATCTTAAGATTATCCTGGATTAACCAGCTGGGCTCTAAATCCCATGACCAGAGTCCTTATAAGAGAGAGGAGGATGAACACACACACACACACACACACACACAAAAGGCCACGTGGAAATTGAGACAGAGATTGCAGTGATGCAGACACAGACCCAAGAACATCAAAGCTTGCCAGCAACCACCAGAAGCTGAAAGAGATACAAGGAAGGAGCTCCAGAAGGAACAACTCTGCCAACACCTTGACTTTGGACTTCCAGTTTCCCCAAGTCCAAATAAATAATTTGAACTTCTGAAACAAATAAATGTCTGTTGTTTTAAGCTACCTTGTCTGTGGTCGTTGGTACAACAGCTCCAGGAAACTAATACATTATGTAGAGATCGAGGCCCTTGTATATTCTAGATCTGGGTGGGTCTCTATTATTTTAATAGGACACATTTTTTGTTTGTTTATTCCCCTCTTATGGGCTTTTTTTTTTTTCCATTTGCTCACACAACAGATGTTCGCTGATCACCTGGTATGTGCTAGACGTTGTTCTAGGTGCTGGGGGACAGAGGTGACCATGGCCAAGGGCCCACCTCCACAGTGGGGGAAGACCATGGATAGTGGGCAAATATATAAATCAGGACACGAGAAATACCAGGAAGAAAAATAAAGCAGGGAAGACGAGAGAGAGACAAAAATGTTGCTTCCGATCGGGGGTTCTGGTGAGGGGCTCTCTGAGGAAGTGATGTGAATTAAAACTGGGATCCCGGGCAGGGGAGAATTTTCACTGTAATAAAAGAGCCCCACAGGGGATGTCCTTGCACAAATCTGTTACTGGCTGTGTAAAAATTTTTCCAGAATAGGGGCGCCTGGGTGGCTCAGTTGGTTAAGCATCTCCTTCGGCTTGGGTCATGATCTTGGGATCCTGGGATCGAGCCCCTGCTCAGCAGGGAGCCTGCTTCTCCCTCTCTCTTTGCCCCTCTCCCCTGCTTGTACTCTCTCCCTCAAACGAATAAACGAAATCTTTTTAAAAAGTGGTTTTTCAGAATAGACTTCTGGATCTTGAGTGCTGCAGAGAGAGTAATACTCCAAACAGTCCAATTGCTCCTCTCCAGCCCCCAACCCCTACCCTCACTTTCTTTGTCCCTTGCAGTCACGCAGGACTATGTGACTAATCCTGCCCAGTGAAACTGGAGCAGAAGGGTTAGATGGTACTTTTGGCTGCAAACCCTGAAAAGCCGACTTGGGAGTCCTGTCTCTGTTTTCCACTGTGTCCAGCAACGGTGGGGGCTGCTTTCAAGATGGGGCAGCTTCTGTTGGGCTGGATCTCTGAGTGGCTCAGAGACCCTGCTGATCTGTTGGGGTCATATTGTGTGGATGACCAACTCTGGTGTTAGTCCTAACATTCGGGACTGTGATCTCGCCTGCCCATTTAATACACAGGTGAAACAGAACCAATATGGTACGTATCTGTAGGTATATAGGATATATCATATATATGTCTTTTATCCTTTATATATATATATCCTTTTATACATGCACATGTGAAACAGAACCAATAAGATAGATATATCTGTATCTATATATATCTCTTATCATATGTGTTTATCCTTTACATATATATATCATTTTATATATATAAAATATCTCCTTCAATCTATATATAGATAATAGATCTATGTCTATCTCTATCTATTGATCGATCTATCTATATCTACATCTCATCTATTTATCTATCTATAGAAAGAGAGATTTAGGGGCACCTGGCTGGCTCAGTCATTAAGCATCTGCCTTCAGCTCAGGTCATGATCCCAGGGTCCTGGGATGGAGCCTGGAGTCAGGCTCCCTACTCAGTGGGGAGTCTGCTTCCCCCTCTTCCTCTGCCACTCCCCCTGCTTGTGCTCTCTTGCTCATTCTGTCAAATAAATAAATAAAATCTTTAAAAAAAGAGAGAGAGAGAGAGATTTATGATAAGGAATTAGCTGATGTGATTATGGAGTCTGGGAAGTCTCATAATCTGCCATCGGCAAGCTGGAGACACAGGATCCTCATGGTATAATTCCAGTCTGAGCACCAAGGCCTGTGAACCGGGGTTGCTGATAGTGTAAATCCCAAATCCCAGTCCAAGGGCAGGAGAAGACCAGTGTCCCACTCAAAAGTCAGACCAGAAGAAAAAAGGGCCAATTCCTCCATTTGAAAGAGGACTTTGGTTGCCTCCATTTGGACCTCAAACTTTCCAAGTTGGGTTCTTCTTTCCAGCTTGTCTCTTGGCTCAGGTGGAAGACGCTGAGGGCAAAGCCTCCTGAGTTGGAAACTGAAACTACCCACTCAAGCATAAGGACCTCCCTCAGCTAGCAAGACCCCATCCATGATTGACTCCAAGACAATGATCGATTTGACCTTCACTGCCCACATGCACGTACCCACCCACCTTTGCCCCACATTTTCCTTCTATAAACCTGGAAGTATTTTCTGCACTTGGGAGACCGTCTTTGAGACACCAGTCCGCTGTCTTTCCTGGTGTTGGCCTCACTGAAAAAAATTCCTTTCCCTGCTTTTGGATTTTGTCAGCGGCAAGTGGCTGAACCTGGTCTGTTCAGAGCCCCTGGAACCAGGTGCACTTGTTCCCCGGAGCCCCGGCCACACCTTTTCTGCTTTTTGATCTATTCAGGCTTTCCGTGGATTGAACGATGCCCAACCACACTGGGGAGGGCAATCTACCACGTTAGAGAGTTCGCTGATTCAAATGCTAATCTCTTCTGGAAACACCCTCACAGATGCACCCAGAAATCATGTTTAATCTGGGCACCCCATGGCCCAATATCATTTTATAATATAACCTTGCGGGGCGCCTGGGTGGCTCAGTCGTTAAGCGTCTGCCTTCAGCTCAGGTCATGATCCCAGAGTCCTGGGATCGAGCCCCGCATCGGGCTCCCTGCTTGGCGGGAAGCCTGCTTCTCCCTCTCCCCCTCCCTCTGCTTATGTTCCCTCTCTCACTGTGTCTCTGTCAAATGAATAAATAAAAAAAAAATCTTAATATAACCTTGCACTTGACCTATACGATTAACCATCACAAGCACATGGCAGGCACATTTTCAGTTTTACCAGATACTTTCAGGCTCCTCCTCTCTTTCTGACCCTCCTTCTCCATGACTACTGCAGGCTCTCTTCTGCCCACCCCTCAGGCATAAGCCTTCCTCGACAGTTTCCCTTGGTCTCCCTTCTCATTTTATACTTTCTTCTTGGCTAGTGCCATCCATACTGTGGCTTCAGCTCTCACTCTGTGGATAGCCTCTGTAGTTGTTAGGATTAGAGTATGTTGTTTTTTCAAAGAAGAAAAAAATAGAAATGGTGGCTTACACAAGAAAGACATCTGGGGAACCTGGGTGGCACAATCAGTTAAGGGTCCCTCGGTTTGGGCTCAGGTCGTGATCTTGGGGTAGTGAGATTGAGCCCCGTGTTGAGCCCCATGTTGGGCTCCATGCTCATCACAGAGTCACCTTAAGATTCTCTCTCTCCCTCTTCCTATGCCCCTCCCCTGCCTCTCTCTCTCTCTCTCAAATAATAAATTAATTAATTAAAAAAAAATCTTTGGGGCGCCTGGGTGGCTCAGTCGTTGGGCGTCTGCCTTCGGCTCGGGTCATGATCCCAGGGTCCTGGGATCGAGCCCCACATCGGGGTCCCTGCTCAGCCGGGAGCCTGCTTCTCCCTCTCCCACTCCTTCTGCTTGTGTTCCCTCTCTAGCTGTCTCTCTCTGTGTGTCAAATAAAAAAAAAAAAAAATCTTTGTCAGCGGGGAGTCCGCTTCTTCTTCTTCTTTTTTTTTTAATTTTTATTTTTATTTATTTTTTTTAAAGATTTTATTTATTTATATGACAGAGAGAGACAGCGAGAACAGGAACACAAGCAGGGGGAGTGGGAGAGGGAGAAGCAGGCTTCCCGCTGAGCAGGGAGCCCGATGTGGGACTCGATCCCAGGACCCTGGGATCATGACCTGAGCCGAAGGCAGACGCTTAACGACTGAGCCACCCAGGCGCCCTTTTTTTTTTTTTTAAAGATTTTACTTATTTTCTTCTTCTTTTTTAAAAAGATTTTATTTATTTGACAGAGAGAGAGATAGCGAGAGCAGGAACACAAGCAGGGGGAGTCGGAGAGGGAGAAGCAGGCCCCCCGCAGAGCAGGGAGCCTGATGCGGGGCTCGATCCCAGGACCCTGGGATCATGACCTGAGCCGAAGGCAGACGCTTGACGACTGAGCCACCCAGGTGCCCCGCGGGGAGTCTGCTTCTCCCTCTCCCTCTACCCTACTCCTTGCTCGTGCTCTCTCTCTCTCTCTCTCCCTCTCAAATAAATAAATAAAATCTTAAAAAAAAAATCTTTGAGCCTCATAGGGCCCCAAAGGGGCCTAATCATGAGAGTTTCCCTGCTTTTGTCAAACATGCCCCCCGCCCGGAGGGAGAGACTCCCAGCCTAGCCAGCTCCTCTATCAGCCAGACCAGCTGCACCCCATCTGGTCCTCAGCCTAATGGGTTCACCTCTCTGCCAGCCTGAGAAATTATCCAAACATGCCAATCACATCCTCCCGTGGGAACCAGAGGTCACCTCATCCTTTTGTCACTGCAAAGCCTGCCTGCCCTAGCTCCTGCTTTTTAAATTTTTTTCTTTATGAAAAAAAAAGTGTCCTAGCTTCTTGGTGATTATATACAAGATTCACACTAATTTAAGCATATTCTTTTATGAATAAGCAATTTTCATTACTAAACTTTGGAGGCCACAGTTTAAATAAATACGCTAATTTTGTGAATTTGGTGACTATTCTAGCTGTTTTGACCCTGTTTCTTGACTCTGCTCCCATGTGTGACACCCCCATGCGGCTCTGCATGGCGTGCAGTGTCCTTCCCCTCCTCTGGGCTGTGAGTATATATGACTAATAAGCCAATGCCGATTTTTTCTATACAGGGTTGGGTGTCAGATGCTTGGCTACCTTGTATCATTTAGAGCAGGAGATCCCTCCTTCACCAGCAGGGTAGATAGGAGGTGATCAAAACCCTAGTCATTGCAGGGATGGCCTTCCTTCAGATGTGAGATGCAGGGTGTTTCTATCTTGTTGCTCCACCACTCAAGGCCACTATTCTCAGGGTGATGTCATCGCCCAAGATGGCTGATGGAGTCCCAGCCATCACATCAACCTTCCAACGACAGGGAGGAGAAAGGCACTCCCTTTCCCTCAAAGTTGTGCATACCACGTCTGCTTACACAGTCATAGGGCTGTACCTAGCTGCAAGGGAGGCTGGGAAATGTGGTTCTTTATCTTAGGCAGCCATATGCCCAGCTAACTATCAGTAATTTTATGAATTTGGCTCAGATCCTGAAGGGCTAATTAGCCAGATGAAAGCTGATTGAGAAGTTTGGCCTTAGCCTCTGTCTTGAGGTTGAATACCATTAGAGGATGAGGAAGGGCAAGCCCAAGGTGCACCTTGGGCTCATTAGTTGGTACTGATTTAAGGCCCTTCCTTTCCTTCTCTAATTGGGAGACTACATTTCCCATCATTCTCTTGTTCTCCTTTGCATCAACCCCACCTCCTCCCTGTACCCCCCAGCAACCAAAATGAGACCAGACTGCTGCACTAGCTGCCCAGTGTTACTGCAACTCTCCCTTGTTCCCATGACCCTATGGTCCTCCTTACTCTGAGGTCAGAGCCAAGAGACATCAACACTCGCTCCCTGTGCAAATCTTCCCACACATACAGACACAATCCTACATGCATTCCTGAAGGTGAAGTAAATGGTGATTATGCTAGGCTCTATGTTGGCCGAACACACTCCTCCGCTGCAGTCCCTGCAGAACTCTTTGCTGGATAGGGGAAGGCTGGGCTAGGCAGGGCAGGGCTAGGAAGGGCAGGGCAGGGCAGGGCAGAGCAGGGCTGGGCTGGGCTGGGCAGTGCAAGGTAGAGACAAGGGAATTTATTGCAGGGAGATAAGGCCAGTGGGTCATCTATAAGAGCAGTGGTTAGGTTCTCAGCCAATCAGCACATTCCATCCTTCTGGCCACAGGGACTGGTTCCAGATGGACATGTGACCAAAGCTAGGCCAATGAGATTTTTTTTTAAGATTTATTTATTTATTTATTTGAGAGAGAGAGAATGAGAGACAGAGAGCAGGAGAGGGAAGAGGGTCAGAGGGAGAAGCAGAGCTGAGCAGGGAGCCCAATGCAGGACTCGATCCCGGGACTCCAGGATCATGACCTGAGCTGAAGGCAGTCGCCCAACCAACTGAGCCACCCAGGCGCCCCGAGGCCAGTGAGATTTAAGCTTGAGGCTGGGGATGCACACATGTTGCTTCTGGCACAGAGAAGCCTGCTGGTAGAGCCGAGAGACAGAGAAGGAATCCATCCTGAGGACGTCATTTGAGCCCCAGGATCCAGCTATGCCTGAAAGATACAACCACCGAACATTTCTGTTCATGAGTCAATAAATGCCCTCATTTGCACTAGCTAGTTTGGTTTGGGTTCTCCGTTCTTTGCAACTGAAAGAGGCCTACCAGAAACAGCTTGGTTCTCATTGGGGCTAGGATCAATGCAGTAACTCAGTAGCTCTGTGGGGCTAGTCCCATTACTCTGCCAGGGAGACGGAGGAGCTTCTACCCAGTGTCCAAGCTAACAGCCACTGGTCCCACATGGAGAACTTGGGATGGGGACTGTTGCTCTCTTCTGGCTGAAGCTAAGACCTATCTTCTACCCTAGCCCCGAGGGACCCTGCGTGTCTCTTGTCACAAGCCCACACAGTCCTGGGAAATGTGGGCAAATGACCACCTCCAAGTGTCTTCCATTGTGGAAGAGGGATTAATAATACAGGCACCCTCTCTCTCCATCACTCTCCCACATCTTGGTCCCTTCTTCCCACTCCCCTGATGTACTTCACTGCCCCCACCCTCCCATAACAGGTGCTGTCTGGAGCCCACCATGCCCCACTCAGGCCTCACCATCAGGCACCTATATCTGTTTAGGGCTGGTGCCTAACAGTGGTCCCCAAAGTGCCACTGAATTCAGACCCTTCAGGGGCAGCCCTCAACCAGTGCCTGACCTGAGGGAGTTGGAGAATCAATATCCCAGCTCCCCCCACCCCCCGCCCAGGTAGGACGTGTGTCCTACACAATCTACCAGCATTCCCCGGCAGGACTGAGCCCCATCTGCCTCCGGTGGGAAGTTGCTTGATAACAAGAGTGACAAACTGTCCCAATGTGCCCAGGACTAAGGGTTTCCTGGGACACAGGATTCTGAGTGCTAATACTGGCCAGCCCCAGGCAAGCTGATTATCCCAGCAATAACTCATCATGGACTGCTCCCTTCTTTCCCTCTGTCATTTCCTTGCTCCCCTACAGCTTCTTTCTCTAAGACAAATGCACTCAACCCTCATCTCAGGCTCTGCTTCTGGGAAGCCTCCCCCCTCAACCTCCTTCACCCTGTTTATCCAGCCCATTGGCTCAGCCACTTCTGAGCTGAGCATTTGTGAGGGGCGGATGTGGTGCTTAGAACTTTCTGTACACTACCTGGCTTTGCCTTGTGAGAGCCCTTCAAGGAAGGAAGGGTATTCTGTCATCTCTGTCTTATGTGTGGGAAAACTGAGGTTTGCGCAGGAAAATAATTTGCCTGAAGACACCTTGTTGGCAAGTGGCGCGTCTTGGGAAATAGGATCTGGGGCAAAGGTCGGCTTCTCCCCACCCTGCTGCCCTGGGGTACAGGGCCTGGAATGTGCCAGGCACTGTCGCACCCACCTCATATGGACTATCTCATTTGATCGTTACATTGCTCCTGAGAGATGAGATAACCACCCCCCCCAACTTTCAGGAGTGGGAGACCAAGGCCCAGAGAGGTGGCAGAGCCCAGGTTCAGGCCCAGGCAGGCTGGCGCTGAGTGCATATCCTTAACCACCGGGCTGGTGCCTCAATACGTGTAATTTCCTTTCAGGCAGCGGCTGCGGCCATTCGGGAAGGGCGGGGGAGGGGCCCAAATGGCCGAGCTGGCTGAGAGGCACCCCCCCACCACCGCCCCGGGCTGAGCCCAGACCTGCCCTGAGCCCTTGCTGCCAGCCCCAGTTCCTTGGGGACCCTCCTGTGGCTTGAAGCATCCTCCACTCCTCTGCCCCCACCCCTATTCCTGTGGTTGGCCCAAATACCAGACAGGGCGAATCTCAGCTTTCCCCCAAGCATTCCATGCTCCTGTGGCCCGGCCCAGGCTGGCCGAGGTTACGCAAGCTGAGCTGGGGTGGTTGGTGGGGGTGGGACTGCGGGGACGGGCTGGCCTGTCCTCACCACCCCAACCGGCAGCCCGCCCACCCTCCCCAGGGCGGGGACGGGGGTGGGCCAGCTAGTTCTCCACTCCCCCCGACCCAGCCCCCGGGAGAGAACAAGCTGGGTGGAGGGTGGCCCGTGCCAAGAGATGGGGGGCGGTGGCAGCCACGGAAGAGGCTCCAGGAGGTGACTGCCTGGTTTCCATTAGGGAGCCCTGGTCGGCATTTCAGGCAAGACGGCAGAGCTGGGGCTGGCTATGGTAAGGTGGCGGGGGGCGGAGGGCAGGGGAGGGAGGGGAGTCTGCTGGTGGGGATGCTCCTGTCGCCATGGTGACCTGGTGCCCAGCCTGGGGACACCCTGACCCATCGGTCTCTCTATTCCCAGCGGCTGAGCCTACTACTGGTTCTCCTGCTGCTGACAAGCCCCCCACCCACACCTGGCATGGAGGACGCCGCCTTCCCCCACCTGGGGGAGAGCTCGCAGCCCCCGCCCCGCGCCTGCCCCCTGCGCTGCTCCTGCCCCCGGGCAGACACGGTGGACTGCAACGGCATGGACCTGCAGGTGTTCCCAGACAACATCACCAGGGCAGCTCAGCACCTCTCCTTGCAGGTGGGGCCCGGGCCGGGCGTGGTAGGGGGAGCATGCAGACCGCTGGGGTTGAGGCTGGTGGGGTGTGGGGTCCGTGTTGGGCATGCGGGGCTTGGCAATGGTGGGAGCTGGCCTTGATGAGAGTGTTGGGGTCTGTGCGTTGGGGGCGAGAGGAGGTGGGGGTACAGATATTGGAAGTAGGAAGGGCTGAGAGTTTGGAGGTGTTAGAGGTCAATGTCTTGGCAGTTACAGGGTTTTTGGGGGTCAGTGATAGAGCATTTCGGTCAATTGTGGGGGTGATGGAGTATCAGATGTCATTGTCTTTGGTTATGGGGTTGTTTGGAGTCAGGGTAATGGGTGTCAGGGGTCAATTATAGGAACAGACGGGGTGCCGGGGGTCAACATCTTGGTGGTCACAGCGCTGTTTGTGGTTACGGGGTTGTTTTAGATGCAGGGTAATGGGGCTTTGGGGATCAAGTGTAGGGGTGAGGGGTGGCAAGGCTCACTTGATTAAGGCAATGGGGAGCTGGGAATCAGGGCTCTGGCCACTGGTTGAGGGCTCAGGGCTGTGAATCCCTCCCCCAGAACAACCTGCTCCAGGAGCTCCCCTACAATGAGCTGTCACGCCTCAGCAGCCTGCGGACCCTCAACCTCCACAATAATCTCATCTCCTCCGAGGGTGAGGGGTGAGGGGACCTCTGGAGGAGGGAGGCCAGAGGCGGCCCCTTCCCTCCCCTGCCGGGTCTGTGGGTAGCTCTGCGGTAGTTCCCAGAACTGCCCTTTGCTGAGCAGGATGGAAACTCAGGGCATGGTGGGGGCTGTGGCTTTTGAAGACGGGTGGGGAGGTGTGTGGGAGGGTGCGTGGAGGGGCCTCTGCCAGTCCCCAGACAGGAGCCCTGGGGCAGCCGGGAGCACAGACTCCCTCGTTGCCCCTATCTGAGCCAGGCCTGGGGTCCCCTCACTGCCCGTCCCGCTCCCAGGGCTGCCCGATGAGGCCTTTGAGTCCCTCACACAGCTGCAGCACATTTATGTGGCCCACAACAAGGTGAGCATCCCCACCTGCCCTGGCCCTGAGGTCTGACCTGGCCGGGGTCACACAGCAGAGCGCAAGAGGGGACAGCAGGGGGCTGCAGGGCAGGGCGCCAGGACCAGCGTCGCTGTGCTCCCACAGCTCTCGGTGGCCCCCCAGTTTCTGCCCCGCTCCCTCCGAGTTGCGGACCTGGCTGCCAACCAAGTGACAGAGATCTTCCCGCTTACCTTTGGGGAGAAGCCTGCGCTCAGGTAGCCCCTGGCCCAGCCCAGACCTCTCAGACCTCAGGTGTGCCTGGGGTCACCCCCTACCCTTGGAAGTCTGAGGGGTTCATGAACCTGCCCGTGGGGGTCTGAGGGGGCGGAGCCCTAGCCTGGGGGCTGTCTGAGGTAGGACACCCTGGATGCTCCGTCCGGAGAACTCCACACTGAGGCCGAGACAGTGGGTACACACACGCACGTGCACACACCGAAGGCAGCTCTGGGGAGCAGGGTAGGAATGGGGGTCGGTGGGAAGGCCAGGGGAGGGCTGGTGGCCGGAGCCTGGCTCCCCTCAGGTCCGTGTACCTCCACAACAACCAGCTGAGCAACGCCGGCCTGCCCCCCGACGCCTTCCATGGCTCTGAAGCTGTGGCCACCCTCAGCCTGTCCAGCAACCGGCTCAGCTACTTGCCGCCCAGTCTGCCGCCCTCGCTGGAGCGGCTCCACCTGCAGGTGCCCCTCCCTCACCTCGCCACCCCCACGTTCCCGCCTCCTCAGGGCTGCCTCACCTCTCTCCTGGGGGAGCCCTCCACCTCCTCACAATTCCAGTAGCCGGAAATATCTTTGAGTTTTGTCCGCTGGTCATTCACAGGTGCTCTCCGAACAGCCTTGCTCAAGTGAGCTCGTCACTCCCTTACTCAAGAGCCTTCCACAGCTCCCCGCCGCCCTCTCTCCCTGACCCCCGGTCTCATTCTCTCCTCCCTTCCCAGAACAACCTCATCTCCAAGGTGCCCCGAGGAGCCCTGAGCCGCCAGACCCACCTCCGTGAACTTTACCTCCAGCATAACCAGCTGACAGACAGCGGCCTGGATGCCACCACCTTCAGGTGGGGCCTGGGACAGGGTAGGACAGGGGTGCGGCCTTGTGCTGGCAGGAGGGGTTGAAGATTCAGAGCCTGGGTGCCCCAACCCTCTACCCGCCTCTGGTGTATGACTCCCAAACCGAGGCCGCGTTTGGTGAGCACCTGCTGTGCGTCAGGCTCAGCCAAGCCCTTAGCAGCCATCCTTGCTCCCGGCTGCTCCGTGCCTCAGTCCTATTATCCCAACGTCATCACCGCCACATGCCGATCTTGGACCCAGAACCCTGTCCTGCGCCTCCACGTCCAACCCTCAGGCTGGAAGCTGCCCTGACCTCAGCAAGTGTGCCTCCCGCCCACATCTCTCAACTCCTCCAGCCCCAGGCTGGGGTCTCCAGCTTCCACCTCAGGACCCCTCCTCAGCCCCCGCCCCCAAGGTCCCCTCCCACCCCGCCCCCGGCCCCCGCTCTGGGCAAGCAGCCCAACGCCGGCCCTCTCTCCCGCCAGCAAGCTTCACCACCTCGAGTACCTGGACCTGTCCCACAACCAGCTCGCCTCGGTGCCCGCTGGTCTGCCCCGCGCCCTGGTCGTGCTGCACCTGGGCCGCAACCGCATCCGGTGGGTGGAGGCGGCCCGGCTGCGCGGCGCCCGGGGCCTGCGCTACCTGCAGCTGCAGCACAACCAGCTGGGAGCGACGGGGCTGCCCGCTGGGGCGCTGCGGCCGCTGCGGGGCCTGCATACGCTGCACCTGTACGGCAACGGGCTGGACCGCGTGCCCTTGGCGCTGCCCCGCCGCCTGCGGGCCCTGGTGCTGCCGCACAACCACGTGACCGCACTGGGCGCCCGCGACCTGGCCGGCACGCCGGGCCTGGCCGAGCTCAACCTGGCCTACAACCGCCTGGTCAGCGCCCGAGTGCACGGCCGGGCCTTCCGCCCGCTGCGTGCCCTGCGCAGCCTTGACCTGGCCGGCAACCAGCTGACCCGGGTGCCCGGCGGCCTGCCCCGCAGCCTGCACACCCTGCGGCTACAGCGCAACCGGCTGCGGGCCCTCGAGCCTGAGCTGCTGGCCGGCCTGGACCAGCTGCGGGAGCTCAGCCTGGCGCGAAACCGCCTCCGGATTGGAGACATCGGGCCCGGCACCTGGCACGAGCTGCAGGCCCTCCAGGTCAGGAGCGGGCTGGCTAGCCGCACTGTCCCCACGGCCCCTCAGCAGCTCCCCGCGAGGCCCTGAGATGCCACACAGAGAGCCCAGCCCGCGGGCCGGGGGTGGATACGACAGATGCGGCCTCCGGGCCTTTGGCTGTGCCGTCCCTGCCACCTGGTCCCGGCAACCACCCCGCCCACCTCCCCCAGCAAACACGGCGGCGCCTCTAGCTCCTTCTGAACACCCTGGATTCCGCAGAGGTTAGAGCATCTGTGGGGGCCAGGCGCTGTTATGGGAACTGCAGATGCCACTGGGCACAAAATGACACAGCTCCTGGCCCGGCACAGACATGCTAGTTAGGGAGAGAGCAGTCGACCACGATCCGAAGTAAACAGTGTCAGGAGGGCACGAGGGGAGGGAAGCACCCTCTCTGTGAATGACTGACTGAATCCATCCGTCTGTCTGGCATCCCAGCGCCTACATCATGGCCTGCCCCAGATGGAACTCAGTGTACCTCTGGCAGGGGGAGGGGCAGAAGGCCCGGGTGTGGCGTGCCCCGGAAGAGAGGCTGGGGCCTGGCTGAGTGGATGGCTCAAGCCTGGGGCCACCACGGCACCGTCTCTGCCCTTCTGGCCAGGTGCTGGACCTCAGCCACAACGAGCTGTCCTTCGTGCCCCCCGACCTGCCCGAGGCTCTGGAGGAACTGCACCTGCAGGGCAACCGCATCAGCCACGTGGGCTCTGAAGCCTTCCTCAGCACACCCCGCCTGCGCGCCCTCTTCCTTAGGTGCCCCAGGGTGGCCGGGTAGAGCGGGTCCAGGTGGGCGGGTGTCGGCGCCCCTGGAGGGCTGTGGTGGAACCCGAGCAGGCCTGGGTGGGTCAGGACGGTTGTGGCCCCCTCCCTTGTCACCCACTCTCATGCCCGCCTCTTGGTCCAGCGCAAACAGGCTTCACATGACCAGCATCGCGCCTGAAGCCTTCCTGGGCCTCCTGCACCTGAGTGTGGTGGATACGGCGGGGAACCCCGAGCAGGTCCTGGTCCGGCTACCACCCACAGCTCCACGTCAGCCACGAGCGGGGGGCCCCTGAGCCCGGAGGGGCCCAGCAGCGCAGCCCAGACCTCTGGGGCTCCACTGGGCCATGGACTGAGGAGACAGTGGGCACCTGGGGCCTCGACCAGGCTCTCTCAGGCCTTGAGGGCTGGGCCGCCTGACCTGTGTCGGCCAGGAGGCTGGCAAGGGCACCGCCTCCACACACAGGGCGCCCTGGGGGAGGCCGAAGCGTGCAGCTCGCACACCAGGCACACGCCCCACCCCCCGCGCAGGTGGAGACAGCAACAATAAAGCCTAAGCCTTCCCAGTGCTCACCACCCGCCAGCTGCCCTTCACCTCGCAGGAGGTGCTCTCACCATCCCCGCAACCAGCTGAGGAAGGTGAGGCCGTGGGAGGCTGAGAGGGTCAGGCGACTTGGTTCCATAGCCAGTGTGCAGCAGGGCTGGCTCTCAAAGCCCCAAGACACTCGCGGGTCGCCAGGAACCGCCGCGTAATGCCTGACCACACATGTCAACCCAGATACGCCAAGGCCACCAGCTACAGAAACACAGGGCACGGCAGACACCCCGAAGCGGGCCACGGACCCTCCCACGTACCCCGGCAGCAAGTGTGCAAAGCAGACACATCCTTCAGAGGCACACGCCCCCCCAGAGCCTGCCCCTCTTGCAGACACCTCGCCATCAACCCCCAGAGGGACTGTGGGTGGGAGCAAGAAACAAAGACAGGACAGAGTGAGCCAGGCGTGGCCCTGGCTGTTTATTCCCTGTGTCAGCCCTGGGGAGCCAGCGGGGCTCTGGCCGACCTCAGTGGCTTCTTTGGGGTGTGGTGGGCTTCAGGGTTAAGGCTGGGGAGGGACAGGAAGTAAAGTGCTTGCAGGGGCCCTCGGGGCTTGGTCCTAGCTGCCCCCCCACCTCCGGGGCAGGCCAGGGGCCCGGCACCCCAGGCTGTGCAAACGGGACTGTCCAGGGCCCACCTAGCCAGGCCTGGGCAAGGGGCACAAGCCGGCTGGCAGTACTATCCCCAACGCCCCCTGCCAGGGAGGCTGTGGCCTGGTTGGGGGGACCCAGTGGGGGAATGTGTCCATCTGGAGCCGACTGTCCGCTGATTGTCTGCTTGTCTGGTTCTCGGCTGTGGCCTTGGGCCTGCTCCCCACTCTCCAGGGGCCGGGCCGCCCGCCGGGTTGGCCCCTCACCTGCGGAGCCGCTGCAGCTGAGGGGGAGGCCACGGGAGTCAGGGGGGTGCTCAAGGCCACAGCCCCCCCAACCCCATACCCTGGCCACTCACCTCACTCTCTACCAGGTTCCGCCTGTAGAGTGCCTCCTTTGCGGCCTCCTGGGGGCCAAGAGGTGGTCAGTGGGCTGCTGTCGCCGCCGGGCCCCCCCCCCCTGCACCCCCGGCCCTCGCCCGGCTCACCCTGCTCCCATCATTGCCCAGGCGCCGGGCGGCCTCGGTGTAGAACTGCAGCTGACGCTCCAGCTGGGCCGCGTACTCTGATGGGGGGACCGGGTCAGGATGGGGACGGCCGCCCCGCCCGCCCCCACACACCCCTCCGTGAGACCCTACCCCTCCGGAGGCCTGGGCCCCCCTGCTCCAGCCGCGCCCTCTGCCACTGGCTGCGCTGGATGATGTCCTGGTACTGCTGGGCCACTTCCGGGGGCACTGGCCGCCGCGCCTGCCTGAGGGCCAGGATCTGGGGGTGCCAAGCGGGGCACTGTGATGGCCCTGCCCGGGGCCTACGGAACCCCCAACCCTGCCCCACCGAGCCCACCACAGCAGGCACCCACCTTCCGCTCCAGACGCTCTTGATCGAAGGCCAGCACGCTGAGGCTGTGCAGGGGCCGCGCTGATCTATGGAGTTGGGGAAGGGTGAGGGGCAGCAAGGACCCCGCCCCCCAGCCCCAACCCCATTAATTCGACAGACACACTGGGCACTGGGGAATGGCAGGAGACAAGCCAGGCCCACCCTGCTGTTGCTGAGCCCGCAACCTAGTGGGGATGATGACCGTACACTCAGGCCAGGGCGATGCCAGGAGGTCAGGGAAGGCTTCCTAGGGGAGGCCATAGCCAAGTCGGCAGCCAAAGGAGTCAGAGCTGGGCAGGAGAGTGGGGGCCAAGTGGGTAGGGGTGCTCAGGGCAAGACCACAGAAAAGCCCAGAGGCCAGTAAAAACTAGGAGTAGGTAACCATGAGCCAACAGGAGGAAGTGGAGAGAGAGAAGACTACTGGGTAAATTGATAATATCACAAAAGATCTTAAAAATCAGGGCGCCTGGGTGGCTCAGTTGGTTGAGCGGCTGCCTTCGGCTCAGGTCATGATCCTGGAGTCCCTGGATCGAGTCCCGCATCGGACTCCCTGCTCAGCGAGGAGCCTGCTTCTCCCTCTGACCCTCCTCCCTCTCATGCTCTCTGTCTCTCATTCTCTCTCTCTCAAATAAATAAATAAAATCTTTAAAAAAAGAAAAAAAAAATCAGGCTGAGCAGTTTAAACTGGATGCTTCAGGGGAAGGGGAGGCAGGACACGTTTTGGAGCACGGGGGAGACCTGCTACAATTTGTGCCTGATGGGAAATTGTCTGGGAGGGGCTGCGACAGGAAGAAGGGGCTTCTCTCCAGCATGGCTTGACCCAGCCACCTACCTGTTCCCTGGCTCCCTCGCAGGGGCAGGCACGGGAGGGGCCTTTGCTTTGGGCCCAGCA
This sequence comes from Neomonachus schauinslandi, assembly GCF_002201575.2. NCBI lineage: Eukaryota > Metazoa > Chordata > Mammalia > Carnivora > Phocidae > Neomonachus > Neomonachus schauinslandi. The sequence continues at coordinate 205,137,359 of NC_058403.1, forward strand.
ACCTGCTTCAGCAGACAGAACCAGTGCTGTGATTCCTGCCTCCCGCCCCCCCTCCACCCCCGAACCAAGCCTCCCTCCCTGGGGCTGCTGATGGGCAAGAGTCTCACCGTGGACACAGCTGCTGGCACGGGGTCGATGACCAGCCACCTCTCGGTTGTGGTCTCTAGCTGCTGGGCCGTCAGGGGCTCCCGAATTCGGACCATCACCTCCAGCCGCCCCCCCGTGGGTCTGCGACCATCCAGGACCTGCGTGCAAATGAGGGGACGCTCTGGAGAAGCGGCTGGAGGCCCCGGGTTGGGATCAGGGGGGACCAGGGCGATTTCCAAAATATGAGCCCCTGGGTAGGGCTGAGATACCAACTGGTCAAAATGGAGCAGGGTGCTGGGAATATTTAGGGCTGGGCAGTAGGAAGGTCTGGAACTCCACCCCCCCCACCCCCCCGCCGGGGGAGGGTCTGGGTCAGCAGAGGAGACTCTTGGGAGGCCCAGGGCCTGTAGGAAGCATTTGAGTCAGGTTAACAAATGACGGAGCCACACTGGAGCCTTCGGACAAATGCCCACATCTCACCTCAAGGATCTCCCGGACCTCGCACGCTGTCTCCAGGGCATCCAGCTTGAGCTGCGCTGTGCCCAGCACCCGGTCAGTCTTGAACAGCCCCCTGCGTGTGTGAAGGGGACAGGATGGTTGGCCCAGGACAGCTCCCCCTCCCCCAGAGTCCACCCAGCACCCCCAGCTCACCCCTTGTGGACCACTTCAAATTTGATGCCTTTGGTCTGGATGGCCCTTCGGAAGCCCCGGTGGCTGCGATTGATGCAGAGTTTGAACTGCTCCTTGAACTCTACTCAGGGAATGAGGACGGGGCGGATGAAGAGGAAAGAGGGAGGGGTCAGGCTATGGTCTCATGTTCTCGCTGCATGGGGCTGGGGTGCCTCCCGCCTCCGCTCAGCCTCCGCTCAGCTCACCGGGGGAGTCTGTGTTCTTAATCACACTGGTCTTGTCTTTCTGAGCTTCTTCCTGCAGCCGAATAGGAGGCAGGGAAGCTTAGGGGCTGGGGCCTCCCCTGGCCCCCTGCCCACCCATTCCCAGCCCGATGAGGCTTGAGCCCATCCCTCCTTGGCTCTCCACATACCACATTGGGATAGGGGAAGTCAAACCGAACAAAGACATCCAGGTCACTGGGAGACAGCCCTGTGGGCAGACAAGGGTCAGAGCTGGGCAGAGGGGCAGTCCCTCAGCCCTGACCCCAGCCTGCCGCCCCTCACCTGGGGGCGTGGGCAAGTTGATCCCCTTCACGATGAACAGGAGCATGTCGTTGCTGCTGAGGTCGGGGAAGATCCTTCAGGGAGGGCAGGTGGGGAGACAGAGGCACATGAGCCCCAACGCCTGCCGGCCTTCTCTTCCCTCCGCGGGGCCAGGGAACAAACCCCCTGCTGGCCTTTGCGGGTGTATCAGCTCCTGGGCTGATTTAGAATCAGACAGACCGGGAGTTCTTGGTCCAGTTCTGCCAATGGCTTATTTTTGAGACCTTTCTTCAGTCTGCACAGATCTATCTGGGACCCACTCTGTGCCAGCCGGTGGCCTCAGGGCCAGGGGAGCTTTCCTTCATTTAACATTTCGGGGGTCCCTAATATTCATCATCCAGTGCTCCAGCTGCTATGGGGTCTTCTTTATTCGCTTCATCTGACATTTCTTGAGCTACCATGTACCAGCCAGTGAGTGCCCTAGCTGCCAGGGGACCTTCCCTTCATTTAGCAATATTTCTGGAGCCCCTACTATGTGTCTGTCGGTGTCCTCGCTGCTGGGGATATGGAAGTAAGTGAGACGGACCCCATCCCTGGGTTCACGGGGCCCAAGCTAGCGGAGTGAACACAGGACCAATGAATATATAAATAGAGAAACAAAGCAATCCTGCAGAGAATTAAGATAGGGGAGAGAGTGGAGTGTGCTCAGGAAGGGCTGCTGTAGACAGAGTGGTCAAGGAGGGCCTCTCAGGGGAGGAGACATCACAGGTGATTCTGGATGCTGGGTAGGTGCTGCTACATGGAGACCTGGGGAAGCGGGTCTAGGCAGAGGAAACAGCTGGTGCAAAGGCCCCGAGTAGGAACACGGTTGGTCCGTCTGGGGACCAAAAAGAGGCCTGTGTGGCAGGAGGCGAGCAAAATGGGGACAGTGGATGGAGGCGAGGTGGTGGGGAGCCGGGGTGAGGGGTGTGGCTTATCCTAGGTTATTGCAGTGGCTGCACCTAACCTCATCTATAAATGGGAAAAATGACCCCAATTCCCCCGGGTGTGGGAAGGCTTGAGAGGAGCAGGACCAACAACAACCATCCCGAGGGCTCGCCCAGGCCTTGGGACAAGGCACATCTCTGCACTCACTAGATCTTCCCCAGTTCCCAATGTGTCACTGTCAACACCCCATCACCATCCTTCACTTGCACCTCACAGCTGCCTCAGGACCCCTGCATATACCGTGCTTTCACCACCCAACCAAACTCTCCCCCAGAGGCAAGTCTTCTGCTGGTTTCTGGGGAGTGCAAACCCCCCTCCAAAGGGGCATTTGGGCCAAGGGGCATCAGGGCCTTACTTGATGACGCTGAAGGTTCTCTGCTCAAAGCGGGCAGTGGGCGTGGGGAGACCCCGGGCAAATGCCTGCTTCAGAATCTCCATGCTCCGCTTACAGTCCTCTGCCAGCTTCTCAAACCTGCCACCAAGAGAGCCCTGCTCAGGTCCCTAGTCCCAGGGGTGGGCTGGGGGTGCAAATGTCTGGCAGAGGTGGGGACAGGGGCACTTACTTGCTGGTTTCGGCAATGTTGCCCAGGTGGGTGAACTGGTTAGAGTGGTTCAGGCACATCTGAAGAGCAGGAGACCGTGAGGGGAGGGTTGGGGGGCCATGACCCTGGGGGAGGCCCGCTGAGCCGGGCTGGGGGCCCGCCTCACCTCGTGCTGCTGCCTTATGAGCTTGGTGAGTTCACCGTAGCGCCGGGCAGACTCCTGAGACAGACCTGGGCCAGGCCGCTGGACCAGAGAGAAGTCGTCCTTGTTGACAGGGGCGGGTGGCACCTGAGGAAGACAAGGATCATGGGGAGGGGACTGCTGGTCAGCAACGAACAGGCCCAGCCATGGAAATGTCAACCATCCCTGGAGAAGACTTCCTGGACCACTGTTTTGCCCTTGCCCTGGTCTTTCTTCTTCTCCAAGGTGACAACCGGTGCAAAGAGAAAAGTGGACGGTCCTTCCCAAAGTGGCAGCCTCTGTTAACTGTTTCCCCCAAATGTGATCCTTACCCTCTCTTCCCTAGTAATGGAGTTCTAGCTAGGCACACGGCCAAGAGACTACATATCCCAGCATCCCTTGCAGCTGGGTATGCCACGTGACTCAGCCCCGGCCAGTGGAAGGTGAGCAGAAGTGATGGCACACCATGTCACTTCCTTTAAAGGAAACTGCTTGCCTTGCCCTTTCTTTCTCTCACCACTTCCCACGGACTGAATGACGACAGGGCATCAACCCACTCTGACCATGTGGACAAAGATGACCTCCTAGGGTGTGGCAGAGCAACAAGATGGAAGGAACCTGGGCCCTAGCAGGCTTTGTCTTTCAGAGCCCAGACTGCCCTGAGCATTACGTGCAAGAAATATGTCTGTCTTCTTTGAGCCACTGTCTTAGGGGGACCTATTTGTTATAGCAGCTTCGCCTCAACCCTAATATACTCCCAGGCTCATGGCTAAGTGGCCAGAGCCCCATGGGTGGGTGCCTGGGAAAGTCCAGCAGGCCTAGAGAGTTCACCTTGGCGATGTCCACAGGCAGCCCGTTGCGTGAGGCCTCCAGCATGGGCTCCAGCCCCTTGGCCTGGCGCAGGTGCATCTTGGCACCCTCTACGTCATTCTTCTGCTTGGCTCGCAGCGCGGCCTGCAGGAGCTGCTTTTTGCGGCCCTCCAGGAAGGCCAGCTGCTGCTGGGCTGTGGGTACCGAGGTGTCGACGGGTGCTGCCCAGCCCAGGGCCAAGCAATGGGCAGCCAGGGAGGGGAGGGCATACCTACCTCTGGTGGATGTGCCCTTGGGGGCTGTTTTGGCTGCTGGGGCAGAGCCTGACTGAGGTGCCCTTGAGGGTGGGGCCTTGGGCTGGGCCATGGGGGCCGGAGGGCTGGTGGGCTGCTGAGGGAGGGAGAGGAAGTCAGAGCTCTCCCAGTGCCTGCAGTGGTTCCACTCCCCAGAGGGTCAGGGCCTGATGCTGACAGCAGGGACCGTCTTAGTTGCCGTTTCCTCAGCACTGAACGCAACCTATGGTCCCGTTCTCGTTGAATCTTTGCAACAGCCCTGGGACACAGAGACTGTCACCACATCCACTTTACAGACGAGGAGACAGGATCAGAGAGCAAAATGACCTGCCTGGGGCCACACAGCCGGGAAGAGGCAGGGCGGGGATAAGGCCAGTTCTTCCCCAGTGTCAGGATTTTGCTTTGCTGCCGCTCCCTGCCTCACCCCAAGACCCCAGCCCCTCACACCTTCTTAGGTTCCTCATCCTCTTCATCCTCTGGGCCTTCCTCCTGGTTGGCCAGCTTCATGGCAGTTTCCAGGACCCCCACCAGGCTCTGCTGGGTGGGCTCAGTGGCCTCCAGGCCCTGGATGGGGGGAAAGCCTGGGCGGCGAGTCAGGACCCAGTCAGGAGGGAGAGACCCATGCCATTATGGTGGAGAACGTGGGTTCCTCTCCCTCCTAAGGAGCCTCAGGGCTTTGGATATACTTTGAATCCAGGAAGGAGCTCCTGCTGCTTCTGTGTAGACACCAGATCATTCCAACCTCCCTCTTGCCTCTTGGTGCCTCTCACCTGACCCTGGGCCTTGACCCCCAGACTCCAACAAGCTAGCACTAGATGAGGTGGGGTACTGGGCCCAAGAGGTGGTCACAGGCCTGGGGGGATTCCCAGGGGACCAAGGTGCTAAGTGATAACTGCTCTCACGGGGGACACACAGGCAGCTCTGAGAACCCAGAGGAGACCCCCCAACCCCCTGGGAGGCTAAGTAGGTATGTGTAAAACTGAGAGCAGATGACTAGGAGAGAGTGAGTTGAACAAAGAAGAAATGGAGGGATCAGATGATGGTGGGCTGATGAATAGGTTCTCCCAATAAACCCCCTTGATTTTTAGTGTCTGCCCATTGCCAGGTATAAATCCTCCTACTGTGACCCAACTTTAAGCTACCAATCGTCTAACAAGTTTGCAGAATTCCTGAATGCGTAGCAAAGAGCGCCCTGGGCCTGTCCCATGCTCAGAGGCCAGAGGGCTAGGGGGAGGGGCAGTGCCTACCTGGGGGCACCGGTAGTTCAGCCACATCTACTGCTCGGCCGGCCTTGTGGGCTCGGATGGCATCTTGGTATTGCTGCAGCGGACACAATATCAGGGTTACGTGGGCCAGGTCTCCAGGGGCCGTCTCCCTGCCCACCGGGCCCCCACACACCTTGACGATGCGCTCATGCATGCGAGCCTTCCGCTGGTCCCCTTTGCTCTTGGCCTGGGCTGCAGCCACGTGGTATCGCCCCATCCGCTGCTCCAGTGCCTCCAGGAGAGTCCGCGGAGGTGGGGGAACCTCTGGGGCAGACGGGGGCGGCGGGAGGCAGAGGGGCCGGGTTAAGAGTCTTGGGAAGGAGAGAGACTGTCCTGCCCTGGCCTGCCCGTCACACAGGGTTCCAGGAGCCTACCTGGCGTGGAGGGCACCGTGGTGGGAGCTGGAGGCTGCAGTGGTGGTGACGGTGGGTCTGGGGGCAGCTGGTCTGAGGGCAGAGAGGTCCAGTCCAATGAGGGGCTTGCTTGGGCACCCCCTGCCCCACCCCAGGCTCATGTGGCCTGAGGGGGTTCCCAAGTGACCAGTGAGGGTGGCAGCATCAAGTCCTGAAGGGTGACCAGGGTAGGGTTCTCACCAGGGGGAGGTGGCAGGTGGGACAGGTCCACAGGCTCCCCCCGGCTCAGGGCCTCCAAGACGGCATCGAAGCTCTGACAGAAAGAAGGAGATCAGGGGAGGAGGCTGCAGCTGGGGGCCAGGACCCTGTGGGGAGCCTCTGTGCCCCACCATTTGACAGAGGACCCCCAGCTCTATCCATTCCTCTGCACCATCTTGCTTTAAGCCCCTTCCAATATTTATGCCCATTTCACAGACAGGGTAAACTGGGGCTTTAAGAGGTACAGCAAACTACAGCTCTGGAGTGACTGAGAGCCAGGATTTAAATGTGGGCCTGTGTGACTGCAGAGCTCCTGCTCTTGGCCACCATGCAAAGCCAGGAGCATCCTGTCTTTGCCCTCCGACCCCGTCCGCCCGTCTGCACGCACCTTGGCCACACGGAAGTGTCTGGTGGCAATGGCAGTATCTCCCTGCTGCTTGGCGTGGAGGGCAGCCAACTTATATTCACGCTGGCGGCTCTGCAACTGGGCCAGGGGGCCGGGGCTGCAGGCACCTGGAAGGGGGAACAGTGCATGAACCATTTCTTTTTTTGACGATTTCGTATATTTATTTTGGAGAGAAAGAGAGAGAGCAGAGGGTCAGAGGGAGCCCCTCAACGTGGGGCTTAAACTCATGACCCTGAGATCAAGAGTCTTGTGCTCTATGGACTGAACCGGCCAGGCGCCCCTTCATTTATTTCTTTTCAATTGTGGCAAAATACACATGAAATTCACCATCTTTTTTTTTTTTTTTAAGATTTTATTTGGGAGAGGGAGAAGCAGCCTCCCCACCGAGCAGAGAGCCAGATGTGGGGCTTGATCCCAGGACCCTGGGATCATGACTTGAGCTGAAGGCAGATGCTTAACAGACTGAGCCACCCAGGCGCCCCTGAAATTCTCCATCTTAACCCTTTCTAAGTATACAGTTCAGCAGCATTCAGTTGACCCTTGAACAATGTGGGGGTTAAGGGTGCCAACAGCCCTCCCACCACACAGTTGAAAATCTACTTTGACTCCCCCGAAGCTTCACTATTATAGCTTACTATTGACTGGAAGCATTATCAATAATAAAGGCAGTCGATCTACACATTTTGTATGTTATGTACATTATATACCGTATTCTTATAATAAAGTAAGCTAAAGAAAATACTAGGAAAGCCACAATGAGGAGAAATACAGTGTTGTACTGTGTTAATCAAAGAAATAGTGACCCGCTCAGTTCAAAGCTGCGTTGTTCAAGGGTCAACTGTAAATGTGGGTGCTTGAAAGTCTTTTCTTGACCACCCTACTGTACACTTGTAACCAAAATCTCTCCCTGCAGTGCATTGGCAAAGTGAAGAAACAAAGAGTTAAGCTTCTGTTCGGTGTGTTCATTACAGGATCAAATAATACAGTTCAATAGGTTTTCAGAAGAAGTATCTCTAAACAGAAAGCAATCCGTGCAATTTTTGGTATAAAAAAATAAAGTGTAATAGATACACCATCCAGGGTCCACAAATCCTAGAAACGCCTGGAAAGCCGCATGCGTTGTACTTTCTCAGACTGACAACTGCACTTACAGCTTTAAGTTTAGGTGTAGTTGCCTGAAAAGCTGTCCGTAGGTTGAAGCTAAACACCTTGACTTTTGCCTGGTTTTATGTCCTATCATTGCAAGTCTCTGAGTTAAGAAAATGCTTTTCCAGGTTGAATCATGGGTATTTTTAGGACACAACTGAGCAAAGCCTAAATATATCAAGCTTCTGGATGAAGAATTTTTATATACCAAGAGTAAAATTTTATGAGCAAGGTACCTCTTGCCTGACATGGTCGGGGCTGGGTCCACCCTCCACCAATTAACTCCTGTTTCCTGGTTTATTCTTTCCCAACTTCCCGGTTTTCTTTTTTTAAAGCATAAAGAAACCTGCTTCATACCAACAAACAGATGGCAAGAGGCGAAGTCTTGTCATCACCCTGTCGGGGGATCCCCTGAACCCCTGCCAACCTATGTGCCAAAACCCCGTGGTGAGAAACGTTTTGGTGATATCGGTGGAGAAGTTCAGGTGGTGATTTCCAACAATCCTCCTTGACCTTTGCCAAAACAAAAGCTTAGAAACCAGTCTGGCTGTGGAAAGATTTAGACCTGCTGTTTACTTTCTCAACCGGGCCAGCCCAGTTTTAAGTGTCTCTTTGGTTCGCTTGGGGAGTGTCTGCCTCTGGGGCAGAGCCTGTGTTGATATTCTAGAAGGGAGGGGGGGCCACTCCTTTCCCACAGTGGGAGGAGGGCCACCCGAGAAGGAAAACCTCTTGGGAGGTTGGAAAACCTCCAGCAGGTGAGTTTTAGGAGAGAAGACAGACAAGCTGAGGGCTTGGAAATTATCCACTTACAACTCTCTGCGTGAGAACGGTAGCCCTCAAAAGGAGCGGAACTCTGATGCGTGCTGCAGTATTACACGAAGTGAAAGAAGCTGGACCCAAAAGGACAACTAGCGTGTGGTTCTACTTACACGAAGTATCTAGGAGAGGCAAAGTCATAGACAGAGAGCGAATGGTGGGGGCCAGGGGCTGGGGGGAGGGAGAATGGGGGAGTTAGTGTTTCATGGGGACAGAGTTGTTGTTTGCGGTAATGAAAAATCTTTGGAAAAAGATAGGGGTGGTGGTTGCACCACACTGTGTGAATGTGCTACACACCACTCAGTTAACTGCACACTAAAAAATGGTTACAACGGCCAATGTTATGTTATATATATTATACCACCACACACACACAAAAGGTATCCGTGAACTCCAGAGGCATGAGGACCTAGGAAGAGGAGGGGTGTTAAGAATATCTAACAATTGGGGAGCCTGGGTGGCTCAGTCGGTTGGTTAAACGTTCGGTTCCTGATTTCAGCTCAGGTCATGATCTCCGGGCTGTGGGATTGAGCTCTGCCTTGGGCTCTGTACTCAGTGCAGAGTTGGGATTCTCTCTCTCCCTCTGCCCCTCCCCACCGTTTGCTCGCGCTCAATGAATGAATGAATGAATGAATGAATATCTAATGAATGAATGAGTCAGCACCCCCACAAAATGGCCAACTGCTGAATACCACCCCCGCAAATCCCATGTCAGTCCAGCCTTGCCCTTGGCCTACCTGGAGGAAGCTGGGGCTTAGCCAAGCCTATGGATGTGGCTGGAGCCGTGGAAGGAGGGCCTTCTACCGTGACCCTGGGCTCTGGGACTGGCTGGTTTGCAGAGGCCGGCGGCGCGGGCGCCGGAGAGTGGCTGGGCGTGGCTGCCGGGCCCTTCCCCACTGCCACAGGTGGCGGGATGTCCCCTTCATTGATGGCATTACCCTTCTGGACGGAGGCCAGCAGGTTTTCGAGTGTCTGAGAGAAAGTGTGAAAGTGGGTTTTAGAGGAGCCTGGAGCTGGGTGCAGTGGGCTGTGGTAGGGTCCCAGCACCCTCCCATCACCTGCCCGCTCACCTTAAGCCCCCGGTCGTAGCGCCGCATCTTGGCACCATCTCCAGCTTGCCTAGCGCTTTCGATCGCTGTCTGGTAGAGGGCCAGCCTCTCCTGCAAGGTGGCCTCCACCCCTGGGCTGGGGGCTGTGGCCTTCGGCTGCAGGAGGGACCGGGGCATGGTCTGGGTGGGACCCCACCTGAGTTCTCCCCAAGAGCTCCCTTGCCAAGTGCCTCCCACACACCAGGCATGTTGCCCCTGGGCCAGCTGTCCCACCCCACCCCCCGGCCAGGAGGAAATCATCATCCCCCTCCGGTCTCAGAGGTGTCATGTCACCTGCCCAAGGTAACATGGCCGAGGGGCCAGGGAAGGCCTCCAACTCTGGGCTATGCGGAGCGGGTTGCTGGGCTATACCTGAGCCACAGGAGGGTGGGACTCCACAGTCTTCTGTGCCTCCCCAAGGACCTCGTTCAGCTCTGCCTGCAGGGGCACACGGCCGGGGGCCGAGCATGAGGGCCCGCTGGATGGCGCAATGACAGTGCGGGAGGCCCCCTGCCTTGCCCCGGGTGCTCACCAGCAGGTCATCATCAGCCTCCACATCCTCCTCGTCCGTACCCTGATCCTCACCCTCATCCGGGTCTCTCATGCACAGGCTGGCCATCTTGTCAATAGCCTCCATGGGCAGGGGGCCTGGCGGCAGGTAGAGGCCCCAGCTGGACTGGGATCCTTCAAGAGTCCCCAGCCTCCCATTCCGGTTACCCATGACCCCAAGGACTAGGGCAGCATGTCCCCCTCCCGGCCCTTCCATGGCACCCCACGGCCCTCGGGCCCACCAGGTATGATCCCGATCCCCGCAGATCTCGCCCGCCTCATCTCTCCCTTATCAAGCCCGATTCGGCACCCTGGCTTCGCAGCTTTCTCACTTTGGAGCCCTGGGCAAGTCACTTGCCCTCTCTGGGACTCAGTCTTCCCATCTATCGGACGAGGACAACAGCTTCTCTCTCACAGGTCAGTTGTGGGAACTAAAGATAAATGAAGCTCCAGAACAGCATGTGGTCAGCAGTTTGTTATTTGAGTTAATCCTCATTATGTGCGTTAGTTCTGTTCTATAAAACTGCCTTAAATGCTGACTTAGGGAACACTGGACCACGGCCCCTGGAGGAAATACAAGGTTCGGGTCCCATGAGCCTCTGGGCACAACATTTTTGTCAACCAGTCAATACATAACCTTGCTTAATGTGTGTTTCTATCTAATGACACCTTTTTAAGTATATATTGTTGATTTGTGAACCCCGAACTCAAGGCCAAGAGCAGCACTGTAACTCACGTCTGAACGAAGCTCATCTGTTATGTCTCTTCTCCATAAGACACATCACAGCCTTCTTGCTCTTAGAGACACGAGACAGCACTAAGCCCTACACCTGGGGGCCGTTTTGAAGGCAAAATCACCAACAAAAAGCACCAAAATGAGAGAAAATGCAGCCTTACACAGACTGGGGAAAGGACACTTATTTACAGCATGCCCCGGGACAAGAGCGACTCCAACTTCCGGCAGCTCTGTGCATGCCTGCCAATAATTGCAAAAGCTCCCCAAGTATTGATTTGGGTGTTCCAAATAAAGTTTAGCCCGTAGGGGAATTCACAAATATGGAATTCATCAATAATAAGGGTTGACTGAATCAGTAGAAAAGTATAAAGGTTCCGTTTGCCCTCAGAGCTCCAGCCCCACTGCCCACTACAGAGTTGCTGCCCCCTGCCACCTCCCCTAGGGGGCTTTTGCAGGTGCTGGGGCCTCTCCCAAAAGTGCTTCCCAGCTCTTCACCTGACCCTCCTTACTGTGGGTGCCTCTTGCGGGCATCTGGCCCCAGCTCACAGGTCTCTCCCATCGCTCTGTGCTTCCCTCATCCCAGCCCTCATCACGGGGACTGCAAGCTGGAGGAAATGCTAGACCCTGTGTGAAGTGCTTTATGAACAGTAGAAGAGTAACTCCTGTGATTAAGTGCAGTCATTATTCCCATTTTACAGATGGGGAAACTGAGGCCCACAGAGATGCTGGGACTCATCAAGTCACACAGCCAGTAAGTGGCAGAGCTGGGATTCGAACCCTCACCCTGGGTCCAGAGTTGATCACTTAACCTTTTACCCAGGCTGTGGGTTCCAGGAGGGCAAAGACCTTCTCTGTCTCCTCTCCTCCTTCTCCCCAGGACCCAGCGCTGAGCCCTGCCCACAGCAGGAGCTCAGAAAATGTTCAGGGGTGTGTTGAGAGTCTCACCTTTGCCTTTGAGCTTCTCCAGGACTTGGGGCTGGCCCCCAACCAAGGCCAAGAACTCGGCCTCCAGTTCCTCATCGTTAACTCCATCTTCAGGGATCATCAGGCCGTCTGGGGAGAGGTCAACCAGCAGGCCCAGCTGAGGGAAGAGCAAGGGTCCAGTCAGACCTCGGAATGCACCCCACCTGGCCAGAAGGCAGCCAGGATGGACCCAGAGTTCCCTCAGGAGGAAGGAAACCCAGACCTCCTGGGGAAAGTCATTTTCCCTGGGGAGTGCCAGGAGGCTGGAACAGGCTCAGAATGCAACAGGTGTCCCAAGATGGGCCAGGCCCTCTGGCACAGATCAACACGGGGCGAAGGGCAGGCAGAGACCCTGCTCCCTGCTCTGAGCCCACGCCCATGATGTGCTGCTGACCAAGTTCAGTGGGAAAAGCAGGCCCTACACCCTGCCCAAAGCAAAGTCACTCTGCACACCTGGGCTTTTCCTTCCAGCATACTCAGCAGAGGGGGCCAGGCAGGAAGGTTGCAAGAGCAAACAGAAGCCCGGAAAACAACACAGAAGTTGAAAGCGGGGTTTTCATTGTGTAACAGACCTGTCTTCCTATCCCCTCCTAGTTCATGACCAATCATGATGTGATAATATTATGTTGAACTATACAAAATTGCCTTTTCTGTGGGTCAAAATGGGCAATTATGTATGGCTCCTTTTAATAGTAATAATGAAGTTACACTTATTGAGGGCTATGTTCTAGCACTTTCCATAAACTATCTCAATGAATTTTCACAACTGTCCTGTGACATAGGAACTGTTAGGGCGTCCATTTTACAGATGAGGAATCTGAGGCGTAAGAGCTGAGAAGCCGAGTGTCCAACGTACAGAGACCAGCAGGGAACTCCAGGCTGGCCAGACTCTAATACCCCGGCACTAAGCTATGGCCTGGGCTTCTTCCATCAAAGCTGAGAAAATCAACTCTCCAGGTGCCTGGGGCAGAGGAGATGGAGAAGGAAAGGAGGTCCAGACACAGTCCCATGGGCTCATGGCAGCAGCTCTGGATTTGCACTTCACTCTGGCCAAGCCGTTAATCCCTATGACCTTGGGAAGCTGTCTTCACCTCTCTGGGCCTCAGTGTCCTCATCTGTACAGTGGGGATAAAAAGAGTCTGACTTGGCCTGGCAGACGCGAGGTTCCCTGCGTGTTCAGGCCAGGAGTGCAGTAACTATCCTTATCCCAGGTCCGAGGCCTTCCCCTCCCAAACTGGAGAGGCTGCGGCAACAGGTGGCCCTGAGCCCAGGGCGGGGCGCCAAGAGCTAAGGAGCTGGGGAGCAGGGGCCAGCAGGCCGCACTTTGGGGGCAGAACCTCATCTGGAGGGCGGGGACAGGGGCTCACTTGGGGGTGGTGATCGGGTTCCCCTGGGGGGTGGGGCCCTCCCCTGAACCTGTGATAGGGGTGAGTAGGGTTCCCTAGGCAAGGCCGTGGGGTACAGACTCACCTGGCGGGCGGCGGCGGCACCTCGGCCTGGGGGTCCCGGGGGTCCCTTCCTCTTGTGCATCTTCCAGGCTGAATGCCCGGGCCACTGGCCACCTCGCCTGGCCTTGCCCTGCCTCCTCCCCCGGGGCCTATCGCCGCGCACGCGCACTTCCTGAGCCCCGCGCCCCTCGCTGGTGCCCTGCGACCGCTGACCCCGCGCCCTCGACCCCCGGAGTGGCCGTCTCACTTCCGCTTCGGCCCTGGGGCGCCGCGGCACCGGAGCGCAGCCACTGGACTTGCTGGGCCCGCCGCACTGAAACTACAACTCCCGGCAGGCAATACGCGGCACGCGTGCGTACTGCGGGGCGGTGGGCGGGGCCGCGGGCTGCGCGGGGAAAGAGGCGGGGCGTGCGTGGGTGTGAGGGCGGTGCTAGCGTCGCGCATGCGCGCGACGGTGCGGTGAGTTGCGCGGGAAAGAGGCGGAGCGCGCGCGCAGGTGTGAGGGGCGGTGGCGGCCGCCGGGCTTTCGCCGTCCCGTGGCTACCTGCGGGCTCTGACTTCTCCCACACTTTTCGGGGGCCGGGGTGGGGTTAGTGTGGGTCTGGTCACCGGAAGTCGGGTCCACAGCGCTCGGGCTTCGGGACCTACCCGCCCTTCAGCTACAGACTGCCAGCCGCCCCGCCTCCGTGAGGGCCAACTTTGCCTTTTATTTTCCAAAAAAATCCTAACGCAAATAATTAACCGAATTGTTCCCCAGCAGATCCCGGCAGACCTACTCAGTTCCTGATAAGGACAGAGGGACCTTGGCAACTTCAGTGGCCCAGGTCGGTTTGGGCTTGTTTGGCCCCCAGGGCTGGCAGGAGCTGGTCTGTGGCGACTCCTGCCTCCAGGGCCCCAGGCATCCCCCACAGAACTTCCTGACCCTTCGAAGGGCCCCAGGTGGCTCCTTCCAGAATCCTCAGGTGTCCCTGGGAAGGGTCTCAGACCACAGCCGGCGGGGAGGGGGCTTCACATAGCCTGTCTCAATTTAGGGACTAGAGCTGGGGTCGTCAGGGCTTCCCTGGATGGGCAGATGGGTCGTTCCCTCCGCTCTCTGCAACGTGGAGGAGGTTTTCTTACCCGGTCATGGCCCAAGGTGGCTGTGACTCCGTCCAGCTTGGCCCCAGGGGGCAGCCAGATAGACTGAGGTGGGGTCAGGGTGGCTTCTGCCCTCAGCCAGGGTCACTGGGTCTGTCCCCAGGGGCGGGGACTACTTGTAATGATGGGATTTTGCTCGTTGTTTTCAGATTTTTCAAGAGAGGGATAAAATGAGTAAGAGGAAAAAGCTTCGGACTTCAGGTATTTGGACATTCGAGTTGACACTGCTTTATTGCTGCTTTTGGTATAAGAGGAATGTAGGCTTATTTGTTGCAGAAATGCTAATATGATCACATCAAGCTCCTTGAAAAAAAAAAGTGATTTAATATATGCTAGTAAGAAAAGTATAAGTTGTGGAAAGTGCATACAGTAAAAAGTGAAAGCTTTGTGGAGCTTCCTCCAATCTCTGGTGGGATCCCACGGTTAGGCCAGGGGTGCACTCTCAGAGATGACCTTTGAATAGAGCTACAAGGTCATTGGGTGTGTGGCTAAGTGTTCCACTCTGGAACCAAAACCCTGGATTCATCCCAGCTCTCAGGCTCCCTGTGTGATTGTAGATGACTTACTCTGTACCTCAGAGTACTATAAATAGAGGATAATAAAAGCACCTACCCTTTCCATTCAAACAGTGATTCTCAACCTGGTTGGGGGGAGGATTTTTGCCCCTCAGGACACTGGACATGTCTAGAGACATTTTTGGTTTCTACAACTGATGTGTGTGTGTGGGGTGGGGGGGCTGGTTAACTGGCATTTAGTGGGTTGAGGCCAGGGATGTGCTAAATCCTACAGTGCACAAGACAGTGCCCACAATACAGAATGATTTGGCCCCAAATGTCAGGAGTACCAAGGTGGAGAACTCTGCCCTAGAGTTCATACGAGGATTAATATTTGTAAAGCATGAAGGATAGACCCTAGGTAGTACACAAGTGTATGCTGGTATTACGATTCTCCTTCCAGACTTAAAAAAAAAAAAAAAAAAAACACAAAAACCTTTTCATTCTGAAATAATTTGGGGCTTACAGAAAACTTGCAAAAATAGTTCAGAGTTCTTTCTACCCTACCTCCAGCTTCCCCTAAGGTTAATGTCCAGCACAACCCTGGGACAATGATCAATCACAGGACAGCATAAAAAGCCAGGGAATGAACCTCAGTACACTACTTCCAAACTTTTTCTATGTATACACAAATACAGTGTTTTTTACTGGAAAATAGAATCATCACACATGCTGATCTGCAATCCCCATTTTTTACTTTATCATGAGCGTCTTTACTTGTCAATATATATATGTATAATTTCCTCATGCACAAAGAAAAACACGCAATATTACATAGCTCCATTTCCCTGTCATTGTCGAAGATAATTTAAACTTCTTAAAAGTTTAGAAATGACTACTTACTGGATAATGAGCATAGGGAGTAGCACTCATTTTTTTTTTCCCCCACAATGTGGGATAGAAAAATTAGCAATGGATTGAAAATGTTTTGTGTAAGATGAGCAACAGGCTGCTCGGAAACACAGGAATTTCACTGACCTGGGTGGGGGAAGCTGGGGACAGCCAGGCCCACCCACAGCAGGTCATTTGGGGCCTCTCTTGGCAGTGGGCTCCCTAGCTCAGTGGATCCCAGGCTGGCCCAGGACAGCTGTTTGTGTGTCCTAGAGGGGGTGGGGACAGAGGAAGACGATTCTGGCAGGTGGTGAAAGAAGCCCTTCCCTCCCAACGTCTTTGGCCTTTGGTGTAGGTTCTGCCTTTAGTTTTTCTTAAATTAGTCCTGTGGGGACAGATCACAGGAAGGAAATGGGAGGCTTTTCACTTCTGTTGATATTTTGGTTTTTATTTGGTGCACATGTCCATTGGATGAGCAAAGCGAGCTAGTGTTTGGGCATCTTAAGAAACCAAATAAACAAAGCTGCTTGATTTCACCTTTTTTTTTTTTTTTGGCAGATCACAAGATGGGAATATGCTTGTGTAAGAAGCATTCATTGGAGCCTTGCTCTGAGTGCAGCACTGGGGTGAACACCTAAGCAGGGTGGGGTGAAAGGCAGGGCAAGGAGGAGATCAAAGGGTGCAACAGACTCAATTCCTGCCCTCATAATCCTCAGGGTCTAGTCAGGAGAGAAAGAAAAATGCTTCTCACTGAGAGTGCTAATCAAATACATAGCAGTACGGTAAAGTTCTAAATGGGCACACCATAGCTTACAGAATTCAGAAATTACAGAAATGTCATGGTGGTCTACTGGAGCACAAACAGCCGAGTGAATGCTAATAAGAACCCTGGTGATCAGTATTAGGGAGAGGGAGCTTGTTCAACGGGTTTACTTCAAGGTATGTAGGAGCTGAGGTTGGAAAGGGTCTCCTGACTGACCTCCAGAAAGATCAGGCCAGGGTCTGGTTTGCCTTTTTGTTCTCTCTGTGGGGTCAGAGGCACAGCACATAGTAGGTGCTCAGTAAATGCTCAAATACACTTAGGTATGCAGGCTCTGGAGTTGGACTGACTGGATCCCATTCCAGATCCCTTGGCCTCCATATGCCTCAGCTTTCTTATCCATAAGATGGGTGTAACAGTGGGAACCCTACCTTGAAGTTTATCATAACACACCCAACTTCTCAGGACAACGTCTGTCATGGAACTCACTAGATTCAACCCTTATCATTTGTTTTTTGATAATTAGGTTGGGGCCAGGTTTGGGGAGACCTTAGAAGTCAGCCACTATTGGCAGTTTCTGTGTAAGGAAGTTTCCTTCACTCAGCAAATAGGTGTTAGGCTCCTAATTTTTTTTTTCAGTGATGGGGAACATACTGCAGAGATACAAGGGACCAAGGGGCAGCTGGGACATCACTTCCCTAGCACTCGACCCTAGGTCCCAGTTTTCCCAGGACAGATAATCTGCAGGCATCACGGAAAACTAGAGTTGCACATAATTTAGTCCTGTCTGTGTTTCCTGGTGGTGATCTCTGTTTTACAAATGTGTTTATTCAGTCATCTACCAAGTATTTGTTGAGCACCAACAATGTACTAGATGATCTGCTAGGCGCTTGAAACTCAGCAGAGAGAGATAGGCCCCTCCTTGTATTGAGGGAGACAGAAAATAACCAGTGTCAGATACTGGCAAAACAACAACAACAACAAAAACAACAAAAAATGAAGTTGGGGCACCTGGGTGGCTCCGTCAGTTAAGCTTCCAACTCTTGACTTCAGCTCAGGTCATGATCTCAGGGTTGAGATCGAGCCCCATGTCAGGCTCTGCACTGGGTGGGCGTGGAGCCTGCTTAAAATTCTCTCTTCCTTCCCCGCCCCATCTCTCTCAAACAAGAACAAAACAAAACAAAAAACAAAACTGTGAAGTGATTAAAACAGAGCATGAGTCTGAAAGGGGTTGCTGTATAGAGAAGTCAGGGATGGCCCTTTGCAGCAACATTTGAGCTGAGACTCATGGAAGCCAGTACACACCTGTCACCACCTTCCTAGAGAGACAGTTGGCTGGGCCAGGTTATCTCATATAGTTTGGTGCCAGGCTACCTCAGGATTCAGTCTCAGTCATAACCAGTCTTTGGGTAAAAAGCCTTTGAATCCCATGGCCACCTAAACTCTTGGACAGGGTGCCATCCCATCTCTCTCTCTAGGCTAGAGTCAGAGCAGGGGATTTCTTACCCTTGGAATTAGCTTGCTCATGTTGCAGCAGTAGCCCTGCCAGGTTTGGTTGTCAGCCATGGTAGTGCATGCTCCCTGCATCTCCCATCCCTTCATCTTCCTTTCTCTCTAAATCAGGAGGAGGAGTCCATCCTCTGAAGGCCCCAAAGAACCCAAGGCTAGGAGACTCTGACGGCCCCCCCCAGAATTCTGAGTGGGGCTCTTTGTGTCTCTCTGAAGAGTCAGAAGGCAGATTAGAACCCATTCCCTCTGCAGAGCAGAGGACAGAAGAACCAGTACAGACAGCCTCCAGGTAGGTGGCTTGGAACATTCCAGCAAGTCTCCCCACCAACAGTGGACACAGCACAGCAGCCCAGTAGACAGGATGCAAAGGGGAGGGGACCAACATGACTCATCCAACTCCACACCTCCCTCTGGGGGCTCAGCGGCCCTCCGGTTGCTTCTCAAAGCCTTCTTCCCCAGACTCTCCTCTCGAGCAATGAAGGTTGATATTTTAACCACGAGCAAGGAAAACCTTGGATTTGTCAAGGTCACTTAATAATAGAATGCATCTGTCCTGTCTGCTGGTCAAATCCATGTTTATCCCGCATCCCTTCTTCACCAAGAAAGGACTGATGGAGTTGTAGGTCTGCGAAATAACAACCCATGGAAGGGGATAGCAATTACGTGTCAGACAGTGGGCTAATGATAAACACTTTACACCTATCCGTTTGTTTAATCCTCATGGCACTGTGAGGTAGGTTTTTATCCCCATTTCACAGGTGAGGACTCTGAGACTTTGAGAGATCAAATGATGTATTTGCCCAAGGCCACTGAGCTGGTGCAGCATAAGCTGGGGATCTGGCTGTGTCTGGCTCCCGTGCCCCTAACCACCATGGTTTCCCAGCTCCCCCCCTTTTTTTCCCCTCAGGAATATGTAATTAAGCACAGTGGGGAAAAAAGGAAGATCTGGAGAATAGTTTGTTCATGGGGTTAAACCGCATGTAACTAGAGCAAAGTAGAAAGGGTTAGCAGGAGTTAGGAGGAGGGTTCCTGCTACCAGAAGTCCTCAGAGAAAGCCTCATGGATTGGTCTACCAGATTTTCTGAGTAAACAATTACAGCACATGGTCTGATCAAGAAAACTGTTTTTGGAGGTGGAAGATGTGTGATCTCAGGTCATTGCAGTCTTAAGACAAAAGGTAGCACTCCTGTGTGTGGTGCTATGAAGAGGGGCCACATGTCACACCTAAGCCATTCTCCCAGGCGCCACAATATTACTGTGCTCCCCCATCCTGGCAAGGCCAACAGAGCTCGTGGGGTCCCAGGCACTGCCCATCTTGCTGGGTTCCCACCCTCTTTTTTCTAGTTTTGTTTTTAAAATTTTTTTTTTTTTTAAGATTTTATTTATTTATTTGACAGAGAGAGAGCACATGAGAGGGGGGAGGGTCAGAGGGAGAAGCAGACTCCCTGCCGAGCGGGGAGCCCGATGCGGGACTCGATCCAGGGACTCCAGGATCATGACCTGAGCCGAAGGCAGTCGCTTAACCAACTGAGCCACCCAGGTGCCCTAAAATGTTTTATTAAGAAATACCACGTGCTGGGTGCCTGAGTGGCTCAGTCGGTTAAGCGTCTGGCTCTTGGTTTCGGCTCAGGTCGTGATCCCAGGGTCCTGGGATCAAGCCCTACACTGGGCTCTGCACTCAGCGCAAAGTCTGCTTAAAGATTCTCTCTCTCTCCCTCTGCCCCTTCCCCACACATGTGCTCGCTCACTCTCTCAGATAAATACATCTTAAAAAAAAAAAAAGAAATACCATGTGCATAGAAGTATAACAGAAAAGAACAATATAAAGCAAACAAACAACACATTTATGTTGAGAAATGAAATCCTAACTAGTACCCTACAGGCCACCCAAACAACCCATTCTGAATAAAAATTTTCAAATAGGGGCACCTGGGTAGCTCAGTCGTTAAGCATCTGCCTTCAGCTTGGGTCATGATCTCCTGGTCCTGGGACTAAGCCCCTCATCAGGCTCTCAGCTCAGCAGGGGGGTCTGCTTCTCCCTCTCCCACTGTCTCTCTCCCTCTGCCTCTCCCCCTGCTTGTGCTCACGCTCTCTCTCTCAGATGAATAAATAAAAAATCTTAAAAAATTTTTCTGACAGACTCTTGCTACAGTATCTAGATTTATTCTATCTCCACCAGCTCCCCAATACAATTTAAACCTATTACTGTGGGGGAAAAAAAAAACCCTATTACCGTATCTTCATGCTTTTTCCTGTTCCCCTTCTAAAGTTGAAGTCTTAGTTTTAGTTCCAGGTTTTGATCTGTTTTCTTAATATACACATCCACATTTATTTAGATAAAACCATAAGTCTCACATGCTTTTTAAAAAGACCTAATTTTTTTAGAGCAGTTTTAGGTTTACAATAATTTTTTTAAGATTTTATTTATTTATTTGAGAGAGAGAGAGAGACCGCGTGAATTGAGCAAGCAAGCACGAACAGGGGGAAGGGCAGAGGGAGAGGGAAAAGCAGACTCCCCACTGAGCAGGGAGCACAATGCGGGCCTTGATCTCAGGATCCCAGGATCATGACCTGAGCCAAAGGCAGACAGTTAACAGACTAAGCTACCCAGGCCTGGCTTACAATAATATTGGAGAGAAAGTATGGAGATTTCTCATAGCCACCCCCCACTCCCCCCGCACACACACACCCCCATCACCATCCCACCAGAGCGGTACATTTGTTACCAAGGGTGAACTTGCACTGACATATGATAATCACCCACAATCCACAATTTACTTCAGAGTTCACTCTGTGTTGTATGTTCGGTGGGTTTAGGCAAATGTAGAATGACATGTATCCACCATTATAATCTCATACAGAATACTTTTGATGCCTCAAATCCTGTGTTCCATCTGTTCGTCCCTCCCCTCCCCAACCCTGGCACCACTGATCTTTTTATTATCTTCATAGGTTTGCCTTTTCCAGAATGGCAAAGAGTGGCAATCATACAGTACCTACTTAGCCTCTTCAGACTGGCTTCTTTCACTTACGAATATGCATTTAAGTTTCCTCTCAGTCTTCTCGTGGCTTGATAGCTCATTTCTTTTAGCACTGAATAATACTCCATTGTCTGGATGCACACAGTTTATCCATTTACCCACTGAAGGCTGCCTCAGTTGCTTTTGCATTTTGGCAATTATGAATACACCTGCTTTTTTAGACACTGTTTTTTGTTTTTGTTTTTTTTAATCTACAGCTTCATTTCTCTAGAATTTACAGAGTTGGGGGCTGGAGTGTCATTCCAAATGAGAATTCCTGTTCTTATCTTAGGAGCCAATTCCTGGGATTATAAGAGTAAACTGCTGCCAGATCAGGCAGCTTGGATTCTAGATGTGGGCCTCTGCACCCTTCTTGGCAGCCAAGTGTCACCCTAGGTGCTGCTCCCCTTTTCCATCCCACCCTCTCTAAGCAGGTGCTTCAGGGCCTCCCTTACAGGAGACTGAGCACACTTTGCCTTTGGATTCATCTATTTGCCTCACCACACACACTGACAGCATCCTAGGACTTCAGAACCTCCTCTGTTTTGTCTTTCTCCACCCAGCTCCCATGATGAGGAAGCAGGATATCCCTCCAGGCTCCTCGGGCAACCAGAAGAGGAGCCAGTTCCTGCTCTTCTTTCCCAGGTGAGCCTGTTTTAGGGCCTCATGTATAACCAATGACACTGCTTCCCTGAAGCTGGAGTTCTTGTCTCCATTCCTCACCAGCAGGCTGACAGGCTGGTGAGACTGCGCTGGGGACGGAGGGCAAGGGCTGCATTTGAGGCTGCAAGAAAGGAACTGGTTTAGCGTTTGTTTTCTGAAACCTCATTCCTCCCCTTATCTTTATTGCTGTTTTGTTCTTGTTGTATCTGGTTTACAGAACTCAGCCAGGAGGTTTGTCCCCCAGTTTGCAAAACCCAGGAAGACAGTGACAAGACAAGCAGAGCTGCGGGAAGAGGACCTTGGGGGTGGAGCCCCTAAAATCAGTCAGGTGAGCCCAGTAGACACAGCTTCTTCTTGGCCCAGCCTTGGCAGCTGAGTTCAACCTTGGTTTTCTTTGACACTGGCTAGACTTGTACTTGTCTGCATGCGCCTTTTCCGTACACCATGCTACAGATGTCTGTGGAGTGCGTGCCAGGCCCGTGCGAGGCGCTAAGGACAGCTGTGCCTGCAGCAAAGCGGTCAAGGCCACGGCCCTCTTCCCCAGGTTGCATGAGAATAGTAAAAACGCAGAAAGACAGCCCATATTCTATCCCTGAACCCCTTTACTTCTTGGAAGCTTTTGTGTGGCTTGGGGCGGGTGGGGGAGTGGGTCTTATACTCTCTCATCCTTTCCACTCTGAGCCCGGGGGGTGATGATGTCTCTGGCAACAGAGGGCCCTACAAAAGTGAGGGGTGGGCATTTCCGGCAGCCGTGTTTGTAATCATCCCAAACTGCGAACACCCCAGATATCCTTCAGTGGGTGAATGGCTGAACACACCATGGAACACAACAGAGCAATAAAAGAGAGACAAACTAGTGAAACACGCAACAATCTGGATGGACTTCCAGGGCATTATGTGGAGTGGGAAAAGCCAGTCCCAAAAGGTGATACACTGTAGAGTTCCGTTTGCATGACGTTATTGAAATGAGAAAATTACAGAGATGGTGGGTAGGTTAGTGGTTGCAGGGTGTTGGGGCAGGGTGGGCGGGGTGGGCAGGGTGGGAGGGAGGCGAGTGTGGCTACACATGGCAGCACAAGGGATCCCGTGTTGGAGATTTTCCATATCTTGTCTGTGTGGTGGATGCACAGCCTCCACCACGAGGGAACTGTATAGAACTTCATACATACACGCAAACAAGTATAGGTCAAGCTGGAAAGTCAAATAAGGTCGGTGGACTTTATCAGTGTCGATACCTGGGTTGTGATATTGTGCTCGAGTTATGCAAGATGTTACCATTGGGGGAGACTGGGTAAAGGGCGTGAGGAGTCTTTCCCCATCATTTCTCATAACTGGATATAAATCTACAGTGATCTCACAAAAAGTTTAATTTAAAAACAAGGGGTCGGGGTGCCTCACCGGCTCAGTCGGTGGAGGATGTGACTCTTGATCTCAGGGTTGTGAGTTCATGCTCCATGTTGGGTGTAGAGCTTACTTAAAATTAACTAAGTAATAAGAGGGGTTTTAGCTTCACTGTTGACTGAAAATGTGCGGGAAACGCTATGTGTAACTCAGCGGCTGGTTGCCAATGGCTTCACTGAAGTCAGATTGACAGGCTCTGGCCTTCAGTGGTCTGATAATTGGCAGTGCACACCCTCCTAGGAAGGTTGGGCTTGATGGGTGTAGAGAGGTAACTGTGGCTGAGGTGTCTCCCTCAGCGCTGATCACTGTATGAAAGAAGCGTGGGAGGGGGGACAGTTGCTGTCTATAGAGTGCCCTTGGTTACAAACCTCAGTCCCTACCTATCAAATGTAATTATTTGCAGTCCAGTTTGAAGGGAGAGTTGATGTCATGGATGTGAGGGGAAGGGAGGTGATGGGTTGACTCCAGGGTTTGGGGCCTGAATAGCTTGAAGGATGGAGTTGCTGAAGTCGAGAAAGGGAGCCTCTGAGGGCACACTCAGGAGCTGGTGTTGGTCGTGTATCGTTGGAGGTGACCAGGAGATACCAGGTGGAAATGTCAGCTACCAGCATCCAGAGTTGGGGGAGATCCAGGGGCTGCAGTGTTTCTTTAGGTTTAGGCCTGAGTGCCTGGATTGAGCTGCCATCCTCCTAAAGGACAGTTAGCTATCTATGTCCCAGCCAGAACCCTCCTTTCCCACCCTGCTCAGGTCATCTCTATCTCTGTTAGGGACAATTCAGTTCTCCCTCTTGCTCTTTTAGGTTTTTATCTTGAAATAATTATAGACTCCTAGAAAGTTGCAAAAACAGCACGGACCCAAGTGTCTCTCAATAGATGAATAGATAAACAAAACATTGCATATCCATACAATGAAATATTATTCAGCCTTAAAAAGCAAACACATTCTTTTTTTTTTTTAAGAATTTATTTATTTGGCAGAGAGACAGCGAGAGAGGGAACAGAAGCAGGGGGTGTGGGAGAGGGAGAAGCAGGCTTCCCGCTTAACAGGGAGCCCTATTCAGGGCTCGGTCCCAGGACCCTGGGATCATGACCTGAAACGAAGGCAGACACTTAACAGCTGAGCCACCCAGGCACCCTAAAAGCAAAGACATTCTGACACCTGCTACAACATAAATGAGCCTGGAGGACATTATGCTCAGTGAAGTAAGCTAGCCACCAAAGAACAAATACTATAGGATTCCACTTAGAGGAGGTCCCTAGAGGAGTCAAATCTGTAGAGGCAGGGGCTTCTGGGTGGCTCAGTTAAGCGTCCGACTCTTGATTTCAGCTCAGGTCATGATCTCAGGGTCATGGGATCGAGCCCCACATTGGGCTCCGTGCTGGAGCCTGCTTAAGATTCTCTCCCTCTGGGGCGCCTGGGTGGCTCAGTCGGTTAAGTGACTGCCTTCGGCTCAGGTCATGATCCCGGGGTCCTGGGATCGAGTCCCACATCGGGCTCCCTGCTTGGTGGGAGGCCTGCTTCTCCCTCTCCCACTCCCCCTGCTTGTGTTCCCTCTCTCGCTGTGTCTCTCTCTGTCAAAGTGAATAAATAAAATCTTAAAAAAAAAAAAAAATCACATTAAAAAAAAAAAAAAGATTCTCTCCCTCTGCTCCCCCACCCCCCATGGCACACGCACACACACATTCTCTCTCTCTCAAAAAAAAAAAAAAAAATTGTACAGGGAGAAGGTAGTTGGTAGATACCAGATGCTGGAAGAGAGGGATAGGGACAGAATTTCAGTTTGGGAAGATGAAAAGAGTTCTGGAGATGGATTGTGGTGATGTTTGCACAACAATGTAAATGTACTTTATGCCACTGAACTGTATGCTTCAAAATGGTTAAGATGCCGAGTTTTATGTAATGTGTATTTTACCACAAAAACAAAACACTTCAGAGAGGTCCGTGTGTGCTCTCCTCCGGTTTCCTCCAGTGGTTACATGTTCTATAACTAGCATCCATTGCTAGCATCAGACAATTGACATGGGCAGAATCCACAGGCCCCCTTCATTTTTGTATCCTTGATCTGTCCAAGAGCCTCCGTGTGCCTGATGCTGGTGGAAAGGAGCTGATGGAAGGAGGGTTCCTGTGTTTCCAGTTCCCCCTCCAGCTCTGGCTGTAACTGTGCCCAGCACTGGTACTGAACCCTATTTGGGTGCATCATGTGCAGCATCGGAGACTTTGTACAGGGGCAATTACAACTAGAAAAATCCTGGGGCACCTGAGTGGCTCAGTTGGTTAAGTGTTTGACTTTTGAGCTCAGGGTCATAAGTTTGAGCCCTACATTGGGGATGAGGCCTACTTAAAAAAATCTTTATTTTTTAAATTTTTTTTAAAGATTTTATTTATTCATTTGACAGAGCGAGACAGCAAGAGAGGGAACACAAGCAGGGGGAGTGGGAGAGGGAGAAGCAGACTCCCCGCTAAGCAGGGAGCGCAACGTGGGGCTCGATCCCAGGACCCTGAGATCATGACCCGAGCCGAAGGCAGATGCTTAAAGACTGAGCCACCCAGGCACCCCCAAAAATCTTTAGAATGGTTGATTATTGAAGGCTCAAGGCTGAGTCTTTTTCTTTCCACAGGAAACACCACCAGAGCCCAGTGCCCAGCAGGCCAGAAGCCAGCTGTGGGAGGAGTCCCTAGGGCTTGCTCCCTGGGAGGCCAGGGAGCTGGGTGCCCAGACCCAGGTAGACAGCACCCACCCTGAGCACAGAGACCAAAACCCCATGACACCTGTGCCTGGCAATGGGAATCCTCAGCCCTCAGCCTCCATCGATGCCTCTCCAGAATGGGGGACAGTGCCCTTGGCCTCCGAGAGGGCCAGCCAGGACCACCTTTCGGAGCAAGGAGCCAAGACAACAGATGGTGAAAGCAGGGAAGGGTGTTGGGTTCTAGGCTATCATAGCCAGAAAGGGCTCCTGCTGAGCAGTGATGCTGAAGAGGAGTCAGACCAAGGAGCACTTCAGGAAACAGGTGCCAAAGGGGGAGCAGGGGCTGACCTGCCTGAGAGGCATCAGGAGGAAGGAGACGGCGTCCTAGGTCCCATCACTCAGGATCCAGAGCCCAGATCTGCAGCCCAGGGCCTCTCTGACCCCATGCAGATACCCAGCAAGACTGGCAGGGAAGCAGAACAGAGTTGTAGCAGCCCAAGACACTCCTCCCTTGAGACCGTTGTCATCACAGATGTGAGCACAGACCCCACCGAGCCAGAACAGAGGGCTCCAGAGGTGGCCAGGCCAGATGAACAGGCCAGTACCAGAGCACCTACCTGTCCCAGGGGGAAGGCCTCTGATGGAGGCTGCAGTGGGAGCCTGCTCAGCTACGTACCTCTCGCTGGGGAGACAGGACATAGAGGGGAGGCAGGGTGGGAAGACAAGCACCCTGGCAACACCCCGGGGGGCCCTGCAGTCTCCTTGGCTCTGGATCACGGGGTAAGAGAGCCCACAATAGGTGCTGGAGATTCCAGTCTTCTAGCCTCGGAAATGGGCCCAGGTGTTGATCAGACAGAGGGGCTCGGAGGTGTGTGTGCACTGCCTTTGCTGTTGCAGCCCACACGTAAAAAAGCCACTGAGTTAGGTCGCCAGAGCCCTGAACGAGACCTTGAGGGGTTCAGTCTGTCTCTTGGAGCCCTTGCTCCACCAGTGCACAGAGAAGCTGTGGGTGGCCCTTCCCAGGAGACCAGGGCCTGCCAGGACAGCATAGATGCCCCTGCGGACCCCACAGGCTGGTCTGAGCCCCCTCCTGGCTCTGCAGACCAGGCTGTGCTGGGGGAGTCCCCGGCCATGGAACCTGACTTCCTGCCAGACAGCCAGATACGGGATGCCCTGGAATCCCCTGACTTTGAAGCCTCACCTGCGCAGGTAAGAGCTTCCCCACGTTATGGCAGACCATCCCAGGATAGGTGTCAAGTGGTGTGAGCCTCTCCCAAGCCACCCGGTAGGGGGTGTGTGGAATTTGGGGTGCATGGCTATCTGTTTATATAGCACACGGGTGTAGAGGAATGAGTTGCAGCTTTGGTGGGTATGGAGTCAGTGATTTTCCAGAAAGGACAGACCTGCCTTTCTGTAAGGGGTCTGTCTGTGTGGGAGCTGAAGAGGCCCAGGCAGTGACACTCATGTATTCTGTCAGCCTAGGCAGAGTTGATGGAGGTCCTCCCTTCCTTGACTGGAGCCCCCAGTTCTACCCACCCTCTCCACACTTCAGGGCCTGGCTCTAGCTGCAGGTTTCTGAGGGATATAAAGAGGATGCCTGAGACCTTGAGGGGTCACTTTGAAAAAACCAGCCACGTCAAAGCTGGGTTTGGGGGAGAGGACTTCAGTCCCCAACTGGAGAGAGCCTTTGCCCATCTTAAGGGTCATTTCAGGGTCCTCATACGATTTTTTTTTTTTCAAACATAGACACAGAATTTTGCTTTCCTGCTGGAATTTGTAGGGACTTTGCTTTCTTCAGGGATCTGCCTGCCCAGCAGGCTGTGGGAGAGCTACCCAACATCACCTTCCCCAGCTGCCGAGCCTGTGCAGGCCATTGGCATTCACCTGTCTGGGGGCAGGTGGCAGACTTGCTTTGGCCCCGCCCCCAGGGAAGCACATCCTTGACCACTGGCACGCCTGAGTCTGGGTTAAGTGTTTTGCAGTCACACTCTGAGAGGTAGGTGGTTCTCTTTCCACATCCTGGGTGTGGTTAAGAGGCCGAAGAAGTTCAGGCACCTGCCCCAGGTGACACAGCTGGGAGGGAGACAGGCCAGGTCTGCTCCCAGGTTGGCCTGATTCCACACCTGTGCCTCAGATGCCCTGACCTGGAGCGCAGAGCCCAACTTGCTTCACAAACATTGGGCTCTGTTTCTTCGGCTGTCCTGTTGAGATCTTTAAAACATTAATTCAGTTACATGCTTATCAAGAGCCTGCTCTGCCAGGAATCAACAGATTGGGTGTGGTCCCTGCCCCTGTGAGGTTTGTGGTAGTACCGTTCCCACCTCTCTCCCAGAGTGAACATTTTGTACCCTATCATTTCAGCACTTAGTCTTTTCATACGACCCGGCCCTGAAACACAAGCATAGTGTTTCATCTGGTACCCAGCTGAGGAAAGCCAGCTGCTGAGCCACAGAGGGGAATGTGGCTGGGTTGGGCAAATGTGGGTCTCCAAGGCGCCGCCTTCCCAAGGGAGGGCCGAGGGTCATTTCTGGCCCTTCACAGTGTTTACGTGCAAGGTGACTTCAGACCAGGCCCTCCCTGCCACATGTGGGCCCCCGGCTCCTGTGCCACCCATTTCTCGATCACCAGATGAGCAAGATGATGGAAAGTAAGTCACAGTACAGTCCAGTCCTAGAGCTTGAACACAAGCACCTGGGATAGGTAGGTGTGCAGGTGCTGGCACAGCTGAAATCTTGTAACTAGAGCCTCAGCCCGTGAACGATATAAACCCCTCCCTTGGAAAGAAGAGGAGTCTAAGTTACTCCCAGTCTCTGCCTGTTGGGCCATGGCTAAAGGAAGCAGTTGGGATATTTAGTGGCATCCAGCAGGCAAAGAAGCAAGCCCTTCCTGATGGGCTGCCAGTGACTTTGGGCTTTGAAAACAACAAAGAATCCGCAGTGCAGGGAGCTGCAAGACAGCTGGGGTGGGCAGACCTGACAGGTCCTCCAGGGGCGGAGGCGCTGCCCTGACAAGGTTGCTGACGTCTGGACACATTTTGTTTTGATACTGGGCGTTCCCGAACATGTCAGGGCGACCTCGGCACAAGCAGGTTCCCACAGAAAGGTACCGGATGGAGCCCGGCAGGAAGACCTGGTGGACAGGGACACTTGGGAACAGAGTGCAGGTGGATGGAGAGTGGCAGCAGCGGCCTCCCACCAACAGGCCCCCCTCCCCCGCAGTGGGACAGCTTATGTGAGCACTGCTTCAGAGGAGGCAACTGGGGGCCTCACAGAGGTTACACAGAAGTGACAGACCAGTTTCAAACCCAGGTCCCCTCCGAGGAAAGCATGGTATTTTCTTCTTGCAGTAGCTCCCTTAGGACCTGACACTCACCACAGGGCTGGTGGAGCCTCTGTACACTGCATAACGAGTGTCATTTAAAAGCTGATTCCAGGGCCTGGGTGGCTCAGTCAGTTAAGCATCTGCCCTTGGTCAGGTGGTCCTGGACGAAGCCCTGTGTTGGGCTCCGTACTCAGCGGGGAGTCTGCTTCTCCCTCTCCCTCTGCTGCTCCCTGTGCTTGTGCTCTCTCTCAAATAAATATAAAAATAAGATTTTTATTTGAGAGAGAGAGAGAGAGCATGAGCAGGGTGGAAGGGCAGAGGGAGAGGGAGAAGCAGACTCCCTGCTGAGCAGGGAGCCGGATGCGGGGCTCGATCCCAGGATCCTGGGATGATGACCTGAGCCGAAGGCACATGCTTAACTGACTGAGCCACCCAGGCGCCCCAGTAAATAAAATCTTTAAAAAAATAAAAGCTGATTACAAGTCCCTCTTGGGTCGTACAGTGATGGCTTCCAGCACATTCAGTACAAGGACTGCCCTTGTGTCAAACATTTACACGGCCCTGGTGGGAGCAGTGATTGGAATGTTAGGAGGGGGAATATTCCTCAGGGCCAAGAATGGCCCGGTGAGTTGGGTGAATTGTATTTTAAATCAGAGTCACTTACATGAAACAGTAGGCCAGATGCCTGGGAGGTACTGTGTTGTCCACAGCAGGCACTGCTGGCATTTGGGTCCAGATAGTTCTCTGGGGTGGGGCTGTCCTGTGCAATTTTGGGTGCTGAGCAGCACCCCTGGCCCCTACCCACTGGATGCCAGTAGCACTCCCCCCACCAAAGTGTGCTGACCAATGTGAAGTGCCTAGGGGTGATCATCCCCCAGTGAGAACCGTTGGGCTACAAGCAGTTCTTTGCGTCTGTTCTTGGGATTCAGGGACAATTTGCAGGTGTAAGCTGTATAGCTCAAGCCCTTCATCCCATCCCCCGCCCGTCAGGGGAGAGGGGCCTGCTTTTGAAAGGACGTCTTTGGAACAGATCCCTTCTTACTCTAGGACTTTGGTCTCCTCAGAGAGGCCGTGGATTGGCCACTCTACCCCAGCCTCTTTGCCTCTTTTCAGAGGGACGTATGTCCCCTCCATGATTGAGCTTGACATTTTCCATGAACATTAAACCACCGTTGACATTTTTTTTTTTAAAGATTTTATTAATTTGACAGAGCGAGCGAGAGCAGGAACACAAGCAGGGGGAGCGGGAGAGGGACAAGCAGGCTTCCCGCCAAGCAGGGAGCCCGATGTGGGGCTCGATCCCAGAACCCTGAGATCACGACCTGAGCCGAAGGCAGACGCTTAACTGACTGAGCCACCCAGGCGCCCTCACCGTTGACATTTAGAAACTTAAGCTTCTCCGGGTTATCTGGCTCTCTACCCTATCATAAATTTTTCCCTGACCATATATTTGTAAAATCTTTCCCTGACACAAAACAGGTGGCTTACCTGGCCAACCTCTTCCCCTCAACACCAGGTGCCCACCTCGCTCCACTCAGCATCACTGAGGGTCTTCTCTGTACCTTTCTAGATACTGCAGGACGAGCAGGAGACAGTGCCACGCCTCAGCTGTCAGGGACAGAGCCATCGGCCAACACAGATCAGCCTTTCAGAAAGCACAGACTCAGCAGGGGACACCAGGGTCAGGCCTCACATTGCCCTGTCTGCTCCTTCTGAATGGGGAGGGTGATTGCAGCCTGGGTTGGTGGCCCCCAGGTTTAGCTGTCAGGGCATCCTGTCTCTTCGCTGCACCACTTTTCTTCTGCGGGAGTCTCTACCTCTGTGTTCCTGACACAGCCCAGGAGAATTGAGAGGTGCCCTGCATGTCCTCTTCCTTCCCAGTGCAGGGCTTAGCCAGCGAGGCCATTCACAGGTGTGTTCTCTCTTCATAGTTGTTTCCTACAGGGACCAGGCTGGACTCTTGTTGGCCTGGCACAAGCCCACATGCTGATGGAGGCCTTCTCACGGAGCTCCAACTGAGGTAGGCAAGGGGGAGGCTAACCCAGGACTCTTGCCCTTGTAGCAGTCGTCCCTAAGTCCCTGCGAGGGGAGAGTGTCGCTGCTTTCCTGGCACTGGCACCACTCTACCCCAGCCTCTTTGCCTCTTTTCAGAGGGACGTATGTCCCCTCCATGATTGAGCTTGACATTTTCCGTGAACATTAAACCACCGTTGACATTTTTTTTTTAAAGATTTTATTTATTAATTTGACAGAGCGAGCGAGAGCAGGAACACAAGCAGGGGGAGCGGGAGAGGGACAAGCAGGCTTCCTGCCGAGCCTCAGCCCTGCCTCTCCCTCCATGGGTCTCAGGAAGGGAGCCGAGCCCCGTCTTTCACACTGTGCGTGCCGCTGCTCCCCGCAAGCGGAGAACTGGTGATCCTCGATCTACAGCTAAACCGGAGTCTCTCCCTAGGGCCCCTGGGATAGTAGCCCCCAGTTCCATAGGTTGTTTTAATGTACTAGATGTGTTTTTCTAGAGAGAGGATCTAGAGCTTACCCTGAATCTCTGTGGAGGGGAAGGGGACCCAGACGGGGATAAAAACCAGTGGCCTTGGGCCCGCCCCCACTCTGGCATCCGGAGGGCCCTCCAGAGGTCCTGACTTGTTCCTGACTCGCCCCATCTCCTCACTTGGCTCAGTGCCCTGAGGCAGGCTGCTTTCTCTCCCTCCTGCAGGCCATGGAGAGAGAGAGAGAGAGAGAAAGAGAGAGTGTGTGTGTGTGGTATGGGGGGTGTGTGTGTTGGGGGGTCCTCTCTCTCCACCCCAGAGCTTCTCGCGTCCATCACCTCCCTTTGTGTCCTTCCTCCCAGCCCTGCCAGCCGTTAGCGCTGGGTGACAGTCCTCTCCTGTTACCTTGTACTTGAACTGGTCTCTCTGCACAGGCTGTAGCTTATCGATTATTCATGGCCAAGTTTCTGTTTCTGTCTGGCAAGTGGTGTGGAGGAGGGGTGAGGGACACAGCCCTTGGCAGAGTGTATCTCCTTTCTCTTTCTCCTCCTCTTCAGCGTAGAGGGTGGCCACGTTTCCATCTCCTGCTCATGCACACATTTGTACCACCTGTTGCCACACACACACGCGCGCACGCGCACGCACATGTGGGGATCAGGGGCAGTTTATAGCTAGAGTGACCCTACTATTGTTTAAGCAAAGAGAAGGGAGATTCATGTCTGAATCTCCGGTGGCCTCTGATGTAACCCACATGGACATTTGGAAGCCCCCCAGGCAGGTCATGGGTCTGGTTCAGTGGCCTATGGCTGAGTGAGACATGCAGAGGCTAAGGCCAGGCCGGCCTGCCATCTCAGGGTGACTGAAGCGGGTGGAGTAGAACTGGAGTCCCTGTAGTGATAGCCCAGGAGACACTGCCACGCTGGGGTGGAGGAGGATTTAGGAACAGCTGTTGGCCTGAGTCCAGGAGGGCAGCCCTCTGCCCACATCCACAGGCCACATGCATTACGTACAGTGGGTGCCATGGTGCATCTACCCCTTCCATAGATACTAAGGCCATCCAGTGCCAGCTTTTCCAGGAACTGCTCTGGGCACGGGGGAGACAGTGTGGGACAAAACACACAGCTTCCATCTGGTGGGGGTGGGAGGGTGAGAGACAAGCAAATTAGTCAGATGGTGGAGTGTTGAGAAAAAGACAGTGAGGAAGGGGTTAAAATTTTAACGTGGCGATCAGGGAAGCCTCCCTCCCCCCACCAGGAGGAGACTTTGGGGAAAGAACATTCCAGGGCCCTCAGAAGTGCTCAGGGAACAGCCAGGAATTCAATGTGGCTGGAGCAGGGGAGGAAGGGGAAGGGGGGGGTGGGGGATAGGGGCCTGGAGGTGCTGGCAGATGGTGCAGGGGCTTCGGGGAGGGGTGCTGGGCTGGGTTTCTATTTTCACAGCCCACCCCACCCCAGTGCTGAATGGGGGACAGGCTGTAGGGGCCGGAACAGGGAGCCAGGGAGGCTGTGGCAACTGTCCAGACAAGGACCGAGGTGGTCGGGAGAAGAGGCTGGACTTTGGATGTGCTCTTGATGGTAGAGCCAGCTGGGTTGGCCATCAGCGCTCTGCCTCTGGTGGCTTCATATCTGGAAAAGGTATTAATATCTAGAGAAGACAGCTCCAGGCCCAGCAAAAGTCCCCAGAACGGAGTTTGGCAGAGCTGTCCAGTGAGGTCAGACCTCCTGTCTTCCCTCCTTTCCCGCCAGGACCTGTGTAGGGATCAAGGCCTGTGAAGCCGCCAGGATGGAGGATGCAACAGACACCGTGCACGGTCTTGTTGTTGAGCTCTCCAACCTGAAGTAAGCGCTGGGCTAGGATCCATGGATGAATGGGGGCGGAAGGGGTGGCAGGGGGGATGGGGCCTTGGGGGATGGCAGGGAGGGCCCAGGGCCTGCATCTGCCTCTGTGTGGCCAAGACCCGTGAATGTTCATGTGCGTGAGCTTATGTGGGAGTGTGAGCAGGCACTTGTGCCCGAATGGGAGGTATAGTCCCCACTTGGGCGTCTGGTGGAGCACACACAGCTCCTGTTGCAACTTCCATGCAGCCGGCTGATCATGAGCACCCACCGGGACCTGGAGGCCTTCAAGCGCCTCAGCTACCGGAAGGCGAGGCTGGCAGGGAAAGCCCCGGCACCCTACACATCAAAGGGGGCTGGGAATCTCCCTCCAGGGCAGCAATCCTGGAGGGATTTGTAGATTACTTCCAGACCGCCTCAGGAGCACCTTGTGTGCGTGCACGTGCACAAACTCACAACTCACAGCGCCTGTGCGTGTTTGCTCTGCGCTGGCCCCCAGAGGTGCTGCCGCCAAACAGCTGGGAACATTCCCTCAGCAGACCCCGGAAAGCCTGCAGGGCCCTGTGTGCCCCCTGGTTTATCCTGTAAGATGCTCCAGCAGGTCCTAGTGGGCCCCAGAAGCCTCCCCTCAGATGACCCGGAAGTCAGCTTCCCATGGGAAACAAAAGAGGCCAGGCCCATGTCAGCTGCCTCCCTTGGGAGTTGGTAAGGGATGGAACTTGCTCTCCCCCCGCACCCCGGGTTACAGCAGAGGCCACAGGCAGTCAGCAGGAGGCTGGTTGTGCCCCCCACCCTCCGGAAGCCAGCTGCTTCTGAGCAGTGCCCAGAGCCACCCAGATGTTTATCTGGATTTGCAAATTTCGTTCTTTAGCTCAGGTTATGGGAGGTTCAGAATTTGTTTCTTTCCTGGTGGAGAAAAGGGCTCCCTTTGTTGGTGGTACCTTTGTTTTTCTCCGGATTTCCATTTTATTTCTTCTGGTTAGACCATTAATAAATGTTTCCCTAGTGTGGATCTGTGACCTGCTATTTGGGGTTTGAGGTATTTTCAGTTCCTTAATGTTCCGCCCACCAACCTCCCTAACCACCTCTTTCTCCTTTTATTTCTCATCCTCCCCGGGAGGGCAGGTTGGGCTACTGCAGGGCCCTGTGAATCAAGGGGTCCCCACAAGTTACTGAATGTGTCAGAGTCTCCAGGAATGGGTGGCTGTGTGTGTGCACGTGTGTGTACACATTCAAGCACAGACACCCCCATATCGTGGAGCAGCAAGCCCACTGACACATCATAGCTGATCACCCAACTGGAGAGTTGGCAGGTTTGCTTTCAGTGCTCAGATGGCCTTACCCGTCCTCCGAGGCACAAGCTGCTTCTAGGCCCCAGACTGGAAGGAGGCAGTCCTGGGGGATTGTTATTGATACAGACACAGCTAGTGCCAAGCCTTACACAACCCTGATGATGTTGTCATAAGCAGGTGCTGCCGCCAAACCCATTTTATAGAACACCGTGCCTCTAAATTGGTGACCAAAAGGTTGACCAGACCCGAGACTTTATCAGTCCTTTGGCCTGTGACTCCCACACCCTGATTCCTACAGTCAAGGCAGGTCTCCCCTCCCACTGCCTTCTTAGACCCTGGGAAACCCCATGCTGGAGGGAAGTGGGGGGGGGGGGTCAAGGTCCCCCACCACTTCTGGCTGGATGTGCAGCTCCTCCCTTGAACCTGCCAGGACATGTCCATTCTCCTGGTTCCGTGGGTCTCAAGCCCCAGCAGCTCTGGTCTATACAATCAGCACTTGCAAACAGCTGGGGGTAACTGGGATGTGGTGTCCCCTAACTCAATTTGAAACTCTTGGGGCTACTAAGGAGCCCTCCTCTGTGTCTTCTTTTTCCTCCTCCCCTCCCCGCTCCAAGCCTGGGCAGTAGGCTGTCTTCAAGGGTTGTCTCCCATCCCCAGCTCACCCCAGCTCACCCCAGCCCTCCTCCTTCCGTGGCCTCACGTCCTGTGGAGTTCAAGTCCAAAGCCAAGGGCAGAGGGGACCTGCAAAGTCCAAATCCTGCTCCCACCCAACTCTGGGAGACAGTGTGGGCTATTAGGGATGGAGCCCGGGTTCCCAGGCCAGCCCTTGGCTTGGGGGAAGAATTTGAACGGACACTTGCCACCTGCTGCCCTCTGGAGGCCAGAGGAGCAGACTGGGAGTAGGGATTCCCACAAACACAGCCCTGGCACAGGAGAACTGGGTCACACTACCTGGGTGGTGATGGATCTCCATCCCTCTCCCATTTCTCCCCAGGCAGAGCCAAATCACCTCCGTGGTGCCTCCTGACCAAGGTCTTGGCTGGCCCACCCCCCCAGGACATATTCCCATTCTTTGCCTAGCCCTGCACCTGCACCCCCAAGTCCTTCCCTTCTTCTGAGGAGTCTGGCATTTGACTCCATGGCCCTGTTGCTGAGGCATCTGTGAGGACCTTAACATTCACTGAGGGCCTCCTTGGTCAGGATGATTTGAAGGAGGAGGGAGGGCTTGGTCTAATTGTCTCTCAGTTCGCCTCTCAGATCAGGCCCCCGCCTCCAATGTGGAGAATTCTACCCATTTGGCATGTCATTGTGTGAGGGATGGCTGGAAGGAAGTTTGAAAATTCCAAACATCATAGAAATGGCTTCATGGCGCTAACCTAGAAGCGAGTGCCTTGCTCAGAAGTGCTGGGGTGACCCCTCAAAACCCCACAGTCACCCTGTGGTGCCCACTTCCATTTCTCAGCATAAAGCAGCTCACCAATGCTCCAGGATCAACCAGAATCCAAGTAACAGGTGGGGATATGTGGAGGCTCATGGATGCAGTTAGGATAGAAAAGAGGTGCCCCAGCCCCTCTGGAGCTGTTCACGCTACCTCATCCCAAGACCTGGGCTATTATGCTGATCCATTCGTAAGCATTTATTGAGTGCTGACTGGGTGCCCAGTGCTGGGGAAGGAGGGCCAGGGTGCCTGAGGGCCACCTCCTTCCTCATGGGGGCTCTTTCAGCTGTGCTCTCAGGCCCTGCTCTCTTACCAGGCCTCCAGGCTGGGGCAAGGGCCGAGGGACAGGTCCCTGCAAGGTGGATCTTCCCGGAAAATACATCCTCCATCGAGCCTGGGTCCCCACACCCAGGGGAAGGCAGCATCTCCATCCTCCCTGCACCAGTCTCCTAGGCAGAAGTGGAGGGGCAGCAGGAAGAGGGTGAAGGTCCAGAAGACTTCCCAGCACCTTTGGAACCTGGATTTTAAAAGGAGAAAAACAATAATAGGGTATGATTCAATGCTCCCAAAGTACAGGTTCAAACTTCAGGGCTTTGGGGCTCTAGCACCACCTGGGGGCTGCTCCTAGGATAGCACCCCTATGACACTCCAGGCCTGGACAGCCCAGGGTGGGACCCAGAGCTGGACACAAAGCACAGAAACTCTTAATGCTGGCTGGCTGTGCTGCCCCCTTGTGGCCGCAGGGCTCCGGGGACCCCAGATTTGTTACACCCAGAACATTACAGGAGGCTGGCCTTTCTACCAGTCTGGTGGTAATGGGGGGCTCCACCCCACCCTCCATGCCTGGGGAAGGGAACTTTCCTGTTCCCTCCAACTTAAGAGAAAAAAGAAGGTTCTGAGACCATCATCTCTATGTCCCCTCAGCTCCCCCCACCTCCCAGGTGGATCTCATTGAATCTCTTGGGGGAATAGTATCTACTCAATTCTTCGATCAAATGTTCCCTGCACAGCTGCCGGGGGTGAGGGTGGGGTCGTCCCGCCCAGTCACCTCCCTCAAGGAGCTCACACTCTGATGGGGAGGCTGTACCCACACAGGGCACCCAAAAGGGCAGCAGTATGGTCCAGTCAGGCCCACCTCCCTGTCAGCTGACTTCTGCAAAGCCAAAGTTGCTAAAACAATTTCTGCTTTAAAACCCCACAGGAGCTGAGGCCTTTCACGTCTATAATAACAACCACTGCCACGTACGCTCAAGCTACCCAAAGCCTGCGGCCTCCCTGCTCCCTGGCCTTCCCACACGGCTGGGAGCTAGTTAGAAATGCAGGTCCTGGGGCCCCACCCAGACTTGCAGAAGACCTGCAGAATTGGAATCCACATTTGATGAGACAGGGTGACCCCACATGGTGGGCCAAGCAGTGTGGGGAGAGCCAGACCTCAGGGAGGCTTCAGCTAAAGATTTCATAAGCTTTCACCCCAGCTGCCCTCCTGAGCTGATCCACACACAGCAAACTCCTGATGTTCCTCTCCAAACATACATTTCCCTGGGTGCCAGGCCCCTCTCCCTCCTTGCTGCCATGGACACCTCTGCCTGGAGGACTAGTGTCCTCACGATCCAACCAGTCAGCTGAGGTCTAACACACTCAAACATGCAGACCTGGTCTTGCCCCTTCCGTGGTTCCCTAGTACCCAAGCCCAAGACCTATAGGCTCTTCCACTGGCCCCCAAATCTCTGACACCTCCCTCTCTACCAGACATGCACCCATTTTGTTCCAGATACACTGAACTTACACTAAGTTCCTGAACAAGCCCCAGTGCCTAGGCTACACTTCTAGCATCCATCAAACCAAATTAGACTTCCAGAAGTCACTTCCTCCAGGAAGCCCTCCTGGACCCCTTCATCTGGATCAGGTGCTTCCTCTAGACTCCTCCATTCAGCACTCAGCACACTGTTTTAAATGCCGTTCTCCCTTCTACCTTTTTCCACTGCTGGTACAGCCCAGCACTTAGCACAAAAGGCACACAAGCTATTTGGCAAATGAGTGAACAAAGGAGGAGCATGAGGAAGCTGGGGTTCAGAGAGGCTGAGAACTTCTCTCAGGCTGCACAGCTCCTAAGTGCCAAACAGGATTTGGAGCCCCTGCTACACCTAACTGCAGATCCTGTCACAAGTCCCCATAGCTTCCCTGACAGAGCACCCCATGCCTGGAAAAGGAGAGCAACTTCCCCGTGGGCCCAGAGAGGTCCCCTGCGCAAGGCCACAGATTAATCCCAGCCCCAGCTTATTCACACTGGGCAACACTTCTAGAATATTGTTCTAAGTTTTCTACACTGATTATTTCCCCCCAACCCTCTAAAGTGGGCACTGGGGTTAATCCTACTTCACAGAGGCCCCGAGGGCTTAGCCACAAGCCCAGGGTTGGCCCCCTCCACACCGGGTCCCCCCAGCCACCTGCACAGGCTGCTCCTGCTCGGCGATGCCCTGAGTCCTGCGTCCTTGCCTTGTCAGGCCGGGACACCTTCTTGCCAGCCGAGTTGCGGGTGGTGTAGCTGTAGACAGAGGTGTAGCCCTGGCCAGTGAGCGGGCAGAAACGGCGTGTGTGGGCACGGTCGCGCGTGGCACCGCACTGGGGGCACACGTAGTCACGCAGGATGGGACACAGCACTCGGCCCGCCTCATCCTTGAGCACGTGGGACTGGTAGATGGCCCGGGACTCGCCGTTGTGTTTGCAGAAAGAGCACAGGCGTTCAGGAGCTGGTGATTCCGGGCTGGGCCTCTGACCCCCTGGTCCTGGAGCTGGCTGTGGCTGGGGGTCCAGCCTGGTTTCGGGCTCCTCTTCCCCGCGCAGAGCCCCCACCAGGCGTGCCAAACCCAGGTAATCTGTCCATAGGTCGAAGGTTCCCATAGCTGGGCAATGTGTGCCAGGCAGAGGGGCAGAGAGAATAAACCCTGCGTGCCCAAAGCTCGTCTTTCTACCCCTTCCTCTCTGCCCCTCCCTTCCCCTCTCTGGAGCCTAGGAGTCTGGGCTGTCAGTTCCCTCCTTATACCTCCAAGGGGGTGTGAAGGGGGAGGAGCAGGCTGTGGGAGGTTCCTTACTGTCACAGGGGGTCTTGCTGCTGCTCCCCCATAAATGCACCTGCCAGGGGATGCATGGTCTCTGGGTGGGCGGGGAGCAATGGGGGGTGACAGGACACAGGCTGCAGGGGGCCCCCACCACAATTGGGAGACACCCCCACAGAGGGCACTGGGAGGGCTACCCCTGCCTACCCCTCCTTGGAGGAGGCCTGTGAGGCCTGCCACTCCTGCCCCACAGGGTGATGGGGGGGGGGTGTGGAAGCCCCACCCCAAAGACAGGCATTGATGTAGTCAGTAACTTAGTAACTTCTGTCTTCCTTCCCTTGGGCTGGGGGGGAGGAGCCAGGTGCCCCTGGGCTCTTTGCGGAAGGGGGGAGCTACTGATGCTCCAGTTATCTCTGGAAGGGGGATGGTGCCTGGCTCATGGGAGGGGGAGGGACAAGGATTAAGGCCCCTAGCTCAGGTCTCCCTCAGGGAACTTTCACACCCATTATCTCAGTGGAACCCCCATTTAATGGATGAACTCACTGAGGTATAAGGCCACCTGCCCATACTTACTCACAAACACAAACACAAAAGCCTGCCTCCCCCATCCAGTTACTGTAGTCCCCAAGGTCAGGTGCTGGCCCTAGGGTGGACAGGAGGTGAGACAAAACATTATGGAGGGGAGCAGAGACACAGGTGGGCTAATGGGGGGACCCCCAGCACTCGCCAGTGCCTCAATCCTCACCCCCTCAAATAAGACCTCCAGGAGTTACCAGGTGGGGCAGAGACTGGCAGATGGAAGGATCAGCGGGCACCAGGGTGCTAAGTGGGCGGGCAATCGAGGGTAAAGCAGGGGTCTGTGGGTGCTGGGCAAGGAGAGGGAGAAAGCTGGGCCCTGGAGTTGGACATGGAGAAGAGGGGTTATGCTGCCTGCCCGCCCCATTCATTCATTCGTTCATTCACCATTCAAGAAACCTTTACTGAACCCTCTGGGAATGGGGCTTACCAACCCCTCAGAAAGATTTTCCAGGTGCCCAGCCCTGAGCCTGTGATCTGCCCCCCAAACTCCCCCCACACCCCCCCCCAAGGATTTAGTCCCCAAGTCAGGCCTGATATCAGGATCCCAGATGCCAGCTCTCTCCAAGGGGTGAGAGGCTGAGGTCAGGGCATTGTATGAGTGGGTCTTGTCCCCTAGCCCATTCCCCTCAGGCTGTGTCCGGCCCAGCCACAGTGACATTCATCCCTCGGTGGGTCTGGCCTCCGTCCTCACAACCCACCGACAACAATGAATGTTGATTGTGACCTTCGCTGTGGCCTAAAGGAGAAGTGCTCAGATTGGCTCTAAGAGCTACCCTGGCCCCCCAGATCTGGAAGGTAGGGTCATGATAGGTGGATGGCAGTTCCAGGCCTCGGGGTCCACTCAACGGTCGATGGTTTGCCTGAGCTGCCCAAACTCACCGACAGGTTGAATGTTCCCCCAAACCCTTGGCAACTTCTCCAGGGGGCCAAGACTGGAGGAGCGGGGGACAGAAAACCCCAATAAGGTGGGTAAGGAGAGAGGAGGGAGGGAGGGACCTATTGACTCAGTAAGTCAGCAAGCAGGACCTGTCTGCTCCAGGACCTGGAAAAAGCACAAGATAAATATAAATAATAATAACTGTAGATATTTATGTAGCCTTTGCTACACAGACATAGCAGTACTGGGCGCTGGGCTTGCTTCTCGACGCATTTACTCAAATCACCTTCAAAACCTCCCTAGAAGGTGCAGATTACTCCTATTTGTCAGTTTGGGAGTCTGAGGCCAAAGGGCACCGCTAGTGAGAGGCAAGGAGGGATTCCTAGTGGCCCCAAGACGTCTGGCTGCCTGGCGCTTGTTGCCCCCGGGACATGGATGCAACAAAGAGATAAACAAGTCATTTTAATACAATGTAATACCTTCTGTGAGTCTCGGGTGTTCCGGCACTATTGTTTATGAATCACAACAACCCCGGGGGGTTGTTCCCCTTTGCAAATGCGGGGCCAGCAGTGGGGCCACTGCCAGCCCCCCCCCCCCCCCCCCCCCCCGGGGTCCACCTGCCCACAGGACCGGGGAGAAGCCAGAGGACTAGAGGGGACACCCACTGGCCGCCTGGAGGGTCTCGACATTGAATTCAGGTCCTTTTGAGGTTAGTGCCCATGCACGCAGCGACGCAGGGGCTGCGTCTTGATGTGGGGGTACAGGGTCGCTCACCCTCGGGCTTCAAAATAGACGTCGGTCAAATCCCGACGTGGTGGGAGCCCCCTGCAGCCTGTGTCCTGTCACCCCCCATTGCTCCCCGCCCACCCAGAGCTCGAACTCCGACTACGCCAAGATGCTGCCCCTCCCTATTCCCTCATCTGTAAAACGGGGTCCGCAGTCTTTCCCTCCAGGGACCCGCAGATTTGGGCGCCCGTCCCCCGGGGTCCCCCCGCACGCAGTCTCAGGAAAGGCCGCCCCCACCTGGGTCTGGGGACCCCCGGGGGTTGTCTGAGGAGAGGCCTTTAAATTTCCAGTCCCTTCTCACTTCCCTGGGGAATACTGAGCCCTAAAGCACCCCCCCTGGAATAACCCTAAGGTGGATCAGGGATCCCAAGTGTGCTGAGCTTAAGTGAACCCCAAAACGCCCCCTGGCGGAGGCAGACTGAGCCTGCACAACTCTCCAAGCCTGGTCCGCGAGATCCCCACCCAGAGCCTGATCCGAGACCCGCCCCTCGGAAGCCACCGACCCAGGCCCCTCCCTGAAACCTGCTCCTGAACGCCCACCCACCGGTGGCCGGTTCTGAGGACCCGTCCCCTAAAGCTCGCCCGTATAGACCCCCATGGAGCCCGCCCCCAAACTCACCCTTCACAAAACCGCCCTCTAAGCCCATCTTCAAAAAGCCCAGTTCTCCTAAGGCCTGCCCCCAGACCCCCCCCCTCAGACCCCACCCCCCCCGCACCCTGCTGGCCTCAGGGGCGCCGGCCGCCCCGAGCCCCGCCCCTCAGGACCCGCCTCTAAAGCCGGCCTGCCTAGACCCCTGCAGACCGCGTCCCTACGGAGTCCTCAGGGCCACTCCCTTGAAGCCCAACCCCCATAAGGTCTGCCGCGACAGGACCTGTCCCTAAATCGGAACCCCGTGGAGCCAGACCCCCGAAACACTCGCCCCCCGTGAAATTCCCTTACCTCATGAAGCCCCTTTCCCAGAGGCCACCCTCTTGCCCCTGGGCAGGGGTCCAGTCACGTTCCCACACCTGTCTGGAGTTCAGGGTAGGGAGTGCTCCCCCACCATCCATCAACCCAGCCAACAGGGCCCCATTCAGGCGATGGGGTGAGGGCTCCCCTTTGCCAGGCTCAGGATATCTAGGTCCTTCCAAGGGAGCCTGTGGGGTCTCCTGCCTTGGAGATGAAAGTCCTAAAGAGCAGAATGCCTAGAACTCTTGGGAAGAAGGGTGGTTTGGGAGGGCAGGGTTATAATAATAACGCTTTACATACATCACCCTATTATTAGGATACCCATTTTATCGATGAGGATAGTGAGGCTCTGAGAGTTTGGAACAGAACTCACCCAGGTTCCTCAAAAGCTTTGTTTGTGATAACTA
This sequence comes from Neomonachus schauinslandi, assembly GCF_002201575.2. Taxonomy (NCBI): domain Eukaryota; kingdom Metazoa; phylum Chordata; class Mammalia; order Carnivora; family Phocidae; genus Neomonachus; species Neomonachus schauinslandi. The sequence goes on from NC_058403.1 coordinate 205,180,030, forward strand.
TGGAGCTAGAATGTGGGGTCATCAGGCATGAGGTTCTGGCCACACTGGTGCGAGACTCCTCAAGACACCCTTTTCCTTCTGTACCTCCTCTCTGGTTTGCTTCCTTGAGGGCTCTGACCTTGACCTACCAAGGAGAGAAGTCCCTAGAAGGGTTGACCTCAAGACAAGGGAAGGACCATCAGAGGGCGCCTGGTCTGGAGGTTCAAGCCTGGGATAAGAAGGCGAGGTTTCCAGCTAAAGGAAGCGGTGGGAGGAAACCCACAGCCCCTACCCGTCCTATGGGGGGGGGGGGTTGCCTGGGGCCTATCCTGGGTCTGACTGTCTGCTTTTGTCTGCAGTGGTCCCTGCAGGCTTCTGCCCTTGCCCTTGGTGTCTGTCTGGGTCTGACTGCCCCTCATGGGCCAGTATTTGTCTGGGTCTCCTGCTGTGTGTGTGTTCCTGTCTCTGGCTGTCTGGGTCTGCCTGTGTGTGTCTGCCTCTTTACACCTGACCTGTGTCTGTCAGCCTGTCCCCTCCATGTCTGGGGCTGGGCCCTTGGTGGGGGGTGGCCCCTTGCTCTGTCTGCATCTCACTCTCTGGACTTGGGGCCCTTGGGAAGGTAGGAGAGGGCAGGCTGACTGTTCTTCCCGTCAAGCATCCTACCAGACTTCTGGAGGGCCAACTGGGTTTCCAGCTGACTTTGAAGCCCAGCATAATGGAGGTAAGGAGCTGTCTCCTCTTACCCCCAACCCCAGACCCTGGTGCAAGGGAGGAGCACTCTTCAGGGCCTTTTAGCCCTGTTCTGCCTCTTGCTGGTTCTTAATCCTTGGCACCGCCCCCCCCCACACACACACATACCAGCTGGGAGGATTTGTTTAGGCAGAGGGTTGGGAGTCAGGGGGTGAGGGGAGCCATCCAGAAGCCACACTGACCTGCCCCCAACCCCACCCTGAGCTGTAGGAAGGCAAGGCAGCTGGCGTGGGTCTGGAGGTCAGAGTTGCAGGTGAGAGGTCCCAGTGGAGCCAAATGGGAAGACGATGGATGGAGGCAGCTCTGCTGTCAAGTTGAACAGGGAGCAGGGGCATGAGGTCAGAGACACAGAGCTTCCTGTGTGTCCCTGTATGTATGTCCATGCATGTGTTCCTGCTTGCATGCCCCTGTATGTATGTCCCAGTGTGCACCTGTCCCTGTGTGTGTGGACAGACATGCAGGAGGAGCTGGTGAGGGCCTGGCAGACAAGGAGCCCATGATGGAGTGTGTAACAAAAGTACACTTGGGGGTCCCCAAGTGGGGTCCCATTGATGGCCCAGGCTGTGTAGGGAAGGGGGCTCCTCATTTCCCTGCTACCTCCATGGCCTCTCAGTTTCCCACCTGCCCTCCCCATGCTATCTTCCTGGCTTCCTCTGCAGCTGCCTGGCCTTTCAGGTGGGGTCCTCAGCCAAGGGGTTCATCTGTCCCACCAAGACCTGGGGGCACCCAGTGGGCTGGGAGCCTGAGCTTCTGTCCCAAGGCTACCAGATAAGAGGCTAGGGTGGGGGAGGCAAGAAGGCTCCGGCTTCTCCAGGGCTAGGGTTGGGGCTTGTGGAGGGGCCTCGGGCAGGTTGATGGGAAATTCAGACACTTCTGCTGAGGTTCATGGTGCAGGGTGACCCTGGGTCTGGGTCAGGGTGGACTCCATCTTCCAAAACGCAGGCAGCAGCTACCAATGGACCTGTTACGGGGGCGGGGGGGTGGGGCACTGCAGTGGGCTTGGGTTCCAAGCTACTCTGGTGGGCTATTCTGGGGGGTTCTGTGGGTGTCTGTATATCCAGGTGGGTGTGCTATAGTGGGTTCCTGTCTCTACGCCAGGGTGTCTTTGTGTTGGCCCAAGTGTCAGCACTCCCGTGGGCTTCTGTTTGTGTGTGGATGTCAGTGTGACTGTGGGTGTGTGTCAGGCTAATTGTGGGGAATTGCAGGTCGATGTGTGAGCCAGGGTGTGTGGGTGTCTGGCGTCTGTCAGTGTCACTCTGGGTGATTGTAGTCTGTGCTTTATCTGATTATGGTGCCCCCTTCCCTCTCACTAAAATGTCAGCTCCAGGAGGGCAGGGATTTAGATCTCTTGCATCCCCAGTGCTAGAACAGGGCCCGGTACCTAACAGATGCTCAATAAACAAGTGTGGGATTTGTGGCCATCCAGGTGACTGTGGATTTCTGCCTGTCCCTGTGTCATTTTCCTGTGGGTCTGTGTGCCATTGTGCGGGTGTTATTCTGTGTGTTGGTATTATGTTAGGTGTCCAGGGGTATAATCAAGTGTTAGGGTAAGTGATTATAGGTCTAGGTACTGTTGGAGTGTTCATATCTGTGTGTGGGTGACAGTGTCATAATGGGTGTCTAGGAGGTCAGTTTTACCATGGGCTACCATGTGTCTGCAAGTGCAGCTGTGTTATTGGGGGTGTGTATGTGTGTGTGTCATGATTATGATGACCTGACGTCAGTGTCTGTTCAGGCCTTGTACCATCAATGTGTCAGTTGCCTGGGGGACTGTGGTGACGGTAGGTCCTTGCTTGGGCAGGCACATGCCAGTCTTGTGGATAATGGTATTTATCTACACCTGTGTCTGGGCATTTAATATATTTGCAGCAGTCACGGTGACTCTGGGTGACAGCCCTCGGGTGCCCGTGTAACAATGAGTATTCTGCGCGTGCAGTAGAGAACTATGTGTGTGTCAGTGTCATATGCAAAGCTGTGTCTACACCGTGGCCATCATCAGTGGTGGCTGCATTTTTCAATGTAGCAGTGTTTTCCAGCTGTCAGCCCTGGATGTCCTCGTCATTGTGGGTGATGCGTGTGCCCACGTGGCAGTATTATTGTGAGTGACTGTGTGTGTGAGTGTGTGTATAAGCATTCCTGCAGGTGATGTAATAATGGGGATGATGTCCGTCCACGTATAAAGTGTGGATTGGGAGACTTTGTCAGGGATTTGGAAGTATCTAACCGTGGCTCTGTAAATCTATCTGTGAGTAGTCCAGGGCAGCAGGGAATGGGTGGGAAAGAGATGGAGGGGAACTGAAGTGCACTGGGGTGCGAGGGGGGGCACCTTCTCAGCTCCTATCAGCCAATGAGAGATCTTCATCCCCCCACCCTCAGCATGCCCTCCAGGGCGAAGTCCCTGTGAAAGGGTCCTGTCGCTTTAAAAGGGCTCCCCCAGCAGTGGGATTCTGGACCATTTTTCCCTTCTATGGCCAGTTTTGGAGGGCGTGTTCCTGTTAGCAAACCTTGGCCCCAGTAAATACCCTGCAGCCGCTGCCGGTAATGACAGGCCGGCGGGGAGCCCGCGGAGGGCGCCGGGGCTCCTGCAGGCATCGTGGCTGCAGCCCCGGGGCCACCGCCACAGCCAGGCCCTGGCCAGGCCCCCGCCGAGATCGATCTCCGCGGGGCCCGCGCAGGCCCGCACGCCCGTGAACTTGGCCGGGGGCGCCTTTCCGAACGCGCGCGCCGGGCCGGAGCCTCTCCCAGCCCTGGATATCCAAGGCCCCCACCCGGTCTGCGCCCCCAAGAACAAAGCTCGCCGCCGCCCGGCCCCGCGGCCTCCCCGTGGTCAGGTGTCGGGCGGCCGGTGCTCCGCGGCCCCCAAGCCCCCCATCCTGCCTCCCCGCCCCGCGGGGGCATCTCGGCCCGCCCTCCCCCCACCCCCCGGCGGCCCAGGCCTGGGGACTTGAGGGCCTGTCCTCTCTGGGGGGTCTGGCCTTCCCGGCTCCCCTTCTCGGGGAAGGCGAGACGCAGAGATGCCGCCGGGCCCTCCCCGCCCCCCTTCTCCAGCCTCCGCAACAATGGAGGGCCGGGCCGCAGAGGCCGGGGCGCCGGCCCCCGGGCCGCGAGCAGGTGCGCGAGGGGGCCGCAGCCGGATCCCGCCGCCGCCCCGCCCCGCCGCGCCCCCTCCCCGCGGGCGGCACCCCCGC
>NC_058403.1:205184346-205330182 GCF_002201575.2 Neomonachus schauinslandi
ACCCCAACACACAGGCATATATACGCAGAACCGAAACACATATATAGACATATGCTGGGCACACAGGCTCGGGGCACACACAGACACACAAAGTTCACAGACACACAAATATACGCACAATTACTCATGTACAAAAGGGCAGAGGCATACTAGAATTCATAGAACCAATGCTCATGCCCAGAAACCCCCCCAGGCAGGTCCCCAGGGCCACGGGGGCCCATAAGGACACAGGAACTACAGAGACACTTGGGGACATGTGTACCTGCAGCCATCTGGCATGGGCACATACACAGGCCAGATACACCGGCCACAAGAACAGGAGGTCGACTCAGAAGTTGTACACAGGTGGGGGCTCCCCTGATCTCCTAGAGATTCTTACATGGAGCCCCCTGTTCCCACACACCAGGTACGCGGGCACACCCAGTGGGAAACGGACACTTGCTGAGCTCCCTCCAGGGATCCACACGCTCCAAACCCCGTAAACTCCCCCAACACACGCATAGTCCCTGCCTGCTGTGGCCACGGTGGCTGGTGGCTGGTGGAGGAGGTCACCTCAGGGCAGACTGCTGAGCCAGGTGGCCTCCCATTGGCCAGGGCTGAGCTGACAGATTTCTCATTCTGTTTATTTATTTATTCCCCATCCCAGGCTGACAGGGGGCCAGAGAAACCTTCCTGCACCCCACTCGAGCCCAGGCTTTAACCCTTGTTGGGCCATGGCCTTGCTCTACATGGCCATGCCCCTCCCCATTCGCTCCCTCACCACAGCCCTGCCTGGCTCTCCCCTCGACAGGTCCACCTTCCCCACACCTTGTCCGCTTCCGCAGGTGTCAGCCCAGAAAGCCAAGCTCTAGCTGGCCCAGGCAGGTGGATGGCCCTAGGGCCACCCCCAAAAGGCTACTAGGGTCCAGCCCTACTCTATCCCTAACTCCCCCTAAATGGGAGGAGGGCATGCAAGGAAGAGGATGGGATGGGAGGAAATGGTAATTGGGCCTGCGTGGGTGGGCTCACCTCCTGTGCCCTCGCCTCCCCTTCATTCATTCATTCATTCATTCACTGACAATCATTTCAGACTCTTCCTGGCAAACCAATGAAGTGACTATTGTCCTTTTTACAGATGGGCAGCTGAGGCCCAGAGAGGATCTGCCCCTTGCCCCAGGTGGCACAGCCTGGAGGCCGAAGAGCTGACATTCTGTGCCAGGCCTTTCCCCATCTCCTTCCTTCCAGGATTGGCCTGAAGACGCGCTCCAACGAACTCTTCTGCCTGCAAAGCTTCCCGAGACCACCAGCAGGGGGCAGCAGACTCCAGAACCCTCCCCTCTGTGAGGCAGGGCTGGGAGCTCAGCTCCCCTTGCCTCCCACACCCCTTACTTCTGGGCAGCTGCACCCCACCCCCAGGCTGGAACCTCCACTGCCAAAATGCAGGGGCCCCTAAGTAAGGAGCTCTTCTTAAATAGAACCCCCAAGAACTGAGGTCTCCACAACTGCCTCCCTTGCACGTGGTCCCTCTTAATGGCTAGCTCTACTCCTTCTTGCTGCAACACGTTTGTTGGGCGGGCAGCCTCTGCATTCCTGAACTGGGTCAGACTAGAGGAGGATTCCAGGAGCCCAGTCCAGTGGTCAGGCCCCCCCTCCTGTCCCTGCTTCCTCCCCCCAGAGTCCTCTGAATATCCCCTGGAGCCCAGCACAGGATGGGAGAGGCAGTGGGGAAAGCCCCAGTGCCCCAACTGCCTGGTTCCTCTGGGCGTGGGAACTGCCCTCCCCACCCCACCCCCAGCCCCCGGTTTCTGGGGCCCGGGCCAGTGCTGACTCATAGGGGACCCGCGGCTGTGACTCAGCAGTGGCTCTTCTTGAACCTCTCCCTGAGAGATATCCCACCCCGTGTCACCTTCTGTCCCCTTGGGGGTCTCCTTAGAGACCTGGATGTGGGCCAGGTGGCCGTGTGAGCCAGAAGGCCCTGCTCAGCAATGAGGGCTCAGAGCCCCAGTCCGAAGAGGTCCCCGAGGTTGTGGCCATGGATGCACAGGCCAAGTCAACAGGGTCTTGGGTGGTGGCCGCCTGTGCCCACATGGGTGTGTAGCTCAGCTCGCACACTCAGGAGTCAGCCAAGAGAAAAGCTCCAGAAGGCAAGGCCCAGGCTGTGAGGACACCTTGCTCTGCGCCCCACCAGAGTCTGGACAGGGCCAGCCTGCACGAGGCTGTTCCCTCCAACTGCAAACCAACTTCACCAGCCCTCTTCATAGTCCCCGGAAATGGAGGCACTACCATTCCCGCTGCGGGGGCCGAAACCTTCCTTCACAAAATGCAGCCCATGAATGCCTTCAGCTACTGTCCCTCCTAAATGCATCAGCCTCCGAGCTGCTCTGGGGCCCCCACCAGGTCTGTCCCTGGTCCGGGGCAGCCACTACCTCCCTGCTCTCCTGCCCCAGCCTCGCCCAGTCTGGTCCACCCACCGCAGCCCGAGGGCACCTGGGAACCTCGGAATCGGGTCGTGTCCCTCCTCTGCTCAGAATTCTCCGTGGTTCCCATTTCACTCAGACTGAGCTCCCATCCTCCCCACCGCCCTGCACACTCAATCCTGTCCCATCTCTGCTGCCCTCACCTCCTCCACTCCTCTCCTTGCTCACTCTGCTCTGAGTATGTGGGTCTCCTCACTGTTCCTCAAACACACCTGGCATAGTCCAGTCTCAGGGCCTTTGCACTGGCTGTTCCCTCTGTGAGAGACTCTCCCCTGAACCCCATACCCACAAGGCTGCCTCCCTCAGGTCTCTGCTCAGATATCACCTCCTCAGTGCCCCCTTCCATTCCTGGTTAAAATCACACCCCCTTGCTTTATCCTGCCTTATTTTTTCCATCACCCTATCACCTTTGACCACACTGTTTTACTGCATATCTCATTTCTTGTCTGTCTCCTGTACTCACGTGTCCGTTCCTTCGGGGCAGGAAGCTTTGTCTTGATCATTGTGGCACCAGAGCAGAGTCTCAGGCAATATCTGTTGCATTGACGTATTGATAATTAGCATGTTCCTGGCACGCGGGGGGACAACATAGACATGGCGCCTGCCTGCCCCCGACTGATGGGAGGACAGTCACAGAGCTAGCTGGCTGTAACGAGGAGTTTTTGGTGCTAAGAGCTGGAGGCACACGTGGGTAATAGGGGAGGCCTGGAGGCCAGCCTGCAGGACAGGGTGCAATCAGGGAAGGCTTCTGGGGGAGGTGGGGGTCATGCAGGGCCACGGTGGCCACTGAGGAGTTTAGATTTAAGCAAGACAGGAAGATTTGGAGGGTTTTTATTATTTTTTTTTATTTTTTATTTATTTATTTATTTTAAAGATTTATTTATTTATTTATTTATTTGAGAGAGAGAATGAGCGAGAGCATGAGAGGGAACAGGGTCAGAGGGAGAAGCAGACTTCCCGCTGAGCAGGGAGCCCGATGCGGGACTCGATCCAGGGACTCCAGGATCATGACCTGAGCCGAAGGCAGTCGCTTAACCAACTGAGCCACCCAGGCGCCCCGGAGGGTTTTTATTTTTAGTTTGGTTTCTTGACGTAGAATTTACAGAGAGTAAAATTCAGCCTTTATACAAACTATGAGCTTTGATAAATAAATATAGCTATGCAGCCACTGTGTGAATCACGAAAAAGCAGAGTCTTTGGGAGGTTTTAAGCAAGAACATGAGGTCACCTGCACCAGCTCACGCGCCCTGCCAAGGGTACAAGATTGGAAGCAGAGGGCCTGTGGGGAGACCAGTGAGGCCGTCCAGGAGAAAACATATTGGACTGGATTAAGGGGGAGTCTGGGGGACAGGTGCGAATGGACAGCTTTGGGAACTGGGGTCGACAGGGCTGAGGGATGGACCAAGTGTGGGGAGTGAGGAACCAAGGAGGAAAGGTGGGGGTCCACTGGGGCAGGGTGAGTCGGAGCTACCTGTGGGGCGCTCCGGAGGAGGTGTTCAGAGAAGGGGTCATCAACATACGGTGACCAAAGCTACGCCTGGAGAGGAGGCATTTCACAAAGAGGACTGAAGAGGAGGAAGGACACCAGGAGAAAGTAGTGTCCTGAGGCCAAGGCAGAAGGGACCAAGGAAGGGCACCCGGGTGTCTCCATCGGCTAAGCGTCTGCCTTCAGCTCAGGTCATGATCCCAGGGTCCTGGGATCGAGCCCCACATCTGGCTCCCTGCTCTGCTGGGAGTCTGCTTCTCCCTCTCCCTCTGCCTGCCACTCCCCCGCTTGTGCTCTCTCTGTCAAATAAATAAATAAAATCTTAAAAAAAAAAAAAAAAGAAGACACCAAGGTCAAGGTGCTACACAGAGATGGAGGACAGTGATGACTGGGCAACTTGGTGTCAGTGGTGTGATCAGGCAGCTGCTGGAGAAGTCCCCGAGAGGGAAGGAAACGGACAGCCAATTCAGGGCAGCACCCTTCAGCAGAAGGCTCTGGCAAACCACAAATGCGAGCTGCCACATGTGTGATTTTAAAAACTTTTCGTAGCCACATCAAAAAAAAAAAAAAAAAGTAAAGAGGAACAGGTGAAATGAATGTTAATAATATATTTCATCTTACCCAATAGATCCAAAATAGTGTAATTTCAACATGTAATCAAATAAAAAATAATGAGATTGTTTACATTCTTTTTTTTTTTTAAGTCATCTCTACAACCAACATGGGGCTCATACAACCCTTAGATCAAGAGTCAGGAGCTCCACCACCTACAGCCAGCCAGGCGCCCCTGTTTACATTCTTTTTTTTTTTTTTTAAAGATTTTATTTATTTATTTGAGAGAGAGAGAATGAGAGACAGAGAGCATGAGAGGGAGGAGGGTCAGAGGGAGAAGCAGACTCCCTGCCGAGCAGGGAGCCCGATGCGGGACTCGATCCCGGGACTCCAGGATCATGACCTGAGCCGAAGGCAGTCGCTCAACCGACTGAGCCACCCAGGCGCCCTGTTTACATTCTTTAAGGAAAAAAAAATCCACACTTAAGACACATCCCCGTAGCCCCGTGTGACCAGTGGTAACCTCTCTGGAAGGCTCAGGTCTAGGCAAGACCCGATTTTGCCCACTTATGACTCACCTCTCTCACATCTCCCTAATCCCAGCCCTATTAGATCCTGTCTTTACTTAAAATGTTGATATTTTGGGGGCGCCTGGCTGGCTTAGTCAGTGGAGCTTCTGACTCCTGATCTCAGGGTTGTGGTTTCGAGCCCCACGTTGGGTGTAGAGATGACTTAAAAATAAAATCTTAAAAAAAAATTAAATTGTTGATATTTTCTTCATCGTGGATTTTTCACATTAATTTTGATTTTCAAAAATATTGCACTCAAGGGCCACCTGCTGGCTCAGTCGATAGAGCATGTGACTCCTGATCTTGGGGTGGTGAGTTCAAGCCCCTCATTGGTGGTAGAGGTTACTTAAAAAAAAATACTGCTCTCAAATCTTATTTAGTCTCCCCCACAAAACTTGTACAGAATATTCACAGCAGCGTTATTCATATCAGCCCCAAAGTGCAAACAACCCAAATGTCCGTCCACCGATCAACGGATAAAAAAAATGTGATGTATCCCCACCACATAAAAAATCACCAAGTAGTGATACATGTTCTGACATGAAAAAGCCTTGAAAAGTGAGTGAAGCCAGTCCCGAGTGACATTGTAGGAGTCCATTCATACCTAGAGACAGAAAGTTGATTAGGGGGGCCAGGGGCTAGGGAGGGTGGAGGGGAAATGGGGGATGACCGCTGATGGGTACCGGGGTTTCTTTTTTTTTAAAGATTTTATTTATTTATTTGAGACAGAGAGAATGAGAGAGAGAGAGCACATGAGATGGGGGAGGGTCAGAGGGAGAAGCAGACTCCCTGCCGAGCAGGGAGCCCGATGCGGGACTCGATCCCATGACTCCAGGATCATGACCTGAGCCGAAGGCAGTCGCTTAACCAACTGAGCCACCCAGGCGCCCCCGGGGTTTCTTTTTAGGGGGATGAAAATGTTTTAAAATTGATGGTAGTGGTGGGTGCACAATTCTGTGAATATACTAAAAACACCAAATTGTATACTTTAAATAGGACAATCATAGGACATGTGCATTTTATCTCAATAAAGCTGTTATAGGGGCGGCTGGGTGGCTCAGATGGTTGGGCGTCTGCCTTTGGCTTGGGTCATAATCCCCAGGGTCCTGGGATGGAGCACTGCATTGGGCTCCTGGCTCGGCAAGGAGCCTGCTTCTCCCTCTCCCTCTGCTTCTCTCCCTGCTCATGCTTTCTTTCTCTCTCTCTGTATCTCTGTGCCTCAAATGAATAAATAAAATCTTAAAAAAAAAAAAAGCTGCTATAAAAAATGTTTCGGGGTGCCTGGCTGGCTCAGTCAGTAGAGGATGTGACTCTTGATCTGGGGGTTGTACATTCAAGCCCCGCATTGGGTGTAGAGATGACTTAAAAATCTTAAAAAAAGAAAAAGTTTCCTCTTGATTACTGAGTGTTTGCGTGACCCTGTGAATTCTGGGACCCAACCCTGCAGAGTGCCTCACTGTCCTTAGCCGGCAGGACCCTACTGCTCCTCTCACACCAAGCTCAAGGACAGCTAAGGTGGGGAGAAGGCCCCACGGTCGGCAAGGAGGGAGGCCTGCACAGAGAGGTGGTAAAGCCAGGGAGACGTGGCCAGATGTGCCCACAGCACCCCTTTTCCTGCCAGAGGCCATGGGCTTCCCTGAGCTTCAGGTTCCCAAGCAGGCGAGGGCAAGGGGCAGGAATGCTGGCTCTTCCTGGGGTTTCCACAAAGCCTGAGTCCAAGGGCCCCTGCCTGCTGGCCTTACCAGACAGCCTGACTCAGTTTGTCCACTGTGTGCATGTGACCCACTGCTGTCCCCGGAGTGACTCAGGAGGCCTGGAAGCCCCTTGGGGCGTGGGGACACACCCAGCTGCCCACGGTGACTTCTCCACAGACATGGTGGAAACAGGCTGTGGCCTCCCGGGCCAGGCAGGGCTCCTGGGGGTAGCCCATCAGGGTCTTGGCCCCACATCCCAACCTCCAGAGGGCCTAAAGGACCGGAGGAGGGGGTGGGGAACTCTTCTCAAAGGGCCTTTGTGGGAGCGGCTGGGGGGGCTGCCGGGGGACCCCGCCCTGCGTGACTCACGCCTCATTGCTGGGCAGTGACTCACGCCCAGGCCCCCCTCTGGCCCGCCTGCAGCAGGTGCTGCCAGCTCCGGCCTCAGGATGGGGGCCTTTGCAGCCGCGTTCATGCCATCCTACCCCGGGCCCGGGACCCACACCCATTTCCATGGGCACCTGCCCTGCGCTGACCTCCTTGCCCTACCAGGAGGGCTCAAACCAGAGAAAACTTCCTACACTCCCTCCCCTCCTTGGTAGGGGGCAGACCTCCGGTACTGAGATGTGCCAGCCGTTGTCTCACTACCGAGTCACGGACCCTCGAGCCACTCGAGAGGTAGGGAATTCTTGCCACCTCCTTTTAAGACGGGGAAACTGAGGCTCCGTGAGATTATGGAGTTTGCCCAAAGACACAGGAGATCAAACCGAGTCGGGGCACACCACAACTGCTGCCCTGGAGTGTAACAGGGGAATAATAGCTGCCTCGTGCACCAGTGGAGGGTTACCGCATCCTGCAATGTCGCCTCCATTTTACCGGCGAGCAAACTGAGGCAACGAACGCACAAGTCACAGACCAAGAGTGAGAGGCTGGGTCAGGATTCGAACGGAACCCGAGAGCTGGGGCCTGGCTCCGCCGCTTCCCCATGGGCCTTGGGCACCCACTTGGGGGCTGGGACGCCCCCGCCGCCGGGCCCCTCCAGCCGCGGGGACCGGCAGAGGCCGGGCCGCCCGCCAGGCTGCCGGGCGCGTTGCCCGGCCGCATCACGCCGCTGTGAGTCACCGCGCGCGCCGGCCCCGCCCCCCCGCGCTAACAAACAGCGCGTTGCCGGGCAACCGCCGCCGGGGGCCCGCCCCGTCCGCCCGCGAGAACCAGGTTCGAGCCTCCTGCCGGGTGGAAGCTGCGCGCGGCTCCGGGACCTGTGGCCTTACCGAGATTAAGGACTCTGATCGGGCCTGCAGTTTTGGTGGGCGCAGACATGAGGGCTCAGGAGACAGCTGTGGTTCAGTGGGGTTCGGGGGACAGAGGGTGTGTCGCCGCAAGCCAGACGCTCCTTTGGTTCTCCGGAGGCGGTGCCGAGGTCAGGGGATGGCACCGTGCACTCGCCGTGGGGTGAGAAGAGCCCTGAGGAGCTGGGCCGGAGCTGTGACCAAGGGGTCGAAACCATTTTTGTAGAGGGACTTAGGGTGCCTGCCTGGGGTTGGGGGATCAGGAGGGCTGTAGTGGGATAATTTGGCTTCTCCTCCTCCTCCCCGCCCCCCCCCCGGCCGTAAAGGGGCTAACATTTAATACATTCTGTGTTCCAAGCTGGTCTACACACGTGTGTACCTACCTATATTAACTAACTTAATGTTCACAATAGCCCTCTGACAGTTCACAGGTATTATTCCCGCTTTACAGAGGGGGAAACTGAGGCACAGAGGCACAATTCTTTGCCAGAGGATGCAGAGCTCTGAGTTTGAATCCAAGCGGGTGACGTGGGCTCCCATGGCTCTCTCCGCCAGGTGCGTGCGCCATCGTGGCCGTGGTCCTATCTGGGGGAGTCTGGAGCATGGGTATGAGCGCCAAGCCCACCTCGGAGTTTAGGTGGGACATGCAAGTGTGTGGTGGGGGCTGTCGACAAGACAGTTGAAGGCCTTGCCCTCCAGAAGCTGTACCAGGCTCTCTCCCAGACTGCCAGGCTATTTGAGGGCAGGGAGAAAGTTTCCAGAAGCCAGTTATCACTCCGCTCTGGCTCCCCAGGACCCCATCAAGCTGCCCACAGGACCCCGAAAGGGTGGGGAAAAGAGCAGGTACCAGCACCAGAGCAGGGGCGCCGCACGTGTGCCTCTCCCGCCCCCCTCACCTCCACTGGGAAGTGACCATCTGTCCTGAAAGGGATCACCTCTGCATCATTTAAGATAAATATTTTACTCAAACGATTGAATAAATCGCTCAAATGGTTAAGTGCGGAGACAAAAGAGTACAGGGTTCCTGGAGAGTCTAAAGTCAGAGGGTCATGGTGGGAGGTAAGAAAGGCTTCCTGGAAGAAGTAATGCCCTAGGCTCTGCAGGATGCTCCTGAGTGGGCAGGTGAGTGTGACCGGCTGGGGAGAAGTGGGGATCTGACAAGCAGGGCCTGTGGTCAGAAGAGGTGGGGACCAGGGAGAAAGTTTTTGCAGGGGATGGTAGAGGGAAGATGTGATTTGATTGTCTCTGGAGAAGGGGTGGAAGGGGTAAGGGAAGAAGCAAAGGAGACAGGGGAGGTGTCTGTTGGGAGTGTTTTCAGGCCAGAGATGATGGTTGCCAGATTTAGCAAATAAAAATACAGGAGACCCAGTTGAATTTGATTTTCGGATGTAGAACAAGTAAATTATTTTTTAAGTATAAATATGTCCCAAGTATTGCATGGGACATAACATACTAAAAAAATGATTCCTTGTTTATCTGAAAATCAAATGTAACTGGGTGTCTTGTGTTTTATCTGGCAAGAATACTGGAAGGTCTCCAGCCCCCTACTCCCTGCCTCCCCAGGGATGGGGAAAAGAGAAGAGCTAATAATATTGAGCAAAAGCACTTCAAGGTGAACACTATTGTCCCATTTTACAGATGGGTAAACTGAGGCCCAGAGAGCTTTTGGTAAGTCGTCTATATAGTTGTGAGTGACCCCCCTGCCTGGAAACCAGGCGCGTCGGTTGCAGTCCACCAGCAGGTTAGAGCTGGCACACCCCCTCCTCCACGGGGTTGGGGGACGGGGCCTGGGCACGAAGGTTCCCTCGGTTTCTGGTGGCCCGAAGGCCCCCTCCCGCAGCCCGGGATCTGTGCCACCACCCCCCCCCTTGCGCCCCTCCTCCCAGGACACTGAGGCAGTGGGAGGGACCGGAGGCGGCCTCAGGGGGGCTCCTCTCCCCGGCTGCGGCTCGGCCTCGCCCTCCTCCAGGCCGGGAGGAGCCGCCGTCTGCGCCCGCCGGCAGGGGGAGGGGGAGGGTTATTTTTACCTCCCTCCAGGCAGCCGGGGCGACAGGAAGTGAGCGCGCGGCCCGCCAGATGTGGGGAGCCAGGCAGCTGGGAGCAGCCACAGCTGGACTGGCTGCCGGCCGGGGTCGGGGCGGGGGGCGTGGGGAGGCGGGGTGTGCGGAAGGTGGATCCCAGGCCTCGGGTCCCCCCTTTGTTCCCCGCCGCCCTAGCCTCGCGTCCGAGGTCCCCCCCCTCACCCCCATCCCCCCGCTCCTCCCGGTGGTGGCTTCGCTGTCCCCCATCTGTGCGCCGGTGCCCTCGCTGCTCACGGGCTCTCGGGTCCCGGGCGGGAGGGGGGCGGGGACCCTGCTACCCGCCGTGGGGACCCCCGGGTCCCAGCGGAGTGAGGGGTGGGAGGGGGAGACGGCCCCTCGTCGGCCCCGCCTGCCACCGCCATTGTTTACCCGTCGGCTGCCTCCTAGGAAACTTAACCCGCCCGCGGTAATTTTATTTGGGAACTTCGGCCAGTTGCCATAGCAACCCCCAGTGACGTCAGAGGGGCTGGGGCCCGAAATCCCCGGGAAAGGGGGGGGGATGGGATGACGGGGGAGACCCCCAGGAGGGCCCCTCCTTAACCCTGCTCCTGCCAGGCCCCAGGCAGAGGGGAGAAGGCAGCCAGATGTGACAACTCTTGGGCGCCCCCATTCTGGCGCGGTGCCAAGTGAGGGTGGCAGGCCAGGCCCTGATGTCATCCGGTGCTGGGTGGGTGGTGAGTCAGTCCTCGGATGGGGGCTGGGCCGGGCCTGGGGGCTATTCCCGTCTGACTCACCCCTCCAGTGCCCCGGAGCAACACCCAGACCCTGCCCTAGGGATTTCAGGCGCCAGGCTGGGGGGTCCCCACAGGTCCCTGGGGGCTTCTTCTCTGAACTCTAGGTGGGTAGGCAAGGGCTTTCCTGGTGCTCCCCCACGGGTCTAGGGTGGGCTGAACGGAAGGGTTAGCGGCAGTGAATTGGGGCCACCTCATTATGTCCTTCTCTGGATGTGGGGAATGGCCGGAGCCCCAGTGAGGGGGCAGGTGGTGGGATCCCTGCTCACTCCGTAACACCGCCTGTCACCAGGGCGATGGGAGGCCAGGGCCCAGACTGGCAAGGAGGTGCGCGCGCGCCAGGGGGGCTGGGCTGGGAGGAGCCACCCTAACCACAGTGACGTGGGACTTCCTCGGCAGGGCCTGTTTGATGTCTCTGTGTGCAGCGTTGCCATGGGGCCCGGCAGGCAGCCCTGCGTGTGAGCTGGGGTGACCTACCGGGCGGCTGGGTCTGCCAGGGTCCCTTGACCCAGCGCCCCCATCCCAGGCCTACATGACTGCGAAGACCTGGTACACCTCTGCGCACATGCTTATCCAACTTTGACCCACCCCAGGCCCTGGGCCAGGACATTTATTCTCATCTCCTCTCAGAGCCTTGTGACAACTGCAAACTGCACATTTTCGAGATAAAGAAACTGAGGTTCAGAGAAGTGTGATCGTTTGGCCAAAGATAGTCAGCTAGAAAGTCGGGGAGCAAGCATTTGAAACTCAGATCTTCTCCCACTCTGCTCCGCTCCTCCCTCCGTCACGCTGGTCTCCTCATTGTTTCTCAAATCCGCCAGGCATGTTCCTGCCTCGCACAGGCTGTTCCCTCCACCTTGGACTTTTCCTCCAGATGTCTGCATGGCTCCTCCTTCACCTCCTACCAGTCTTTGTTCAAATGTCACCTCCTCCTCATTTTTTTTTTAAAGATTTTATTTATTTATTTGACAGAGACAGACCCAGAGAGAGAGGGAACACAAGCAGGGGAAGTGGGAGAGGGAGAAGCAGGCTTCCCGCTGAGCAGGAAGCCCGATGTGGGACTCGACCCCAGGACCCTGGGATCATGACCTGAGCTGAAGGCAGATGCTTAGTGACTGAGCCAGCCAGGTGCCCCTCACCTCCTCCTCATGCAGCCTTTCCTGACCTGGCCCCCACCGGCTCCATCCTCATCTCCTTTGCCGCCTTCTGTTCTCCCTTAACACCTAGCACCCAACACACAGTATATCTTTATACCCATCTCTCTGTTTTTGTTTGTGTTTATTTCCCCTACAGATGTCAGCCCCATAAGGGCAAAGATTTTTTTCTGGCTTGTTCTCTGCTGTGTCCCCAGTGCCCAGAACAGTGCCTCGCACACAGCAGGCACTCAATGAATGTTTGAAGAATAAACAGGTGGGCGTGTGTGATTCCTGTGCCACTTGACCACTTAACCTGGCCTCACCCTGGCCCTGTACCCCTACCCCTCCCTGTCATGACAAAGGATCCGCTGGCCAGTTTGGAGAGCTCCTATCCCTGTTGGCTGCTATCCCTGGGTAAATTGGTCAGCCCAGGACCAGGGCATGTGGGGTAAACGTCGGGGGATCCAGAGGGAGGGCTGGTGGCACTGGGAGGTCCCTCCAAGCTTGTGCTGAAGGATGCTTAGTGAGCTGGGGTGGTTTGAGCCACGTGCAGGTAATGGCGTTTCCAGGGCCGTGGCACAGGTATCCCTGGAGGACAGCGTGGAGGAGGCATTTCTCCTAAATGTGTGCCCAACCGGATTACTGACAGGAGAGGGATGGTTCTGGATGGGAGGTCTTGTTCTGGGGTCTGAAGGAAGCATTCTGGAGGGGCAGCGTGGAGGGGATGCCCTGTAGTAATTTGGTCGCTTTCTATTTCTGCAATGACAAGCCTGTGTGTGAGACCCTGGACCCTGAGAACTCCATTCCCCTGTTTGTAGCTGCTCAGGAGGCCATGTGGCAAGTGCCCCACCCTTCTCTGGGCCCCGCCTTGAGTTGGGGAATTCTGTGCCACCCCAAATCTTCCCCCAGGGCCCCACAGGCTGCTCTGCCCCCTCCTGCCCCAACCTGCCAGATCCTGCAGCTTGGGCCAGCCTGCCCCTTGGGCCCCACAGAGAAGAAAGACCCAGGAACCCCCCAGGCTGGGTCCCATGGGATGGTAGCTAGGTGTGGCTTTCACCCGCCTCTCCCCATCCTACTAAGATCCAAGGTGGGGAGCCTGCTGAGCTGAACCAAGGAAATGAAGGACTCTGGAGGAATTCTGGGGTGCAAGGTGACCCAGAGGCATCCAACCAGCCCCTCTGGTCCCCTGCCTGGGCCTGCTGCTGGGTTCCCCACTCCCCAGCATTACTCTTACTGCCCAGGAGGAAGGTGGTGAAGAATCTGACCCCCAGCCCCAATTATATGACTTCAGAAATGTCGGGAGTGGGTGGAGAAAAACAGTCCCCCAAAGCAATGCCCACACAGGTCTGAGAAGGGTCCTTTGGCTCCAGAACCCCACCTGCTGTGGTGGTGGTGGTGCTGGTGGTGGTGGTCTGGCGGCCAGCAGCTCCTGTCCCATCTTGTAGAGGGCAAAGTGGCAGTCAGGCATGCCCAAGGAGGCTGTCTTGGCGGCAGAGGGCACCCCGCCCCTCCTTTGCTTAGTTTTGTTCCTGGCCCCCCACCTGGGCACAAGGCCAGGCCCCAAGGCAGGGCCCCGTCCTGGGGAACAATGCAGCCGTGTTTCTCCGGGTGGAGGGGAGGTCGGTGGAGGATGTGGTGGGACAGACGCAGGCAGGGAGGGAGGGAGGGATCCAGGGACGGACTCTATCCCAGGGATACTCCAGGAGCTGGGGAGTTTCCCAGAGCCCCTGGGTAGGGCGGGGGGGCCCGCGATGCTGGGAAGCCAAAGTGGGGAGGGAACCTTGATCCGGGACTCGGGGCAGAGTCTTGAACAGCAGCAGGAGAGGGTTGGGTGGGATAAAAGGAGGGACTTCCTGGGTTTGAAGAAGACACTGTGGAAGAATTGGAAGTGGGTATTGGTGTTTGGCAGGAACCCAGAATACCCAGGCCCATTGGCAGGAACCCAGGATACCCAGGCCCATTGGCAGGAACCCAGGATACCCAGGCCCATGCCCTCCCAGGGAAGGTACACAGTAGCGGTATGGCCTCCATCCTCTGCCGCCGCGCCTCCCACCCCACATCTCCCTTGCCCCCGCCCACGGCCTCCCGGGTTTCTCTTCCTGCGCAGGGGCAGGACTTTGCCAAGAGGGCTTTGGGGGTGCAAGGGGGATTAGGACCCCTGCTTCTGTCCTCCCTCCCCGCGGGGAGAGCCTTCGCTTAAAATCTGGGGCTGCTTCCAGAGTCCAGGGCCGGGAGGTGGAAGCTGGGCTGGGTTTGGGGCCCCAGGTAGAGTCGGGACAAGGAGGGAGAAAGTTGGGGCTGAGTTGGGGGACCGGAGAGAGAAAGTGGGGGCGGACCGGCTCCGGGGGCACATGACGGCGGCGCCCGCCCCGCCCCGCGCCCGCCCCCTGTCCGGCCGGGGGGAGGAGACGGGAAGGTTTTAAAAGCGATTCGGCCCCGCGGCGGGCCGGCCAGTGAGTGGGATGGAGCGCGGCCGGCGACCGACCCCGGCCCGTCTCGGGCCCGCCGCCCGCCCACGACTCTGCCGCCGGGCCCCGGGCGGCGGCCGGAGCCCCGAGTGCCGGCTCCCCTCCCCCGCGGGTGAGTCGGGGAGGGAACCGGGAGGGAGGCGGCGGCGCCGCGGCGGCGGCGGCAACTTTTCCGCGCCGGACTCGTGGGCGGAGTGGGGGGTGCGCCCGGCGGGTCCCCAGCCCTTCGCGAGGGGGAGGGCGCCGCCCCGCCGCCGGTGGCTGGTGGGGGCGGGCAGCGGGGATCGTGCATCTGGCGGCGGCGGCGGCGGCAGAGTCCCGGGGCGCCCCCTACGGAGCGGGGGAAGGGCGGCCCAACCTTTACCCGCTCCCCGGGAACCCACTGGGGACCCCTAGCCACTCCCCCCCACCGGAGACCCATGAGACCCATGAGAGCGTGGTGGGGAGGGCGGGTCCCACAGAGACTGGGGCAGGTCAAGGTGGGCACGGAGTCCGCGGCAGGGTGGGAAGGGGGAGGGCATATGCCCGGCTTGGGGTTAGGAGGGATGGATATACGGTGCCTGGACTCCTGGGCTACCTATCTGGCCTTTGGTGGGGATGGGGCAGAGAAGTGGGTGGGGGTCTCCCAGAGTTCCATGGATGGCGGGTGACAGTGGTTCAAGTTCTCGACATATCAGCCAATGAGTGGAGGGGAGGCCTGCCATTGAGGAGATGGGGTGGGGGCCCAGCATTGTAGCCCCAGCTTGGTGGAGACCCCTCTCCTCCCTCCTGGCCCCTCCTGGCCCAGGAGAGAAGAGCTCATTCACGGTCCCTTAGGAAGGGGGCCCAGGGTTTGGGAGACTCCTGGAGGGCTGACGCCCAGCCCCCTGTCGCCGCAGTCCTCATGCCCTTGGGCTGTGGGAGGGTGAAAGGGCCCAGACTAAAACCTGAACCTTGCATTCTAGCCCCACACTGACCTCTGACCCCAGCACTGGACTTGACTGCCACCAAAGCCCCCAGCCCTACACTGACTTGCCTATCCAGCCCAGCCAGGCCCCGCCAGACCCCATGGCCTCCTGAATGCCTTGAAGGTGCAGTGGGCTCTCTGTCACCTGCCCCCTCCCTGCCTCGGCCCTAACCCGCTGCCCGCTTATGATGACGGGTGGTGGATGAGGGTAAGGCTGGGCGGGGGGGGGGGCGGTGTGGGACCCCTGGCATGAAGGGTGTCCTCTGGCAGCCCTGCCCATGCCAGCCGGAGCTGGAGGGCAGTACCCAACAGGTGCCCCGGCTCAGAGGCGAGGTGATGTGGGACACACCCTGTCCGCTCGCCCACGCACCCTGCCCGGGCCAGCCCGTGCGCATGTGTTCACATGCCGCCGTCCTGGGAAGGCACGGGCCCTGGGGCCGGGTGCCAGCTCTGTCCCAGCTCCCAGAAGGGCGCCCATTGGCCTCTGCCCTTGCAGGATGTCCTCTGGGAGCTCCTTCAAGACCCCAACTGGCAGGCCTCGTCTGTGGGCCTAAGAGGGGGCCCGAAAATAGCTGCGGGCCTGGCCCAGGGCTGGCACGCGGAGCACATGCGTGACAGGGCGTGTCCCGGGGGGGTCGGGCCTGTCTGTGCTGGCCCGGCCTCCAAGTCTCCGCAGACCCTTGCTCACTGGAGAGCCACAGCGGAGGCGGATGCTCCAGGGTCCTCCCGGGGACCCCTGTATCCACCCCTGACTGTTGTAAGTGGAGGCCAGATGTTCCGTGGAAGCTGCAGCTGCTGGGCAGATCCCTGTCTCATCTGCAGTCCCA
Organism: Neomonachus schauinslandi; assembly: GCF_002201575.2. Classification (NCBI taxonomy): domain Eukaryota; kingdom Metazoa; phylum Chordata; class Mammalia; order Carnivora; family Phocidae; genus Neomonachus; species Neomonachus schauinslandi. The sequence continues at coordinate 205,200,582 of NC_058403.1, forward strand.
GGGTGACTGGCCCTATGCTCAGGGTGGGTAGAATGGGGTGACCGGCTTGCTATGGGCTCAGGTGGCACTTTGATATACCTTAAGGCATTTTTCAGAGTGTGCCCTTCGCCTTGGGAAGCTGAGTGGAGGGGGGTCTGTTTGCGGTGAAGAAAACCACCGGGAACCCTGGGTGGGGGGCACCTTTCCCGCCCCTCACTGGGCTGGCTGGCCAGCCCCTTCCTATTTGGATACACTTTCTGCCAGGAGCAGTCCTGGCTTTTCCTTAGATTTACTGCCTGACCTTGGGCCTGGCTCTGAATTCCTGCGGGCCTCAGTTTCTCCATCTGTAAATGGGGAGCGTCGGAAAGCAAGCGGAGAGAAGCGCACTTCCCCTTCCTGTGGCAGATCCCTCGTGGGGCACTCTGGCCACCTTCCCTCCTGCCTTCGGGTGTCCTGGGTGGACAAGGAGGTGTGTCTGGAGAAGGCTGGTCACCTGGGAAGGACGTACACGGGGGGCAGTGGACGTGGGCGTGTGGGAATCCTTGGGCAGAGAAGGACGCCGCCATGCTGGGCACGGCTGAGTCATGCTCCAGCGGCGCCTTGCCCCAGGGTGCTGGAGCTGGCGCCACCCTGGGTGTGGTCACTGAGCTGTGGCCCTGGGCAGAGCAGGCCTGGGTGGTCTGGGATGGGGGGCCTGGGTTGAGCCGCCAGGAAGCTGACAGCTGAGCCTCTAAGACCCTTGGCCTTCCCCTGGCCTGGGTCTGGCATCACCATCCAGGACTGTGGTCACCCACACCCTTAGAATGCCTTGGGGATCCTGGGGGCCCTAAGCCTTGGGCCTGGGAATTTTGGGGGTGTTGAGGAAGGAGGACATGACCCAGAAGCCAGTGATTTGCCTTGAGGCCAGGGGCCCCCCAAAACACAGGCCAGGACCGGGACGTGGACCTGTGAGGACAAGGCAAGGGATGAACATGGCAGAAGGGTGTGCCCCTCAGTTAAGGGCTCTCAGTGTGGACGTTAGGGGGCCCCTGGGAATTCTGTGACTGACCCTAGGGGGATTAAAGTTTAAGGCAGGGGTTGGAGTTTGGTGTGGCGTGGCTGGGCGCAGTGGGGGCTGGGATATGACTTGCATGGTTCCCCTATTTATAACAAGTGATTCAGTCCTCACTTACTCACCCCTTCCTGGGCCTGGCCCCTCCCCCCAGCCCTGGGTGGGCAGCGGGGGCCCACCCACTTGCCACTGTCCTGCCCTCTTCCACCCAGGTGCCAGCTTCTGAGGGCTGCCCATCGGGCCGGTTGTTATGGTCGCTGTGCTGGGCCTGGGGTAATGGATGGGGGGCTGGTGGTCAGGCGGCACTTGGCTGGGCAGCCCAGGTTGGCGGCTGGCTCTGGGCCCGGCCCAGGGAGCCTCTGCGGAGAGTCTAGGCCCATTAGGCAAAGCGTTAGTGACAGGCTGGGAGGGCGGGCGGTGGCGGGCAGGGCGGGGCCTGTAGCCCTTGGTATTTTCCGATCCCAGCTGCTCCGAGAGGGTGGAAAGTATTTGGGGACCAGGCTTGGGGGCGGTGGTGGTGGCGCCCCCGGCGGAAGCTGCCCCTGATTCATTCTTGGAGCATGGGGTTGGGGGGGGGCAGCAGTACGCCTGCCTGCTTCCGTCTCATGCCTCCACGCCCTGTCTGCCGAGCGTACTCCAGCATACATGGACACACACATACATGCACACACACGCACACATACATACATGCACGATACATACATGCACACATACGTACATGCACACATACATACATCGGTGTGGCTCGGGTCCTGCTTTGCTCTCTCGGCCCAGGGGCCCATCTTCTCCCCAGGCTTCCAGCTGCCAAGAACTTGGCCTTCCCTGGACACCACCTCTTGTGAGCCCGAGAGGCACACCATTGGTAACGGGGGCCCTGGCTCCTGGGTACCTGCATGGCAGTGCCCCATCCATGAGAGACCCAGGCCTTTTGTGCCTTTAGGGATGGGGAGTGGCCTTGGCCCCGGCCCGGGGCTCTGTGCAGGGGAAACCCCACAGGAAACGGGCCTGGCCAAATGGCCGCCCTTCCCGTTCTCGTCCCTGGGACACGAATGTGCTGTCTCACTTCCGGAGGCGGCCCAGGGAGGCCGGCCGCCCTGCAGGGCCTTGTCTGCTCCCGGTTGGTGCCCCCAGACCCTGAGGGGACAGGGTTGGGCTGGGGCCTGCTGGGAAAGCGGGTGGCCAGTGTGTGTGTGTGCGTGTATGGGACGGGTCGGGGAACAGAGCAGGACATCTCTCTCCACCTGTCTCCCAGTGGTGGGTGCCACTGGCTCTGGGCACCAGGGTCCCGCCAGTGTTTGGAGTCCTCATTTCTACCATCTTTACTGTTTCTGCCTGATGACGACAGCCCAGCCCCATCTTAATTACACGTATCACTTCTGAGATCCTTACCGCGACATCCCTGCTTTGCAGATGGGGAAAGGGAGGCCCAGAGAGGTTGAGTGACTTTCTAGGAGTCACCCAGCTAGGAAGCTACAGAGCCAGGGTTCAGATCTGCCCAAATTGGCTCCAGAGTTGGGGTGTCCTAGCCACAGGGCTCTTGCCATTAAGGAGATCTCCATTTACTGAACATAGGGCGGCTTCATGGGCTTGTGACCATGCAGCTCACAGGGTCTCTCTTGCTTAGAATGACCTGAAGCCTGGATTAATGTTCTGCTGTCAGCGTCTTGACATTCTTAACTTGTGAAGAAGGGGTCCCACAATTTCATTTTGCACTGATTCCCGAAAGTTCTGGAAGGCGGTCCTGGTGCTGGGCACTTGCTGAAATGACATACGCACTCTCGGTGAAACTTCCCTGTGCTATGCAGTTGAGGCCCTTGGCTCTGTTTTACAGATGGGGAAACTGAGGCTTGGAGGGCATTTGGAAAACTGCTGAGTGGGGATTTGCACCTTGAGCCTGAGTCTGGTGCTCTTGGGGATGTGTGTGCCCGAGGGGAGAGCTGGACACCCACTGCAGGCATCTGCTCTGCTGGGGTGCAGGCTGAGGCCTGGCTACTGAGGAGACGGGGCCATGGGGGGAGGCCCTGGTGGTTTCCTCCTGCCCTTTAGGCTTCTAGGAAGTGGCGCCAGCTGGGGTGAGATCACTTCCTCACCCGCCTGCCCGCCACCCCCTCGACTTCCTCTCCTCATGGCCCCATTTAGCCCGCCCAGGGCTCACTGGTGGGGAGGGGCGGGAAAAGCGGGGGGGGGGGGGGACCTGGCTCTGGGAGTCCCTGCAGCCTCCTTGGCCCAGAGGGATTTGGGCATCTCTGCCTCTGGGACTGAGGGCAGGGCTGCGGTGGGGGTGTGCAGCCTGATGGTACAGCATTCTCTTCTGCGGCTGCTGCGTGCGGGGAGGAGGGCTTCCCTCCGTGGGCAGCAGCAGGCGGGGGCACCCGCAGGACAGACATCTTCAAATCTCATTACCTCCTTTGCTCTCTCTCCCCCCCGCCAGGTGCCAGCCGCTGGCCCCACCCGGTGCCCCCCCACCCCTGTGCCATGGCCGGCTGGGGTTCCTGGGGATGGGATTTGCTGCCTGTCACAAATCACATTGCCAGGGATTTCCAACCGACCCTGAGCCCTGCCTCTGGGGCTTCCACCACCGCCACCACCGCTGAGGACACTGCCCGAGGATGGGGGTGGGGGTGGGTGGCACAGAGGCCCCTGCTGTCTGCGTCCGGCCTGGGGAGCAGGGCTTAGCTGCTTGTGAGCAGAGTCCACACCAAGTCGTGTTCACAGTGGCTAAGTTCCGCCCCCCGGGACCCCGCCTCCTCCGGCTCTGCGGCTGTGCCTGCCTGTCCCACTGTCGGGGCCTCCCTGGGCTCTGCCTCCCGTGCCTACTGAGCTGAAACACAGTTGATTTGTGCAGACTGGCTCAGTTCAGCAGGAACAGGAGTCGAGCCCCCTCGGAGCCTGTGGCGCCTGCCTTCCTTGGGTGGGCTGATGCCTGGGGGGTGGGGGGTGGGGGGAAGACTCAGACCTGTGTCTGGAGGAGGGACTTGGGGAGGGATGTAGCCTGGAATGGGGTAGGTGGACCCAGCTGTCTGCTGCAGGCCCCCTCCCCCAACAATGTACTTGGGGAGGGCCTCCTCCAGCACAGTCCTACCCATAGCTGGGCTGTACTCCTGGGGAGAACGGGCAGGTGGGTGGTTGCCCTTCCATGAAAAAGGGAAAAGCTGTGTCTGCAGCCCCCCACCCCCCACAACCCTCCCAGCCTGGAGCCTTTCCCTCCCAAGCCTGGTGGGGCATGGGCCAGGCAGGCCTGTACCTTCCCAGCAGCCAGTTACTCAAGAGGAAGCTGCCTTGGGTCCCCAGACCGTTAAATGCCAACTCCAGCTTCCGGAACCAGGCTGGCCTGACCTGAGTGTGCCTGGCCCCTTCTCACTGAGCCCTGCAGCTTCCTAACTCTGGGGGAGGAGCCCTGACACCCTCCTGGCACATGGGGCGGGGAGCAAGGTCCCTGTGAGTCCAGAAAGGACACAAACGGGCCTTTTCAGTCCTCAGGTGGTGCCAGGCTGTCCAAGAGTTGAGACTGTCCAGTATCAGATGGGATGGGGCTCTTTTTGGAGTGAGACTGGGGAAACAGGGAGCAGCCCCCTAGGGCGTCAGGGCTGGCCCAGCATTCCTGTCCCACCTGGGGTAGCGGCCGACATGAGCTTGGGGCAGGGGTCTGTGTTGTGTGTGGCTCCTGTCGTCCAATTAAAATAAAAGCTGCCCCCTGCCTCATTCCTGAAGGTCTGATAGTTTGTGAGTTTGTGGTTTACTCCTTCCTCCCATCCCTGCAGTTTTGGCCTTTTGGGTGGGGAGGGTTGATGGCCCTGAATTTACTGTTCCCGCACCCTGAGCTCCTGACCTCACAGGATCTTCATCTCTGTCCCACCTGTTCTGAGGAAAGCCAGTTTAGTCACATGGGCAGAGAAGGCTGGAAGGGTGACCTTGAGGGGTGTCCTGGGATTAGGGGGTGACCCTGAAGGAAACCCTGACTTTCAGGGCTGATGCAATGACAGAGAGCACTGTTCTGGGAAGGACCTAGATGGGGTCTTCATGAGGAATGCCCCAAGCCCAGGACATTGACCCGAGTGTTCCTGGCCCCAATGGGGGGGGGCGTCAAACCCAACCTCTGGTGGCAGCCAGTGGTGACCCTGAGGGAAACACTGGGCATCCAGAGATAACTGGGACCTGAGGGTCCTGAGCTAGTGATATTTGGGGGTGGCTGAGACATAAGGGAGAGCTCTGGCCTGAGGGAAGACTTGGGGTGCTGGTATCTGAGAATGCCGGCAGGGAACTTGGGCTTGAAGTGGGCATGTGTCACGAAGGAATCCCCGGGCCCAAGGGGGACATTTTTGTATGACTTTGAGAGCTGAGGGGCACAGTAAGGGGGAGAGGCCCAAGTCCGAGGACGGCGTCTGCAGGCAGCTGAGACTACAGGGTGAAGGAAACGCCAAGCACGCCGGGACTGCCACCTCTACCCGAGCAGGCCTCCAGGCGGCGCAAAGGAGCACGCCGGCCAGCTGGAGTCCGCCGGCACATACCTGCGGGAACGGGCGAGGCGGGGCGGGAGATGGGTCCGTGTCCAATTGGCCCTCTTTGGCGGAGGGCGTCGCCACGAGCCAATCGCTGTGCCCAGCGCAGCCGATACTCCGCCCACGACTGCGCGCGCCGCCTTGGCGCCCTCTAGCGGCCAGCCCCGCCCCTCCGGGAAGCTTGTCCTCGCCTGCCCCGGCCCTGACGGTGACCCAGACACACTTTGTTCACCCATCTGTCACTCTCCAAAGACAGGCAGATCCCAAGGGAGGTCCTGCTTCTCAGGGAGCCAGGGAAGGAAGGCAACCGAGGGCCTTCTTCGCAGTCCCCCAGGCCACACCGCTCCCTCTACTTGGGGACTCGAAAACCTCATCCGCGGCGTAGGAGTCCCGGGCCGCACCCGGGCCGCGCCCCTCACTGACCACGCCCACCCTTTCTCGCCAACGCCAGAGCCCGCCCACCAAGGCCTAACCCAAGCCCAGGATTCCCATCTTTGTTTGGTGGGTGGGGAGCGGTATGTCTTCCCCTCCCAGGTGCACCCAGCACCTGACACGGCCCCGGTGCTCAGCAACTTGGGAGACAAGTACCCCCAGTAGCGGTGTCTGGAGCCAGGGCACCCCCTAGTGGCCGTTGCCAGCACTGTAAGGACCGTGAAGCCTGAGGTGGCCGGGGTCAGTGGGCTCCAGCATAGTAAAGCTCTGTCTCTTCCTAAAATTGGTACCCTTTCCTTAAACTTTGGAACCCCAGTTTTCTCCTCTGTAAAATGGGAAGGATATTCCTCCCGACTCGTAGGACTGTTGGGACAGGCGTTGTAACAGGTGACAGGTATAAAGCACTCCTCTTGGGGGTCAGCCCTATCTGATAGTATCTACACTAGAGCCACTGGGTGAAACCATCAGTCTGCACCCTTCCATCCCTCTCTTGAAGTTATGCCCCGAGCAAGCAAGGCTGGAGATTTTCTGTGGAGGGATCGGGGAGCCCTGGTCTGGGGTGGGGGAGAGGGGACACACCTCAGTCTCAAAAGCTGTGTTCCATATCAAAAAAAAAAAAAAAAAAAAAAAGGAGAAAGGAAATACAATATACAGTTCAATAAATAGAAAAAAAGTTACAAAATGACATGATTTTGTCCTTAATTACAAGAGGAGAAAAGACAGAGGGGGGTGATTGGGGTGGGACACTCTCCCTCCTCGTCCCTGGGCCAAGGTGGGGCAAGGGAGACCCAAGAGAGACAGCAGCTGCGATTCAGAGCCACAAATAGAAAGGCAAAATAGAGGGAAATATGGAAAGGGAGAGTAAGATGAAGGGGTGGAGCAGGGACATGGAGGAGGAGAAAGGCAGAGCCAGAGACAGAGCCAGAAAATGCCAAGATGCCAGTCTCTCTCCTCTCCAGATCTGGGGTGGGGGTCCCTGGCTCTCCTGGGCTTGTCTCCCCGCAACACCAGGTTTGGAGGACAGCATGAGCCTGGCTCAGTTCCTGAGTTGTATGTCCAGTGACTAGCAGGTAGGGGGAGGGACAGTAGTGACCCCTCGAGCCCACACTGGGACCTTGGCATCCTCGGGAATGGGAGTCCTGGCCGGACTGGGGGGGTGAGGTATGTGGCTGAGGCCTGAGGCCTCTTTAAATCCTTCAGTGGGGATGAGCCATCGGTCCCAGGTGGGCAGCCTGGCACGGGTATAGGGCTGCGGAATGGGGCCCCTGAGGCAGTGAGGGGAGGGTATAAAAGGAGATTTAGACGCCCTAACACAAGTCCCCTGGCCACCCAGAGTGGGGTGTGGGGAGGGTCTGCTACATTGACTTTAAGAGCCAGTTTCTGGAAAGTCCTGCCTTGCAGCCCCCACCCCCACCCCCAGTCCAAGCCATAACTGGGAGTTTGGGGAGGGAGAGCTTGCCTATTGCTTTTGGGGTGCCCCAGGCGGGGTCATACCAGCTGCCCAAGCACACACCCCCTTCCAGGCCTCTGGGTGGTGGTATGGCTTCTGATCCTTGCGTCTCGCACACTCGCACACTCCTAGGCACGCATGTGGCAGGACGTCACCCCCCCCCCCCGTGGTCCCCCCTCCAGCAGGGTTTGGGGGGGATGGCAGGTAAGACCACCTAGCTCTGGCCAGGCTCCTTCCCTGACTTAATACTGAAATGCCACATGGGCCCCCAGTGTTGAGGCCCCTGATGGAGAGCTGGCACCACAGGAGCAGGGGCCAAGGGGGTCCCCGCCGCGGCCTGCTGCCCCTCAGCCGAAGCGCTCCCGCACCAAGAGCATGAGCTTCTTCTTGCCCTTGTAGGTCTGTTTGAGGTTCTCCAAGAACTGGGCGAACTGCAGGTGCCCATCAGGCGCCAGCAGGAAGGTCTCCCGGGCCTGGCCCAGGAACTCGATGAAGTCGCCATAGTGCCGCGGGCTGATGTGCGTGAGGCGGGAGTGGCTGGTGGCGATGTAGGCGGCCACCGCGGCGTCCAGGAGCTGGCAGAGCGGAGCCCGGTCGGCGCCTAGCGGCTTGGCGGCGCGGCGGGCCCCCAGGGGCCCCAGGCCAGGTGCCGCGAGGGTCCAGCGGCGCAGGATGTCAGAGAGCATGGGGGCGCAGTGGATGCTGCGGATGATGAGGGGGACGATGGCGGAGAGCTCGTGCCGGCCCAGCGAGTGGCTGAGCGAGCAGGCCCAGAGCACATCGTTGACGGCGGGGTGGCTGTCCTGGTTGAAGGCGATGCTGAGCTGGGCCAGGGCCAGCGCGGCCAGCTTGTAGGCCCGCAGCGGCAGGCCGCGCTGCTCCATGTAGCGCGCCACCGGGAAGAGGTGGGCGTGGCCCAGGCCGCCGGCCGCCGCGTCCAGCACGATCTGGTAGGCGGCCTCGAAGGCCGCGCGGTTCTTCTCACACAGCGTGAGCGCCGGCAGGGCGCAGTTCTGCGGGTCTTTCATGGCGCACTGCAAGGCCAGGGTGCGCGCACAGGCCCAGAGCTCCTCCCGCTGGGCCGCGTCCAGCTGCAGCCGCGACAGCGTGGCGTGCGTGGTGCCCGTCACCGCCACGATGGTGGCAGCCTCCACCGGCGTGAATAAGGAGTACCAGTTCTGCATGATATTCATCAGGGCTTGCGGGCCTGGGGGCGGCAAGAGGGCAAAGTTGGCCAGGAAGGAGGGCAGGGGCCGCTCGGGTGTGCCCGGGTTTGCCCTCAGGCCGCCATCCCCGCCCGCTGGGGCTGAAGACACAACCCCTCTGCTTCCACCCCCAGCTCGACACAAACCGCACTTCATCCTCCAGAGGGGGGTGGGGAGAGTGCGTGGGGGGGTCTACCTATGCTTCAGGGCTCCTGTCCCTTCTCCAAGCCACTTCAGCCTGGCCAGCTTCCAGGCCTTCGTCCAGCTCTGTCCCCCCAACCCGCCTCCCCACCAGCGTAGCCCTGACCTCCGGCTGGAGCCAGGGAAAAGGCTCTGCTTCTCTCTCCACAGGGAGATGGGTGGCAGGTTCCCTCCGGGACTCACCGATCTCTGTGGCACAGCTGACCAGCCACCGCACCATCTCCCGCCGCCGCCAGGTCATGGTGTTCAGGGTCATGCGCATCACCTGCGCCCGGGAGGGGAGAGAGAAGGGGATCACCCAAAACCTCGCACTGGCCTACAGAGGGGATCAGGGATCCTGAGGGGCCCCGGAGACTCGGGCGTTAAGGGTTGAATCGGCGGTGAGCCACGTGATCCGGACAAGTGGCCTCACATCCTGGGCCTTCATTTTCCTCCTCTGTAAAATGGGGATTGAAAACCTCTACCTCAGGGTTCTCTTCTAAGAATTCAGTGCAAATTTTCAGGTAAAGATCTTGCACAGAGTGGCTCAGTTGGTTGAGTGGCTGCCTTTGGCTCAGGTCATGGTCTCAGGGTCGTGGGATCGAGCCCCGCGTCGGGCTCCCTGCTCACCGGGGAGTCTGTTTTGACCTCTCCTTCTCCCTCTGCCCCTCCTGCTCATGCTCTCTCTCTCAAATAAATAAAATCTTAAAAAAATAATAAAATAAAAAATAGTTGTTTTAAAAAAAGATCTTTTTTTTTTTTTTTTTAAGATTTTATTCATTCATTTGACAGAGAGAGACAGCTAGAGAGGGAACACAAGCAGGGGGAGTGGGAGAGGGAGAAGCAGGCTTCCCGCTGAGCGGGGAGCCTGATGCGGGGCTCGACCCCAGGACCCTGCTATCATGACCTGAGCCGAAGGCAGACGCTTAACGACTGAGCCACCTAGGCGCTCCCTTCCAAAAAAAAGATCTTGCAGAGTATCTGTTGCTTCAAAGTGCTCAGTCCATGCCAGCATTACTGTTACTGCTATTATTGTGGGTGTTATCCTGAGGCTCCGTGGTGCCTACCCCAGACAGCAATCCAACCTGCCCGTTCTCTCTGGAAAGTTCCATGCTTCACGTCAGCAGATTTCCCCCTGTGGGCCCCAACAAAGCACCTGCCCTTCAGGCCCCTACCTTCTTCAGGTCCTATCCCCAATAAGCACCCTCCCTGTTTGCCTCCCCCTCAGGGCCTGTCTGGTGGACTCTGCCACTGGAAGCTCCTAAGGAGTGGGTCACCTCTCTCACCTCTCTAAAGGATCCCTCCCTCATCTCACCTCCCCCAGGCCCCCTACAATGATTCCACTTCCCCACAGGAGATTGTTTGGGACTAATTCCGCCTTCTGCAGGCCCCCTGGGGGCAGGTTCTACCTGGGAAGGTCCCACCCCATCCTGCAAGCCTGCCCCAAAATATTCTCCATTCTTACTTTACTTTGGCCCACACTCTTGAGGCCCTGCCCCCTCCGGGTCCCACACCCTGCAGCTGACTCCTCACCTACAGGCAGTACCCATGTTGGTCTCTGACTTGCCCCAGCAGGACAGCCCTTGCCTGGCCCCTGGCAAGGGCCCCAGCTCCCAGGCCCTGCCTCAAGGACTTTCAACCACAGACCTCATCTGCAGAGGTGGCTTCTCGCCTTCAGGACCCGCCCCCTCAGCAGCAACCTTTCCTTCTAGACTGGTCCCCCACAGGCCCTGCCCCCAAGCAAGCTCCTCATCCAGAGGCTCTGCTCCCTGGGCTTCAGCCCAACCCACCCAGTGGGCACACCAGCTCCAGGCCCCACCCCAAGGCCAGCACCCTAGGCCAGGCTTCTTCCTGTGGCCCACCCACTCAGCTACAGGACCCGTGCCCCGCATCCTCCTCCTCAGCCACACCCCCAGGAGGGGATGCCCACCTTCAGACTCTGCCCTGGAGTCCCTCATTCACAGGCCCATCCCCCACTGGTGACCCCAGTCCCCCATTCCCGGGACCCTTACTCCCAGAGCTGCCACTCCCGCTGAGGCCTGTCCTCAAGCAGCATCCCCCCTCTGACCCTCACCTGCAGGCCTAGTTCCAGCGCAATGCCCAGCAGCGTGGTGTCGGGAGGCGCACTGGCCGGGGTGGCCGTTTTGCAGGCGTCCTGCGCCAGCTTGAAGAGCAGGGCAGGCGAGTGGATGTTCTGCTGGATGGAGCCCAGTACCACATGCAGCCACTTGGGGTCTCCTGGGGTGCAGGGAGGGAGGAGGGCACAGTCGGCACACTGGGCACCAGCCCCTGCTGCTGCCTGACCTGTCCACCCAGGTTCCTCCACCCAGGTGCCCACATGTGAGGAGGCAGAGGTAGCCGGCAATGGCTCTGGGAAGATCCAGACCACTCTTGGCACTCCCTCTCTCCTCTCCTCTCCCCACCACCCAGCAGGAGGAAGCCACCTAGGGACCCCTAATTGTCAAGGGCAGGGATTCTGGTCCCAGAACACCAGGGTTCAATCCCCGTCCCGCCATTCACTAGCTATGTGACGCCGAGCGAGTCGCTTGACCTTTCTGTGCCTCAGCTGCCCGATCTGTAAAATGGGTCACACTAGCGCAAGGGTACCTGCCTCCCAGGGCCACGGTGAGCCCGTACTCGAAAGGCTTTCATGGGTCAAGAGCATACAACTGTGAGCTTTGATTGCTCTTATCACTGGCCCAGAGCCTACAGTTCTGTCACTTCGCTCCTGCGCTCCTCAAACATTCTAGGCACGGTCCAGCCTCAGGGCCTTTGAACTGGCTGTTCCCTCTGCCTGGAATGCTCTCCCGGCCTGGACAGAGCCCTCCCCAAATTCACGAGGAAGCCCTCATCCCCAGCATGATGGCATGAGTGTCCTGAGAAGAGGAAGAAATCGGGAGCGCTCTCTTTCTCTGCCTTGTGAAGACACAGCAGGAGGGTGGCAAGCCAGGAGGAGAGTTCTCCCTGGGAACCCACCAAGCACCCGGACCTTGGACTCCCAGCCCCAGAGCAGAGCTGTTATGGCGACTCAAGGTGACAGGGACACCAGATGCAGCCAACAGCTCCGCCCTCTTGGCTTAAGTGTTCATCTGCTTTTCCTCCTCCACGGCCCTTGTTCCCTGCTTGCTCATAAGTGACGTCACTAAGTATTTGGCCTTGTTTAGGGTCTGTCTGCCCCCCCTAGAATGGAACACCACAGGGCACAGGCCTTGGAACAGTGTTGGTCACTCCTCAGCACCTGGGACAGTGCCTGGTCCATCTAGAAAGTGCTCAAGGAAGACAGAAATTTGATGAAAGGATAAAAAGGAGAGGGAAGGGATGAGGGAACAGAGGAAAGAGAAGGCAGAGGACAGGGGAGCGGGGGAACGGGACAGGGGGCAGCCTCTGTCCTCACCCTTGGCAGCTGTCAGCATGGCAGAGGCCAGCTCACACTGGCGCGTCTCCAGGTGGCCAAGGATGAACCAGCGGGGGAAGCGGTTGCTCATGATGGAGTCCAGCGGGTTGGGGTGAGCTTCTCCGGCTGGAAACGCTGTCTCCAGTACAGGCAGCCTGGTGGGGGTGGAGGGGGGAGAAGCAAGCCCATGCTGAGAGGAGGTTGGAGCCTCCTGCCTCAACTGGAGCCTCCCTGCTTGCGCCAGCAAAGCCACGGGCATGCAGGAAGATGGAAGATGTGTGTGCCAGATGTTCACTGGAGTACTGTTTGTGCTCATCACCTGGGGGTCGATTAAATAAACAATGCTCTATTCATGCACCAAGGGCTGATAAAAATGTGAGAAGATTGTTTGTGTCCTGATGCAGCCCCCCAGTAGTCCTTCTGTCACCCCCCTTCCCATTCTCATTCTGCTCCAGCCACTGTTCCCCTCAATGTCCCTCAAATACAACCAGGCACAGTCCTACCTCAGGGCCTTTGCATATGCTATTCCCTCTGTCAGGAACACTCTTCCCCAGACATCCTTGCAGCTTCTCCCTCACCTCCCTCAAGTCTCTCTTTTAAAAAAAAAAAGATTTTATTTATTTATTCGTCAGAGAGAGAGGTGGGGAGGGAACACAAGCAGGGGGAGCAGCAGACAGAGGGAGAAGCAGGCTCCCTGCCAAGCAAGGGGCCCGACGGCAAACTCGATCCCAGGACCCTGGGATCATGACCTGAGCTGAAGGCAGACGCTTAACGACTGAGCCAATCAGGCGCCCCTCACCTCCCTCAAGTCTTAACTCAAATATTTTTCAGTGGGTTCTTCCTTGACAGCCCCACATGTGAAATTCCCACTCCCAACTTCTCCCACGCCTTCTTTGCTATAGGTCACCACCTGACACACAACATAGCTTACCTATTAATTTAATACTTATTTAAAATAACTTATTATTTTATCTCCTTCACTAAAGCGTCAGCTACATGAGGGCAGGCATTTGTGACTATTCTGTTCACTGCTGGATCTCCAGCAGCAGTACACAATGGGTGGATGGACAGCAAAGATTTTTGGAATGGCTTTACACACCCACTAGGGGTATATTGCTAGACGGCCCATTCTATGGGCTGTCTAGCCCGTATATATGTATTTTATATGTAGAAAGTTCTTCAAAGTTGTTAGATGTGATCAACAGCATGCAATAGGAGTTAAGACTATTCTGGTTTCAGGGCGCCTGGGTGGCTCAGTTGGTTAAGCGACTGCCTTCGGCTCAGGTCATGATCCTGGAGTCCCGGGATCGAGTCCCACATCGGGCTCCCTGCTCAGCAGGGGGTCTGCTTCTCCCTCTGCCCTCTTCCCTCTCGTGCTCTCTGTCTCTCATTCTCTCTCTCTCAAATAAATAAATAAAATCTTTAAAAAAAAAAAAGACTATTCTGGTTTCAAATATTATCGAAATTTCCTCGACATGTGACTCTGGACACACCTTAAGCGTGTTTATGTGTAAAATGGGGGTAAACATGCTTATTTCTCTAGGTTGGTAAGATTACATGAGGTAGGGGCGCCTGGGTGGCTCAGTCGGTTATGCATCTGCCTTCAGCTCAGGTCATGATCCTGGGGTCCTGGGATCGAGTCCCGAGTCGGGCTCCCTGCTCAGCGGGGAGTCTGCTTCTCCCTCTGCCTCTGGCCTGCTCGTGCTCTCTCTCTTTTTCTCAAATAAATAAATAAAATCTTTAAAAAAAAAAGATTACATGAGGTGATGTGAGTCATGGATTTGGACTAGGGATCAGCACCATTTTTTTTTTTTTTGCACAGGTTCGGACAGTCAATATTTTCGGCTCTGTGGGGGGGCCATTTGGTCTCTGTCACAACCATTTAATTCTGCCATTGCCACGCAAAAGTAGCCCCAGACAATACGTAAATGAATGAATGTGGCTGTGTGCCAATAAAACTTTATTGCTGGACACTGAAACTCGAGTTTCATATTACTTTCCATGTGTCACAGAATATTCTTTTGATTTATTTCTAAACACTTAAAAATGTAAAAGCTTGATCTGATCTCATGGGTTTAACACATGGCAGGCCACATCTGGCCCAGGGGCTGTCATGTGCTGGTTCCTGGCTTAGAAATCACAGCTCTTCACAGATTACTCTTTCCAAATATTCTGGAAAGATGCACCCTAAATTGTTAATAGGTATCTCTGGATGATGGGATCAGAGACCGGGGACAGAATTCACCTTGTTGGGCATGGTGTACTACCCAGTGGGGCCTTTAAAAATTCTGCTTCTGTGGTCAATTGGTACATGAAAAATGATAAGGTTATTCACAGCAATGTTTTGGGGGAAACAGTGTCAATTGTCTATCAACTCTAAATTGGTTCTTTTATGATACATCCTTATAGCAGTTCACATGCTATGTGATACAACCAAACCTTTAAGATGCCAAGTTCAGTGAAAATAAGGAGGAAGGAACAGACACAGGATGCATCATGGGTGTAAAAGGAAGACCAGCCTTCAATTTCCAGATTATGGGTTTGCAGAAATCTTGATTCTTGTGGGATAGATAAGAAGAAAGTGGTGACACTGCGTGTCTCCAGAGAGATTTGGGTAAGCGGGGACAAAAATGTTTGGACAAGAACTCTGAATTCTGTGCCATGTGGATCTCTCTCAAATTCAAAATGATATCATACATGTTTGCTTAAGAATCAAAAACACAGGGCAACCTGGGATGCCAGCCTGGGGGAGACAGAATCAACCAGCTTGTGAGTTTCTGGCGGGAGGATGGGGCTCCGAGGGTGATTGTCACCCTCCAATCCTGCCCAGTCCCCTGGGCCGAGTCCCCAGCAGCCCATTCTCACCTCATGGCTCTCAGCGCGAGGCGGTAGGCCAGGTCGGGGTCGTGGGGCAGCAGCGCGGTGAACAGGTATCGGGCACAGGTGTGCATGGGCACGCTCTCCCGGAAGAGTCCTTCTCCGAATCCGCTGAAAGGACCCCCTACAGGGGCATCCTGAGCTCAGCTCTCCCCGCGAGGGCTCATCACCCCCCCCCAGGTCTCCTCACACCCCAGGCTCTGAGGAGGGGATGGGCTGGTCCCCAGGTAGAGCGGCTGGGGCTAGGGGCTAGAGAGGTGGGCGGGGGAGGTAGTGCAGGGCTGAGACAGAAAAGCCCTGGAAAATCCGAAGAGACCCTGGGCACGCCTTGCCGGGGCGGGCAGGATGCAGATGCAAGGCGGGGCTGGAAGGTAGAGGTGGGGCTACACCTGCTCCAGGGGTGGGGCCTCACAAGGACCAGGCTCCCTGACGCCAAAGGGGGCAAGGGGCGGGGCCTTCCCCTCCCCGCCCCCCCCCAGCCCTATTGGCAGCAGGCACTTTCTAGGGCTGATCTCACCTTTAAGGTAGCAGTGAACTGTAAGGGCCAGGAGAGGCGGCCTCCTGATCCAGCAGCCACCAGGCCACTAGAGGACAGGGGCAGGACCCCCCCCAACCCCCCCCCCGGCTGGGGGCGGGGCCTCACCTTCCAGCAGCAGCCCCGCCTGCTTGCGCAGCACCTGCACCAGCCGCTCGTCCAGCTCCACCTCCTCCAGCAGGGCGAGCAGCTGCTCCTCGCTGCGCACCACCTTGTCCTGCGCGTACAGTCCCTCGGGCAGGGCCCGCTGCTGCCCCAGGCCCAGCAGTGCCACCTCAAGGGCCAGCGCCAAGTAGGACTCCCCGGGGCTCCCGGGCACCGGCACGTGCTGGTAGGCCGCCTTCCGCTTCTCGGGCCCCGAGTCTGTGGGAAATGGGTTCCAGGGCTGCTGGGGGGGGGGAGGGGCGCCCCCTCCGGGGACCCCGGGGCCTCTTCAACTCAAACACGGGGACTGGGGGGTTGGGCTTATGGGGAACCCAGCAGCTCCCAGCACTGACCAGACACCTTCTACCAGCAGAGAGGTGGGTCTGCGGTGGCCTTGCTTTCAGGAGAAGTGAAGTCTGTTGGCTCCTGGCACTGGCCAGGGCGTGGGGCCAAGTGTAGAGACGTCACCAAGGATAAGAGTGTGGCCCCACTTTCTTGGGGTACTGGGCTGGGGAGGGGGAAGGGGAAATGTCCCATTTCCTCCCAGGGGCCCCAATGTAGGTACCTGGGTAAAGGGTGAGGGTCTCCTCCTCCAGGCGGCAGGCTTCCAGGAGCGCCCTGCAGAGGCAGCCAATGGGGTCCAGGGGGTGGCCCACCCATCCTTCCGTGTTGGTGATGCAGATGTTACCTTTCTGCAGCAGCTCTGCAGGCAGTATAAGGGGCTCAACGCCTGTCCCCCACAAGTCTAGGTAGGGGGGCTTCTCTCCTTGAACCCCAGCCCAGCCTCCCGGTGCCCGCCCACCACCTGCCCACCAGGCAGTCATCCTCTCTGCCCAGGAGCTCTGTAGCAGCCCTCACCTCCACAGCCTTGGCCTCCTGTCCCACAGCCAGACCCTGGCCTGGCAGAGACACAGGGGTGAAACTGGGCGCTTCGGAAAACATCCACCCACTGTCTTTCTCCTCCCTCCCACCTCTCGAGCCCAACTGGCTTTCAGGGCCCCATGTGGCCACCTGCCCCATCTGAAAGCCCCATTCTCCAATCTCCTCCCATGAGCCGTGCCCTCTCCTGCCTCTGGGCTCCTGCCCCTGCTGTTCCTTCTACCTGGAATGCTGTTCCTCCTTCCTCTCCTCCTGGGAAACTCCTGTACATCCATAAGATCTCAGCATAGCTCTCACCTGTTCTGGGGGGCTTTCCCTGTGCCTCTAGGCCAGGGCAGGACTCTGCTGGGGTCTCAGGTCCCCCAGGGTTCCATGACACCCGGGGTTCAATTTCCTGATAACTGACCCATCACCCAGACAATGAAACTGGTGGCCTCCCTCCTGCCTCCCCATAGCTTATCCACAAACATGTTCTTTTTTTGACCCATACGGTGTGGCTTTTTTTTTCCCCCTCTAACACAAATTTGAATTTGTTTCCCATGTTTAAAAATCAGTAAATTGTACATTGCATAATGCAGATTTCTGGCCTGTCTTGGAAAATTGGAAGATCTGGCCACACTGCGTCCCTGTTCCTGAAAGACTTGTGACTGGCACCCGCCCCATACCACAGGGGCTGGAAGCTTGGAAACTACAAGTCCCAGGCTCCTTTGTGTGAAGTACGGAGGCTGGGACAGGAGGCCCTGATTCTCCTGCAGCCTCCGTGAGCAGGTGTGTGGCTGTCTGCAGGGCACAGACAGGAGGTTTTGCCAGCAGGTTCCGAGTATTCTCTTGGGAGAGGCCCCCCAGCCAGGGCTGCAGGCTGCTGAGCTCACTGTCAGCAGTTTGCTGCAATCCCTGTGCTTCTGAAGTTCAAGTTCTTGAACCTGAGCAGTGGCTTCTCTGATTTTCAATCGTACAGCCCTTCCGGTACTTTTGTGAGCCCTCAATCCCCCGTATTAAATTCTTTTTGGCTCAAGACTCCTTCGGGTGGCCTGGCTTTCCTGATGGGACCCCGAATCGGCATCTGTGCCTACGGCCCAGGGGAGCAGGGCAGTCGTGGCACCCACCTTTTTTCTGCTGCTTGTAGCTCTCGAGCTGATGCAGCCGCTGTAGCCGGAGCGTGTTGATGATGGCCCCTGCCAGCCGCAGGGCCTGGCGGGGGTATCCGTGGGCACGCAGGGTGTCCACGCGGGCGCAGGCGGTGGGGAAGGGCTCGCCCAGCCACAGTGGGCGGCCCTGGGGGTCAAAGGTTGGCTTTTCACTGCCCATGGTGCCTGTGAAGCTGGGGCCGTAGGAGTCGCTGGCCAGGATCCTCTGCAGGTGGGCGTCACTCCAGTGCAGCGACCCGGCCTGGAGGGCACGGCAGAAGACGGTGTGGCGGGAACCTGCGGCCGCCGCCTCCTCTTCCTCCTCCTCCTCCTCCGGGCCTGCGGGAGGGGCGCCCACATGGCCTGGTTAGGGGGCCCTAGCGCTCGGGCTGAGGCCAGCTCCCCTGACTGAGCGCCAGCTTGGGACTAGGCCCTGGGCACAGCGATGGTGGTGTGTCATCTGCCCAGATCCTTTAAATAGCCTTTCCAAAGATGCGTGAGCACGTGCTGTGTGTGCATGTGCGTGTGCATGTGCGTGTGCATGCGCGCGCGCGCTGCGTGTGCATGTGTATGTGCATGTGTGTGCGCGCGCACTGGGGGAGCTATTACAGCCCTTCGTGTCAAAGGACAACGGAGGGTGAATAACTGTCCATATGTCTGTCCATCCTGCCCCCTCCCCAGACTTCATCCCTCTCTTTCTCCCTCCGTCTCTCCCCATACCCCATTCCTCTTTCTCCTCTCTCTCCCTCCATCTCTGCCTCTCTCTCCTAAATATCTTTTTCCTTTTCTCCCAGTGCCCCCCACCCCATCCCCGCCTCCACGGCCAGGAGGAGGCTGAGTGGGGAGACCAGCCCAGAACTACCGGCGTCTTAAGCCTTTCCCTTCATGCACCTCAAGCTGCCCGCCGCCCTGGCCTGGGCACTCACTCCCTCCTGGCGGGGAGGACAGGCAAGGGCCGGGGGCCCCTCTCCTACCTGGGCTGAGGGCCACGGTGGGCTGCAGGCTGGGCCCGTCGAAAGAGTAGTTGCCCTCTTCCAGCGGGCACACATCCAGCTTGTCCCACTTGCCAAGCAGCTGGAGCCAGCTCACCCGCTCCTCTGGTTTGCAGTGGGGGCTCAGGACGACACACACCCACAGGGCCCCTGGGGACGGAGGGCGGCCAGTGAATGTGGGCATGAGGGAGGCTTGACATTCACGCCAACAATAGCCGCACACACGTGTGGAGTGCCTACTGTGTGCTGGGCACTGGCCTCTGTTTACCCCTCATCTCGGGCCTCGGAGGTTGCAACCGATAGTCTCTTCACGTTACAGCACAGAGAGGCAAAAGCAGTTGCTCAAGGTCACACAGCTGGGGAAGTGGGAAGGCAGGATTCGACCCCAGGCTGTCAGACTCCTCTTGCTGTTTTTTTCCCCTATAGCACTTACCACCCTGTATTACAGGGGTCAGCAGACTACTGCCCGTGCATAAAACTGAACCCGCCACCTGGTTTTGAATGGCCTGCAAGCTAAGATTTACTTTTCCATTTCTAAATGGTTGGGGAAAAATACATCAGAGGAATATTTTGTGACTTGTGAAAATTACATGAACTTCCCATAAATAGTGTCTCTAAATACGATTGTGTTGGAATGCCGCCAGAGAAGCTGTGACAGAGACCAACGGCCCACAGAGTCAAAGGGACTGACTACCGGCCCTTGCAGAAAAGGACTAATGCGTCTGTAGTATTTTTCGTCGGTCTCCGCCGCCAGGTGTCAGCTCCGCAGCTCCGGAGCGCAGGGGGTCAATCCCTTGTTTCCTGCCCAGCCCCCCACCCCCCCAGTGCCTCGGGCATCAGAGGTGCTAGCGAACACGGAAGGGATTCGGGGGCCAGAGGCTAATGTCGGGGTGAGCACGACCTGGCAGCCAGAGCCCGCCGGGCGCCGACGCCCCGCTGCGCGCCACGCGCCTCGGGCCAGGCCTTACCCAGCTCGTCCCACAGCTGCCGGCACTTGTCGGTCATGCCCGCGCCCTGCTGCCGCCACAGGGCCAGGCGCGGGTCCTGCAGGAACTGCTCGGTCATGAGGATCAGCATGCGCGCCCCGTTGGAGTCCCGCATCCGCAGCATCTCCCGCACCTGTGCCGGGATGGAGGCAGGGACGGCGTGGTGAGGAGGGGGCGGGGCGCCAGGGCCTTGAGTCCCGGGCCGCCGCGTGCCCGCCGTGCCCGCGCAGCACCTTGCTGAACATGGAGCGCAGCTGCCGGCTGGCGCCGTAGTAGCCGCCGTTGGACAGCAGCTGCTTCACCTGCTCCTGGATCTGCTCCTCGTCCAGGTGCCAGCAGTTGGCGTCCTCGATGCCTGCGCCGGCCGTGGGGTCTGGGGCACCTGCGGGGAGGGAGGGACAGTGAGGCTGGGGTTTCCAATCTCCCTCCGGCCCCCTCTGTCCACCCCCGCCAGGCCACGTTGATCCCGATCAAAGCCCCTCCCACCGGAGCCCGCCAGCTCCCGCCAGCTCCCGCCAGCTCCGCGTTCACTTGCCGTCCTACTTGACCATCCATGGGCTCAGCGCATCCGCTTTTCCACACCCGCAGGTCACCCCAACACCCCATCATCCACCCATCGCCATCCTCAATTATCCACCGCTCATCCATCGCCCCCACCCTCCATCCTCCCCCATCCTCCCACAGCCTCTTGCAGCTCCCAACCCTCCCAAGAGCTCCCGGTCTATCCCCCACCCATACCCCACCCCTGACACCCCCATGGGCCACACATACCCTTCATGCCCTCTACCCACCCACACTCAGGCCGGCTCCTGTGCTCTTGGGGCACCCACACCCTGGGGCTGAAGCTCCCCGTGCCCGGGGCCAGGTCAGATCCAGGATCTGCCACTTAGTAGGTGTGTGACCTCAACTTCAGGCAAGGGCGCTCTCCCCACCCCCACTCAAGGATCAAGGGGACCTGAGGATGCCGCCACCATCAGGTCCCCGGGGGGCCCTTACCGTGCACCAGGTTGATCTCGGAGCCCAGCAGGAGGATCTCGTCAGCCAGGCGCTGGGCGGTGGGCAGCACCTCGGTGTGGTGGGCGCTGATGAGGTACTGCACGAACTTCTGCAGCTGGTCTCTGTTCATCTGGGACAGCGTCTCGGAGATGGGCAGCCGCAGCTCCACCTGGCGGGCATGCCGAATGCGGTACAGCGACAGGGCCACCACGTGGGCGCAGTAGAAGAGGTCACGGTTGTCGCAACCACAGCTCACAGACGTGATCTTGCAGCGGTCAAAGCTGATCGAGACGTGGTAAAGGCGCTCGGGCTCTCCGGGGCCCCCCAGCTCCCGGATGTTTCCGCTCAGATGGAACCCTAAGACCAAAGCCAAGCCAGCCACCGCTGTGTCACCCCAGGACGGGGGTGCTCGTCCATGGTGCACGGCAAGACCCAAGTGCAAATCCCATGGAGTGACCCAGCGCGCAAGCCACTTAATCTCTCTGTCCAATGGGAACGGATAGTGACATCTTCCTCATGCGTCTGTAAGAGGATTTAATGAGCTAATATTTGGTAAGTGCTTAGAACCCTGTAGGCATACAGTCAAATGCTTGCTTCTGTTCTAATTCTGAAGAATATCATAGTGATGATGCTGAAGGTGGTTTTCTCAGCCCTTGGGTTACTGTGAATACGGCCCGGGCTCCAGGAGTCCCGTAACTTCCTGGGAAGATGCCCAAGGCCTGTGACACTTGGGGGTGAGGGGCTGATGTGGCAGGCGAGGGGCCAGGCCACTCCATCACCCCTCCCTGGCCCCTGGGGAGCCCAGATGCCAGGCTTATCCAACTGGTTGGGCAGCTCAGGCCCCATCTGGCCCTGACTGCGTCATGCAGAGAGAAGGCAGCTTCCTCATACCGGCTGAAGATAGCCAAGCCTGTGGTAGGCTGGGCCATGTCCAGGCAAGGGGGCCCCCACGCTGACAGGGTTCAGGGAGGGTCATCTTAGCCAAGCCCCTGCCTCCAGCTAGGAGGTGTACTGTTCCTGGCTCAACCTCTACTTGTCCCCTTCTGAGCCCCACTCCCTGGGGTCTAGAATCCTCTTTCACCTCTAGTTCCAAACCTCTGCCCCCTACCCTCCCTCACCTGGACCCCACTGCCTGAGGTCTAAGACCACCCCTCATAGCTAATCTTAAACTTCTACTCAAGGCTCCCACCTAAGCCTCTTTGCCTTAGATGTGACACCATTCCTAAACATCTGATCCCAACTTCCACCCGAGTCCCTCTGCCTGAGGTCTAAGACTACTTCTTACCTCCGGCTTGAAACCTCGGCCCCACAGCATCACTGGGTCCCTCCGCCTGAGGTTTGTAACCTCCTCTCACTCTGGTTTACAAATTGCTCCTCAGCCCTCCTCCCAGCGTCACCACCTCTACTCCCGCCCACCAGTCAAGCTGTTTGAGGACTCTAGGACCACCCTTGCCTTTAGCTCAGAATCCCGTACCCAACCCCCATAGTGGCCCTCCACCTAGGATCTAGAAATAGCCTCAGTCCTCCACCCTTAGCTGGCTCTTGCCACCTAAATTCTGGGACCTCCCCTCCCCTGCTTTCTGGATCACCATCCTTCTCCCGAGCTCCGTCTAAGCCTGCGGCCTGGGGTCTAGGCAGATCTCTGATCCTAAGCTCACAATATCTTGTAAAACCCTCTCTGGGCATTGAAGCCAGAGGTCTGGAACCTCCCCTCGCCTTGGCCCAGGCCCCCCTCTACTCCCTTCTCCTCCACACCTGCACTGGACCTCCTGGCCTCCCTGGCAGAGATGGGGGCAAGCACTCACCCACTTGCAGCACTCGGTCTACGGCCCCGCTCTGCAGCAGGTGCAGCCCGCGGGTGAAGGGCACCCGGGCATCATGCTCGCCCTCCGGGGGCTGGTAGCCCAGGGACGAATACATACAGATCTCCCGTTCGCTGCGCGGGAATGACCAGAACACAATGCGCTTCTGGACGGGCTCTGGCACCCGGGAGAACCGCTCTTCCACCTGTGGGAAGGGCGGTGTCTTAGAAACCCGGCTTGAATCCTGGCTTTGCCACTTACAAGCAGTAGGACTCTGGGCAAGTCACTTTGCCTCTCTGAGCTTGTTTTTTCAAGTGTGAGGTGGGGATGTTAACAGCACCTGTCTCCTGAGTATCGCACTTGCAATAACACCTGGCCTGTACTCAGTGTTCTAGAACTTTCTGCTACTTCCCTCCTGGATGTCAGGTCTGAGGTCCTGACGTAACATAGTCTCACCTCCCAGGCTTTGAAAGGGCAGGAGAAAGGGAGACAAAAGTGATAAGAATAGTGATCAGGCCTCCATATTCTAAGTCTACACTATGTTAAAAGCTTTGTGTATGTGATTTTCCATAATTTTCATAGTAACATCTCAGTGATACTAGTTATCACCGCATTTTGCAGCGTGGATAGTCTGAGGCTCAGAGATGGGTTGAATTCACTTGCTCAGTCTCAGCTGGCAAGCTCGGACTCCCAAGACAGCCTCCGTTCTCAGCCTCCAAGGGCCTGCAGGAAGGGAGGGATGTCCTCACCACCCCTGTGGGATTTGGGCAGTGAACCAAGCCGGTTGAACCAATGTTCCAAACTAGGCTTGCTACTCACTGGCTGAGTGACCTTGGGCAAGTTTCTCAACCTCTCTGTGCTCCAGTTTCCTCAAAGTGGGAGGGAGAACAACAACTCCAAAGGGCTGCAGAGGTTCCAGGAGCTTCTGAGGGCCAAGAGCTTTCCTAGCATCAGGCCTGATCAGGGCGGGTACATGGGAACCATGAGAGATGGTTTCAGGATTATGCTGGGTGTCTCACGCACAATAAAGGGGCAGCGACCTCCCAGAGCTCCCAGGGCTGGGTTTCTGGGGGAAGTGGGAGGACCAGTGCCTGGCTCAGGCCTCAGGGACAGTTGGCAGATGACTAAGGAGGGATTTTCCAGGCCGTGAATCAGAGCCTGCCCCATCCACACTTGGCCCAGACTCATCGGTCCTAGCAGGCTTCCTAACTCTGGAGAGGCCAGGGAGCAAAGAACACCCCCCAAAGCCAGAGAGAGGACAGAGCCTATGGGGACTGCAGCAGGCTTGGTCAGAGCCAGGCCACATCTCCACTCCCCAGGGGCATACTCTGAGGCTGGAAAAGGGGACTCCAGCCGCCCCAGCCCTGAGGCATTGTGGCAGAACCCCCAGAAACTACAGAGGTAGGATTCCAGGGGTACCTGTACTATGACCCAAGCCTTGCCCTTGCTGCCGACCTACGGAAGGACTAGAATGGCTGGGGGACAGAGGGAGGGTGAGCATTGGGAAAATAGGAGGAATGTAGGAGGGTACCCTAACACTGGAGGGGTTGGGCAGCCCCAGGTGGGAGGTGGTCCCAAAAGTACTGAGGGAGGGGAGCAGGACTCCAGGGAAGGATCTGGAGGAGGAGGGGGGTTCCCCAGGGGACAGGTGGATTCTGGAGGCATGGATTGGGGACAGAAAGGAGTATCTTGAGGCTGGAGTCTGTAGAAATGGGGGAGTTCTTTACTGGGGGTGTGGGGCAGAGATCTGGAGTCTCTAGGGGATGAGATGGGGGTGTCCCCCAAGTGGGGGTGGCTTGTAGGAGTTGGAAAGAGGAGTGAGGATTGAATGGGGTGCCTTAATTGGGAGCTGAGGATGAGGTGGGAAAAGAGGGTAGCCAGGGTTGTGCGAGGACCCTGGGGCAGGAGAAGAAGGAAGGGTCCTGAGCTAGGAGCTAGGGCGCTGAGGGCATCCCTGTGTCTTGTGGGATGGGGGGCAGGGATGGCAGGAGAAATGGGGGTGGGTTACAGGGCTTGAAGGAGTGAAATGGGAGGATGAGAGGGTGTTTCGGGGCGGACTTAAGGATCCTGGAGAGGGTCTCTGGGGATGTCTCGTACGCGGGCAGGTCCGGAGGCTGGGGGTTGGGCAGGGCAGGAAAAGGCAAGTCGGAGAAGGGGTTGGGAGTGCGTCCCTCCCCTCCACCCCTCGTCACCTGCTCGAAGGCCCAGGTCTCGGCTACTCGCTTGGCACTGAGGTCCAGCAGCGCCTCGGGCCGGCCCCGGCCGCGCACGGCCCCGGCCCCGGCATCGCGCTCCTCCGGTCCCGCGGGGCAGCCCCGGCTCCGCTTGGCCACTGGGGGGTCCATCGGCCGGGCCGGGGCCGGGGCGGGGCCTGTTGGGGGTCAGTCCGATGCCCGCTTTGCGTCACCTGCTCCCGCGCCCCCTTCCCGCTTTCCAGTTCGTCTTCCGCGCTCGGCCGCCCCGGGACCCCAGCCGCACCCACCCCCGCCCGGCGCCGGGCCGGCCGGGTGATGCGGCCCCTTTAAGACTCTTCACAACAATGAAGCTGCCTCAGTCGCCGCTTTATCCTCCGCCGTCGTCCCGCCCCCACCGCCCGTCCCCATTGGACCCCCCTCGGCCTCCGAGAATGTCCTCCGCTATTGGCTACACCGCCAGACTCGTCCCAAGTTCTCGTCGTTCACTCGCTGGATATGCTGCCTGTCCTTGCGCGGAAGCCCAATCAGAGCGCTTATCGGGCCGTGCTGTCAATCATGGGGCGCCGGCGGCCAATAACAGTGGGAGGACCCCCGCGGCGCAGGCCTTATGGGGAGTTTCGGGGAGGGCCCTGAATTCATTCACAACATTCCTCTCCCGCCCCCCTCCGGCTGGACAGCGCGCCCCGGGCAGCTGGGGCTGCGCCCACACACGGCTTTGTTTACTGAGGGTCGCTTCCGGGCTCCGCAAGGGGACAATCAACACGGCTCGGCCGGGGAGCGAGACTGAGCGGCGGGATTCCAAGGCAGCAGCTCAGCCCCTCCTCCCTCTGGGCTGTGTGAGGCGAGAAACTCTCTCAGCCTCTCTGTGCGCGGAGTCAAGTTCTGATGTTTGGGGGCGTGGCGGGGATCACAGGCCCCTCGGTGGAGCTCTTGGGGGCTACAGACCTGTTCTGTAGCAACAGGGCCCAACCCATGCCCCAAGCTGAGAACCCTCAATCCATTCTGTGCCCTGAATATTGAGTCATATGAAATTGCTGATTTTCGACCTACTATGATGGCAATTTCATAAGATTCAACTAATACTTGTCACATCCGATCACCTCCGATTGTTTTTCTGACCCATTTTGTCCAGGCCAGCCTCTCTTGCCCGGAAGCCGCCCGTGGTCTTGATCGCCGGCCCCGCCCCCCCTCCCGCCTGGCGGCTCACGCCGTCCTTCCTCTCCCCCTGTCCTTAGAAAACTGTACATTTCCTCTTAGCCATACTTTTCTCCAGGATCACTACATTTCTTTATCTAGTTCAGCAGTTGCTTAATTGCGGTCTCTTCCCTCTCCACGGAGACCCCAGTGGCTGTAGTATGTGTAATCGGAGCATTGCCAGAGCGCCCGCACACGAAGAGCACCCGGCATACAGCGGTCACTCAATACGTAACTTAGTGACTGAACCAACTCATACTCTGCTCCCACTCCGCTGAAACGTCTACAAAGCAGGAACAGCCCAAGTTGGTCCTAACGTGGCCTGATTGCTGCCCCCAGTCTCCCCACCGCGTCTGGAAACTCGGGCTTTTTCCTTCCAGGAATTTCCAGCTGCACTTTCTGGCGGGTCTCCAGCTCACCATTCAGGAAACTCCCTCCAACCTGTGCTGTCCAGTAGGGTCACCACTGACCACAAGTGGCTTTTGTGTCCTTGAAATGGGGCTGGGCGGAATTGGGTTATGCTGTAAATGTAATTTTCAAGGACTTAGCTGGGGAAAAAAAAAAAGGTAAAATATCTCATTAAGAATTTTTGACATTGAAAAAAATTTTTATATTGATTACATTCGAAATGATAATATTTTAGGTAAGTTTGGGTGAATAAAACACATTATTCTAATTAATGCCACCTGTTTCCTTTTATGTTTTGTATTTTCTGTGGTATCAGGATGTTTAAAGTTATACACGTGACTTGCATTGTAACTTCTGTTGGACAACGGCGGTCTTGAGACACAGCCTGCCACAGTGACAACAACAGAAAGCACGCGGAAAATGGCAATGGCGTAGTCACTGCTCCCACGCATTATCAACGCTGAAGCCTTCCACCAGTGCTGCAAAGTGGGGATCACAGGCTCCATTTCTCAGATGAGGAAACTGAGGCTTGGAGAGCAAAGTGCTTGCCTGAAGTCACCCAGACTGGGAAGCCCTAGACTTATGCCACGTGCCTTTCTTGCAAAGGATTGGACGCAAAGATGGACCGATGGGGAAGGAGTCACTGGGGCGTGGGGAGAGGCAGGGAGGACTTCAGCAAAGCCCGTGTGTCAGCTGCTCCCCTTGCAAACAGGACCGCGGGGGCGCCCTTACTAGCAGTCCTCTTCAGCATCTGGTGCGTGGCTGTATCCCCTAAGCCTGGGTCCTGGTCCCTGCGGATGCTTCAGTGGGTGTCCCGAGATGTTGAGGTCACTCAAGGCTGCTCTAGTCGGTTGACTGCTCTAGGAGGAACCGAGACTGGGCTATCACAGTGAGGATGTTTATTGTCTAACAATAGATACTAACACTGTCATCATCCCCATCTCCTGGGTGAAAAACAGGCATAGAAAGGTCAGGTGACATGCTCGAGGCCCCCAGCAGGGAAAGGATAGGGCCAGCATTCAAGCCCTGTGGGTGGGCTGGTTCTGTCGCATTGGCTGGGAATCAAATGCACAGTGTTTGGGAAGCACCAACATTCTATTCCATTTTCCCGATTTTACGAATGAGCGGAATGAGGCCTGGAGAAGGTCAGAAAGTTGCCCAAGGCCATACAGTGATCTCCGGAGAATCTATGAGGTCAGAAAGGCCCCTGGGAGTCTCTCTCGGCCAGCTCTCCTCCTAGGAGAGGTTGGGAGCAGGGTTCCAGCCATCCACATGTCCTGCCTTCTCCATGCAGCCAGTGAGCTTGGGCTGCAGGGAGATGGAAGCCGCACTTACCCCGCCAGGCCTCTGTGAGCTCACTGTCTAGGCATCCACAGCTCCTGATCCCAAACCCACATGTCTTTGAGACCCATGGGAAATAGGGTGGCCCTGGAGGCTCAGCTGGAGGGGAACAGGGGCCCCCCAGCTCTGTGGCCACCCCACCCCAATTTCCAGGGTCCCTGTCTTCTGCCAGTTGTCCCCCCCCCCCCCCGCCCCCCGCACAACCCCTGCCCTTGCTGACTCAGGCAGGAAACCAGCCCAGGCAGTTTCGCTTCCTGGTTCTGATGCAGCCCCTCTGGCCTGCCCAACTGGCAAGATTTACTTCTGTCACTTGTTTTTTTTCCCTTTTGGAACACAGGTTCATGGGCTGAGCGGCAGGACCCTGCCAGGAGAATTGGGCATTCAGGTGGAGGGGGATGGTGGAAGCAGGAGAGGAAAGGCTTGGGAAGGAATAATTGTGTCTCAAAAGCCGTATTTAGTGGCTGCCCTGGCCCTGCAGAGAGGGCCAGTGTGACAGGCAAGACAGGACAGGCTCAGTGGCTAGTCTTGGGCTCCACTCTTTGAACAAAAGCAGCCCTTACAGCCCTCAGGCTCCAGAATTCTCCACACTGAGCGAAGGGTGTTAGGATCCCCATTTAATAGATGGGCAAACAGAGGCTCAGAGAGGGGACAGGACTTGCTGAAGATCACACAGCCAGGAAGTGGCAGAAACTGGCACTGAACTCAAGGTGTAGTTATTTTCCAAAGTCTGGGGCTCTTGGCTTCGGCACCATTGGTGGGCTTTTATGGGCAGGTGGAAGGAACAAGCAGAGGGAAAAGTCATGCGGGCCGTGAGGCTCTTTGGGGAGGCAGAGGGGATGGGGCCAAGGGGGAACAAGTGGGTTGACATTCCAGACCTCATACCTGTTGCGCCTGAATGCCTTTCCTCGCCCCTGGGGTCCTCCTCCAAAGGGCTGGTGTCAGAGGGACAAAGGAGCCAGTTTACAGGAGTCCCTGGCCCGCCTGGGCGCCGCCGGCCCCAGTGGGGTTGGCCTGGGTTCCAGGCACCCTGTCCCAGTCCTCGCTCTTCTGAGATTCCAGAAAAAGGTTAACAAATAATTTCCAGAAGAGGGAGAAATCATGATTCCCGTAGATACATAAAGATGGACACGTGTTAACGTTTTTATTGAACGCACGTGGGAACCAGGCAGATGTTACACGCGGCTTGAAAGAGAATCTGGAGAACAGGCACTTTTACATTATCAGACTATTTATGCAAATAAACGTGCAGATGGGGGCAAATTGTTTTTTTTCCATAGGGGAGGAGGTTGTCATCGAAACCTCTGCTGGCCGGGATGGAATTTGCATGTCTACAGATAAGTGGCTTTATATCGCTATCAGTTGCTTACAATTTACAGAGCTGAGAGTTCAAAGAATGCTATGAATCAGATAACCCGGAAGGGTGTGTTGTATAGAGATGATGCCCTGAATAATGAAAACTGATTCATTGAAATGCAAAATTTTCCTTGCAAAAAAGGGAAACAATTCATTACTTCCTTCATTCAATGAACACCTGTTCATTAAGCGCCTCCTGCACACTGTCCTAGAGGTGTTGGAGACATAGCAGTGAACAAAGATGCAAAGAAGACCAGTCTAGAGCGAGTGCCGAGTGACCACTCCTAGGGCTGGAGGTTCGGAAGGGCAGAGGAGGGCTCTTGGAGGTGACATCCGGGAGGGGGAGGGAACCACAGCAGGAGGCAGGACAGAGAGGAGGTGGGGGTTTGGAGGGGGCAGCCTTGGCGGGTTTTCCTGGTTTTTCTGTTTTCCCCACTACAATGCCAGTTCTCAGCTCTCCTGAGCTGAGGTTGGCACAGGGCAGGCGTACAATAAATGCCCAGTGTGCAAAGGGGCTCCATCTCAAAAGGCAGAAGCCACTAGCTGCCTGCTTAGGGGAGACATTGCTATGCTGTGGGCAGATGGCATGGGCGTCGGGGCTGCCCGAGTGGGGCTCAAGGAAGGGCACGTGCGCGTCACACCCCTGAACGCAGCCCTACCCTCCAGTCCTCCAGCCCCCCTTCCCCCACCCCTGCCCCTGCTGAAACCTGAGCATCGGGCCTGGGGAAACCCCAAGCCAGTCTTTCCATTGAATTTGGGCTCTGGTGCCACAAGTTCTGATTTTTCAAGATATAAATAGGATTTTTTTTGGTGTGAAATTGCTCACATATAAAACCCACCATTTAAAGACATACAGTTCAGGGGTGCCTGGGTGGCTCAGTCGGTTGAGCGTCTGACTTTTGATTTCAGCTCAGGTCATGATCTCAGGGTCATGGGCTCGAGCCCCAAGTGGGGCTCCAAGCTTGGTCGGGGTCTGCTTGGGATTCTCTCTCCCCCTGCCCCATCCCCCTGTGCTAAAATTCATCTTAAAAAAAAAAGCGTACAGTTCAGTGGCATTTCACTGTTTTGCCACTACGTCTGTCTAGTTCCAAAACTCTTACTCCAAAAGATGACCCCAGCATCCATTAGCAACTCCCCCTCCCCCGGTCAACCATGGACCCCCCCCCATCAAGGTCTGTTCTCTGTGGATTTGCGCTTTCTGGACATTTCACATCAATGGAATCCTACAGCACATGGCCTTTTGTGGCCGACTTCTTTCACTCAGCATGTTTTCGAGGTGCATCCATGTAGCATGTGGCGCTTTGTACCTTTTTACGGTGGAAGCACACTCCTCGTACAGACACACATGCTCCCCACCGTCTGCTGGGGCCACCTGGGTTGCTGCTATCTTTAGGGGACCGTAACTAGCGTGGCTGTGAACGTTCACGTACGAGCTGTTGGTCGAGTCCGTTTTCAGTCCTTTCCGGCATGTGCCTCGGAGTGGAACGGCTGGGTCAGGCGGTAATTCTAGGCTAAACTGAACTGAGGAGCCACCGAACTGTTTTCCACAGCGGTTGTCCCCTATCTTGTAGAAAAATTTTAGTAGTTCAGAAATTTTTGACCACCACTGTGTGGGACCCAGGAAAGCCGACTGCGGTGGGTTCGCTGGCTGGGGGCCAGTCACTCACAGGTGTGGCTGCCTGTACCCACGGGTGCCGCCACCTCCCCCCAGGCAGCAGCTCAGCATCACCCCGACTGCAGCCTTGTTCCTGAGCCGTGACCCGCTCCCCACCCCCCAGCAGGGGGAGGGCAGGAAGGCGGTCAGATTCTTGGCTGATTCACAGGCACGACTGCCAACGGGGGACTGCCAACGGGGAATGACGGAGGGGCCCAGGAGGGAGCGGGAGAGGGTCTCGGTCTGGAGGAGACAGCGGCTGGTCAGCGGGGAGCGGGGACCCTGCTGGTGGCCGTGCAAATCCCTGCTCGGTAATGTTGGCGACATGACCTAACCGGGCCATCACAAGGGAAGCGCCTGAACGGTGCCTGGACCACTGGTGGTGCTACATAAATACAAGCTGTTAGGGCTTCACGATCAAGGTGGCCCCAAGCAGTTCCCAAGTGCATTCTGGTTGAACTAGCACGGAGACCCCACCAGGTGCTGTCAGCATCTGTCCTATGGATGGGAGAGTCGCTCTGAAGGAGCCTGGCTTGTCTCCGGTAGAGGTGGTGACCTGGGCATGCAGGCAGGTGAGGGGGTTGGTGGGAGTCACCCAGGGCGGGAGGGGCGAAAAGACTCTCCTCCAGCTCCCGGGCTGAAGGTGCAGAAGCCCATTCGTCCCTCCGTGGGCACACGGCTGGTCTCTGGTGGGAACTGCTGGGACTAACCTAGTTGGGGCACCTGGTCCCCAGCCCCAGCACTGGCCCACTCACAGGAGCATGGGAACACAGGAGGAATCACAGTCACGTTTATTGCTCTGGGTTAAACCAGGGAAGACAAGACCGGAGGAGGGGGACACAGGAAGCCGGTGAACATTCCTTCCCTTCTAGAGTCCTTGGCACCCTGGGAAGCTGACCAGTGCACTCCAGATCTGCTGATCACCTGCTCATGGGCTAGGCCCCCAGTGCCATTTGAGGGGCATGCCACCCGAGGCTGCGGGGAGCACGGCTCCTTCTCGCGGTGCCGCCTGTGGAGGCTGCGGCGATGGCCTCCAGTGGGCTGGTGTCCTTAGGAAGGTGTCTTGGCAGAGGAGGAAGAGGCTGCCTCCTTCTCGGCGGGAACCTTCACCAGCGCCAGCTTCTTGGGCAGGCTGCTGCTGGCTTTCATTACCACGTCGTGTTCAATCTTCTTCCGGATCCCGACCTCCAGGTCCTGAGCGGGGGCAACCACAGGGCAATGAGACTGGGACCTGAGGTGGAGGGAGGGGGGCGCCTGACCCGTTGCCCTCTCTCTGGCGAGAGCGCACAGAAGGCTGGATGTGCAACTCCCCCTGAAACAGCACCTGAGGGTCTGGAGTTTAAGTCTTGTCCTGCACTCTTTGAGGTGTTACACACAAAAAATCCCGTTCTCATCTCTGGACCTCAGCTTCTACACCTCTACTCATCTCCATTTTACAGATGAAGAAACAGGTTCCTGCAGTGAGGAGGCACTTGCCCAGGCTTCCCCAAACAGGTGAAGGATGGGAGACTGGAACCCTGCACGCCCAGAGTGTTTGGTCTCAGCTTCCAGGCAGCAGTCCCCTCCTGGCCCATGTCATTTCCGCCTGGCAGATGGTGGAACTGGAGCTCCGAGACACAGAGATGTGAGCAAGCAAAGGCACAGGGGTTTGGGTCCAAAACTGGTAGTTTAATCATATTTCCCAAACCGCCCTGTCCTGCCTGAGTTCCAAGGACCATGACCACCATGACTGTCACATACCTGGGTGCAGGGGACACAACAGCAAACAAGACACAGAAAAACCTCTGCCCTCTGAGAGCTGGCACTCAGCCATACCCGTGTGTATGGAGACGACATACACGCCCATGACCCACTAGGTTAAAGTGAAGGTTAAGTGCTGCTATCCAAGAAAGAACATGAGATGAGTGAGGGATGTGTGTTATCGGGGACAGCCGCTCAGGAGCACCACCTGCAGTCAGACTATACTCTGAGAAAGGGAGCCGTGTGGATTTCTGGGAGAAGAATCTGGGCAGAGGAAACAGCCAGTGAAGTGCTGAGGTGGGGTAAGAACAGTTAAGGGGCCAGTGAGCAAGGGGGAGAGTGGCAGGAGATCAGGGAGGAAGTCCCTGCACTGGTCCAGGGGGTAGCTGATGGGATGGGACCAGGCAGGGGGGGAAATGGGTGGATTCTAGATTAATACTAAAAGCAAAAAAGATGGGACTTGACCCAGATATGAGAGAAGGGGGGAATCAAAGATGATCCCAAGTATCTGGAAGGACAGAGTCTTCCTGAATCAAGACTGTGGCAGGGTCATGTCTGGGAGGCTGAGGGGAGGATCAGAAGCTTGGTTTTAGATATGCTGAGTTTGAGATGCCCATGAGACAGCCTGCCTCCCGCTGCCAGATGGAGGTAGGCAGATCACTGGGTACCCAGGTCTCAAAAACCGAGGCTCTGAGGAAACGAAACGATTTGCTCAAGATTACGCATTAGTTAGTGTGGAGTACAATTTGAACTCAAATCTGACTCCAGTAAAACCAGTTTCAAATCTCTTTAAACTTCTCTGTAAACTCAGCCCTACCCACCTATATAAAGAAGCTACATTTAAACACAACCACAAAAATGACAACCAACGCAGCTAACGTTCACTTGGGTCCTGTGCTGTTCTCAGCGCTTTACAAGTGCCCCATGGCATTAAATCCTTACAACCCTGGGAGAAAGGTGCTATTACTATGACCATTTTACAGGTTAAAAGACTCAGGGTGAAGAAATACTAGCTGTTGGGAGCTGCGACCGGACGCAGCACTGCCTTTCTGCAAAGCTGGGGTTTCTACTTCGCCTCGCCACCTCCCCTCCCCACTTCTATTAAAGAACGGTAACAGCGAGAGCAGCTAACGTGCGTTTAACACTTTCTGCGCGTCAGGCCTTGCTCCTTCGAGGCCCGCTGAGTGTGGTATGTGATGTTCCGCTACCCATGGCACAGGGGTCGAAACTGAGACTCAAGAGATCTGCGTTGTCCAGGCTCCCCCACCGGGTCCAGCCACCATCCTCCGCCCCTCACGGGCCTCCAGGCTCCTTCCCTCGCTGCTCGCACGCCCCCACTCACCTTCTTGAGCTTTCGCTGCTGCACGATGCGCGACTTCTTGGGGGCGATCACACGATCTGGGAAGAGACGCGCTAACATGAGGCTGGGGAGCTCCAGGCCCTCCTCGCCCCCCAGACCCCTGACAGCTCCTTACCACCCTTCCTCGGGCCCCGGTTCCGCTCTGAGGCCGCAGCCGCCGCTTTGCTCTTCCCCGGCTTCCGCGCCTGGAACTTGCGCTGCCCCTGCGCCATGATCTGGCATGCACCGGAAAAGGCGGGGTTGTAAGCAATTGCAGCCGGAAGGCGCAAGGCGCGACGGGATACAGCGGGGGCCGCAGGGCGCAAAGGCTCACGGGACACAACGTGGCAAAGCATTAAAGAGACAGGCGCCCATAAAAGCAGATCTTACGCAAACCTTCGCAAAAACTTCCAAGTAAAGGTTGTATGGTAAGGTAACATTTACTGAGGGCTCGTTTGTTTTGTAAAACTTAGTTTTATGCCCTTTGTACATAAAATTTAGTCTAGGGTGAGGTGACTGAGGCACTCAGTGGTGCACACTTTAAGAGTGTCTAAAATTCAGTATTAATATAAATAGTATCCTCAACATTTAAAAATAAAATTTTAGGGCGCCTGGGTGGCTCAGTTGGTTAAGCAACTGACTTCGGCTCGGGTGGTGATCCCGGAGTCCTGGGACTGAGTCCCGCATTGGGCTCCCTGCTCGGCAGGGAGTCTGCTTCTCCCTCTGACCCTCTCCCGGTCATGTTCTCTCTCTCTCAAATAAATAAAATCTTTAAAAAAAAAAAAAGAAGGGGGCGCCTGGGTGGCTCAGTTCGTTGGGCGGCTGCCTTCCGCTCGGGTCATGATCCCGGAGTTCCAGGATCGAATCCCGCATCAGGCTCCCTGCTCAGTGGGGAGTCTGCTTCTCCCTCTGACCCTACCCCCTCTTGTGCTCTCTCTTTCACTTTCTCTCTCCCTCAAAAAAATAAAATCTTTAAAAAAAAAAGAATTTTAGGGGTGCCTGCCTGCCTCAGTCAGTGGAGCATGTGACTCTTGATCTTGGGGTTGTGAGTTTGAGCCACATTTTTGGGTGTAGAGATTACTTAAAAAAGTCGGAGGTGCCCGGGTGGCTCAGTTGGTTAAGTGTCCGACTCTTGATTTCAGCTCAGGTCATGATCTCAGGGTCATGGGACTGAGGTCCGTGTTGGGCTCCATGCTGAGCATGGATTCTGCTTGGGATTCTCTCTCTCTCTCTCTCTCTCTGCTCCGACCCCCAACTTGCGCTCTCATTTTCTTTCTCTAGAAAAAATAAAAAATAATTCATGAAGCTATTATTTATTTATCTTGATTACTGAGCCTTTTGGTGTCCCCTCTAAAATTCTGTACCCCAGGCACTGCCCTAGTTCTAGCCCTGAAGCAACCTAAGAGGGCAGTGCTAGTACTGTCCCCATTTTATAAATGAGAACACCAAAGCATGGAAAGGTGAAATGACTTGGCCAAGACCACACTGCAGAGAAAGGGGCTGAGCTGGGTTTCGAACTTGGGCAGACTGGCTCCAGTTATAGGGCTCTTAAGAGCCATGCAAAGGCCCTGTGTGCTCTCCCTACTCTAGGAAGAAGGGTGGTTGGGGGAAGAAGGTCAGTTTGGGGGCAAGCCATTCATTAAGTTTATTATAAAACCTAAGGGAATGGGGGAAGACTATGGAGAGTCAGGTTGGTTACTTCTGGGGTCCATCTAGGGTCCCTACCCTCAGGAGACGGTGGTGTTTAGGGCTGCCCGGAGCTCCTCAGGGGCAAAGACCCCCAGCTCTGTGATGATACCGCCAGTGATGAGCTCGTGGGGGGTGACATCAAAGGCAGGATTCCAAACCCCAATGCCTGCAGGAGAGAAAGGGGAGGCAAGAAGGCAGGTATTTGGCTCTGAAAGTTCTCAAGCCCTTGTCACCTGTCTCCCCCATGGTGGTTCATGAGTTGGGGAATCCTTGACAATCTGGGGATGCTCACTCTGTAAGTGCATGAAGGCATTACATGGGGCTTTAGCACCCAGTAACTAGTTTAGACCCCCACCCCCCATTCCTGGGCTGTCATTGTCCAAGAAGGCTTAGAAGTCTTATAGACATCTACCCCACTTTTGCCAGCTCCAAGGGTCTCTGTAAGAAGCTCTAAGAACCCACCTCAGAGCCTTTGCCCGGGCAGTCCCCTCTGCCTCCAGTAGTCACATGACTCACTGTTTCATTTCCTTCAGGTCTTTGCTCAAATGTCACCTTCCCGGCGAGGATTTCTCCAATCACTGTGTCTAAATCTCCCCGCACCGACACTTCCCATGCCTGTCCTTGCCTTATTTCTCCTGCGCTCGCACCCGCTTCTAACATACACTGTGGTTTTGTTATTTAGCTTGTTTGTTGTCTATCTCTCCCACTGGATTGTCAGCTCCGCGAGTGCAGGGGCGTTTACATCTTTTTCACTCCTGTGTCCCCTGTGCACCCTAGCACAGCACCGAGAATCGGCCCGGTACTCAAAAATATTTGCTGAGAGTAACAACCTTTTACACGAGAGGCTGCAAACTGGTGGCCTTAGTTTTCTCTGCTCAGTGATTTTGGCCAGTGCTCATTATGCAAAATGAAAACAACAAAACAAACAAAAAAAACAAAATGAAGGAAAAAAATTTAGAGAATTAATATATCTATTTTTAAAACGCTGTAAGGAATTGGAGCACAAAACAGCAGAATGTTGGGACTTCCCTCTGCTTAGCTGTACAGTGTGATTTTTACCTTAGCTCCATACTTGGACTCTGGGGTAGCAGCCCCACAGTATTTTCGGCACTTAGGGATCTTAACTGGTCCTTTTCATAAAAGATTTCAACCATAATTGTTACCATCTAATGAGCGCTAAGCAAGGGTCAGGCACTGTCCTCCACGTCATGTGGGTGAATTCACTGACAACCCTGGGGTTTGTGAGCTGGGCCGTAGTAAGATGTGAACACTGGGGCCCTGGGGGATGAGAGAATGCAGACATCTTGCGCATGGCAGCCAGGCAGCGTGGGGAAGCCGAGAACATCAGTGTCTCTCCTAGGCACTAGGCAAGGCAGTATTCTCATTTCTTCTTCAAGGGAGGAAACCCAGATGGAGAATAGCAGGACAACTTGCCCTAAGTCTCCTAACTCATTAGTTGTACACTCTGACCTTGAATCTGACCTTCAAGGTGATTCTGTTCCAAGAAATGGCTGGAAAGAGCTGCTTATGCCCCAGAAGGCTGATTCTACCCGAAATTCACTGGCCCCCATGAAGGGGCCACAGTGCCTAAAGGGGGGTGCCCAGGCGCTATGGTGATCCCTCTAAGGGGACAGCTTACCGGGGGCTGCAATCCTGATCCCCTTGACATCGGTCAGTTCCTGCCCTGGGCGCTCCTCGATGATGATCTCCCTGCCCGTCTCCAGATGGAGGTCACACGAGGAGCTGGGTGCAGCCACGTAGAAGGGGATGCCGTGGTGCTTGGCGGCGATGGCCAGCTGGTAGGTGCCCACCTTGTTGGCCGTGTCACCGTTGGCAACCACGCGGTCGGCTCCCACGACGACAGCTGGGGAGCAAGATGCTGGGGTCATAACCTGGCCCTGGACGCCCAGAGCTCCGGCCCCTGGCGCCGCGCCTGCGCACCTGACACGCCCCGGTGGGCCATGGCAGCTGCCGCCATGCTGTCCGCGATGAGGGTGGCGGGGATCTGCTCGTACACCAGCTCGAAGGCGGTCAGCCGGGCTCCCTGGTTGTAGGGTCGGGTCTCCGTGCAGAAGGCATGATCCAGACGGCCCAGGGTGTGCAGTGAGCGGATCACACCTGTGGGGCCCGGCCACCAGGATGTCAGGATGAGACGGAAAGTGACACACAGGCAGGGTGGCTCGTTGTTGAGAAGCACAGCTCAGGGGCGCCTGGGCGGCTCAGTTGGTTGAGTGTCTGTCCCTTGATTTCGGCTCAGGTTGTGATCTCAGGGTTGTGGGATCGAGCCCTGTGTCGGGCTCTGTGCTGGGCGTGGAGCCTGCTTGGGATTCTCTCTCCCTCTCCCCCACTGCTCTCTCTCTCTCTCTCTCAAACAAATAAAATATTAAAGATTTTTATTTATTTATTTATTTGACAGAGAGAGAGAGAGGGAACACAAGCAGGGGGAGTGGGAGAGGGAGAAGCAGGCTTCCCGCTGAGCAGGGAGCCCAATGTGGGGCTCGATCCCAGGACCCTGGGATCATGACCTGAGCTGAAGGCAGACCCTTAATGATTGAGCCACCCAGGTGCCCCCAAATAAATAAAATATTAAAAAAAAATAGAAGCACAGCTCACCAAAGCCTCACCAGGCACAGTCCCATCCCCAGGCCCTTGCAGTGGCTGTCCCCTCTGCCGGGTACATGGGTGCTCAGAGAACATCCTCTTGGTGAGGCCTTCCCTGATCCCTCGATCTCACCCAGCAAACCCCACACCTCTGACCCCTTTCCGGCTTTCTCTTTAGTACTTACCACCTTTGAACACAGCACACATATTTAGTGATTGGTTGTGTTTGTTTCTCCTACTTTCCTAATCCTTGGGGCAGAGATTTTGTCTACTGTGTTCACTGGTGGGTCCCCAGTGTCCAGAAATGTGCCTGGCACACAATAGGTGCTTAGTTAAGTGCTGAGTGAATAAAGGAATGCATGTATGCAGGAATGGTGGGGCACTCTGGTTCTTTTTTTTTTTTTTTTAAAGATTTTATTTATTTATTTGAGACAGACAGAATGAGAGACAGAGAGCATGAGAGGGAGGAGGGTCAGAGGGAGAAGCAGACTCCCTGCCGAGCAGGGAGCCCGACGCAGGACTCGATCCCGGGACTCCAGGATCATGACCTGAGCCGAAGGCAGTCGCTTAACCAACTGAGCCACCCAGGCGCCCCGGGGGCACTCTGGTTCTTAATCGGTTTGTTTAGTGAATAAATCGGTGTGTTGCCATCAAGGTCTCAGTCCCCAGGCACAAAGGCAGGGCCCAGGCAGGTAGCCAAATCTCTTGGTCAGAGCAAATCCCAATCTTTCTTTTGGGGAGCCCCCCCCTTCTCAGTCCTCTTGGAGTTCGCATCCTGCGCATTCTCTAGGCACACGGCTTGCGCTGGACCCACTGATTGATCCTGGATAGGCCAGTGACCCCATCAAAGCCCCTGAGATACGAGGAGACTTTTCTGGCACCGTCAGCTTAGAGACTTTTGGCTCTTCATGCTCTGAACCCTAGCAGCCTCCCTGCTGACCTGTGGAGCAGAGAATGATGCCGCCATGGAGGGCAGAATTTAGGAACGGGGACAGATGGATCCTGATGCCACTATTTGACCCCCGGATCCAGCCATGCCTGAAGCGAACACCCTAAGCACTTGTGTACCAGAATAAATTCACATCTTTTTGGTGGGTAAAGTGGTTAGGGTTTGTTTCTCTAGCATCCAAAAAGGCCCCTTCCCCATTCCCATGGATGCCCACTCACCCAGAGCTGTCCCATAGCCAGCAGTGGCCAGCGCACCAGTGTTACAGTGGGTCAGCACGGTCACCTTGCCGCCCCCAGGAGCTGCCCGCTCCAGGATGTGGTGGGCTCCTAGGTCCCCG
Source organism: Neomonachus schauinslandi (assembly GCF_002201575.2). Taxonomy (NCBI): domain Eukaryota; kingdom Metazoa; phylum Chordata; class Mammalia; order Carnivora; family Phocidae; genus Neomonachus; species Neomonachus schauinslandi. The sequence goes on from NC_058403.1 coordinate 205,239,910, forward strand.
ATGCTCCGATTGTCCTTGAGGTCTTTCTCCAGCATGTCCTCAGCGCAGCGGATCACTCTGGGGCCAACAGGAGGCTCTCAGCACCAGCCACCAGGCCTTGGTGCCCCGGCTGGCCCCTCTTCCCTGGCCAACACTCCTGTGCAGGAGCCCTCTTGCTCAAAGCCCCTCCAGGCTGTGGGGCCTACACCCTTCTGTTATTGTCACCTGTCACACCACACGTGTATGTTGCTCACACAGAACGTTTACCTCATATGTGTGGGAGAGCACAGCAATGAACAGGACAACAATCTCTGCCCCTGTGGAGCTCACAGTAGGGTGGGGAAAGCAGGTGGTGAGCAGTTAATGAAGTGAATGAGAAGGCAGCCGAATCAGGGGACAGAGCACAGGAGATGAACTGTGTTACATGAGGCGGTGGGGAAGGCAGAAATCTGAAACCTGCTGGAGAGTTAGCTCTGTGGATAGCCGCCTGCAGAGATAGCATATGCAAAGGCCCTGAGACAGGAGTAAGCTTGGTGGGGTCAAGGAACGTGGAAGGTAACCACATAGCTGCAGCAGAGGAGAGTGGAAAAACAAAAGGGCACGGTGGGGATCAGGACAGGAAACAAAATTCCTCAAAAGCAAAAACCAGGAGAATGCAGTGGCTCGGAAAAGGACCTCTAAGGCAGATGGGGTTGGGCATGTTCTGGGGAGGCAGAGTGAAGGGGCTGAGTGCAAGAACCTTGGGACCCAGCTGCCCGGGGTGGACTCTTAGTCCTGCTCGTGTGGCCTTGGACTGATGTGCCGTGCCTGCCTCAGTTTCGCTATATGTAAAACGGGTCGCTCTGCGAAAAAATGAGTTAATAGCTTCCACATAGAGCAGTGCCTGGCACAAGGTCCCCCTACCTCTCCCGGACCGCCGCCTCCGTGGCGCCCTCGCGCTCAGCCTCCAGGGCTGCGGTCTCGGCCAGGTGGCGGGCAGCGCGGGCCATGTTGACGGCGGTGGGCCGGGCGGTGACCAGGAAGCTCAGCGCGTCGCGCACGAAGGCCACCAGCGCGGCGAGTCCCGGTCCCCCCGCGCCCGCCTGCAGCTCCACAGCGAGGCTGAGGCAGCCCACGAGCGCGATGGCCGGGGCGCCGCGCACCTGGAGGGGGGGATCCTGGGGTCAGGCGGGGGCGCCCCCACTCCCACCCCGGCCCCGCCGCTCCGCCGCGTGGCCCCACCTTCATGGCGCGGATAGCCTCCCAGGCCTGGCGCACCGAGCCCACTGCCTCGTAGCGACTGTGCTGGGGAAGGAGCAGCTGGTCGAGGATCTCTAGCGAGCCCCGAGAGTAGCGGATCGCCTCCAGGGACATGGTGTCACCGCCTCGCTCACGGCCACTCAGGAAGCAGTCGGGGCGACCCGAGCACGCGGGACGCGCCGGGAACGGGAGGAGGGGGCGGGACCCGCGCGCCCCGCCCCCAAGGAGGCGCATGCGCACAGCAAACTCGCAGGACCCGCGACTAATCCCACCTTACTTTTCCCGGTTAAGTCTGGGCAGTTAGTCGCCTCCTGGAAACCACCGATGGCACCGTTTATGGGGCAACTACTGGATTCTAGGCCTTGTGTTTAGCCGGCGAGAATTAGGGCCTCATAGCATGATCCCCCAAGTCATGGCGCCTGACTTTGGCCAGAGCGAGTGCTGAAGGTGGTCTCAAGGAGAGAAAGGCCCGAATTGGGGGGGGGATTCCAAGGACTAAGGGGTCTTACTGTTGCCCCGAAACCTTCCCATCCCGGCAGAGAGCAAAGGCTGGTGAGCTGGGGACAGCCATTGGGGCTACCATCTCCCCCGAGGGACACAGGCACAAGTAAGAAGTTGGCCAGAACCTCAGCCCCAGGAGGGCCGTGTGTCTGGCTCACCACTGTATCCCCAGGGCCTAGGTTAGCGCCTGGCACACCGCAAATACCCCATCAATACTTGTTAAATGATCTTCCTTTTCCACGGTTTCGGGGGAGGGGGCAGGTAGCATCTCTGGGTGGATGCCCTGCTGTTTCTGAGCCCTTTTCTGCTCAGTTTGCCAGTTCCCTTCAAAAGATGCATCATGGTAGGGAAGGGGAAGGGGAGCTCGTTCATGACCTTCCAAGGCATCCCCACAGGCTGGGGATAATGAAAACCCCACACTTGCATACTCCAGGCCCAGGTGCTTCAGGCACCACCTATGTTCCCAACCCCCAGCCTTCTCTGTGGGGTTACTGCGGTCTGGTTCCCTTTCCACCCTTCACCCTCAGCCTGTGCTGCCTCCTCTGGGAAGTCGGCTCGGATTGCAGACCAACCGGAGCCTCCACCTTGAAACCCTCATCAGGACGAGTGGGGATCATGGCTGGGGCCACAGCTGCGGCAGCAGCATCACACTGGCTGATGAGAGTCCCCGAAGCTCAGGTGGGTGGGGGTGGGGGAGACAGCCCCTGGGCTCATCTAGCAACTTGAGGCAGGGACAAAGAAGCAGCGCTTTAATGTTGGGATGTTGTCCCACAAGGCACAAACACCCTCTCCAGGACCAAATAAATATCTTCCCTGCTGCGGGAAGGCGAGGTCTGGGGAGGGGCAGCGTCTGAGCTCTCCAAGGGCTGGTGGGCAAGCAGGGCTACAGTCTGAGGGGCCTCCTGGGCCCGTCGCAGCCTCTGGAGCAGGTGCGGTCCCCAGAACTGCTCACTCGCTCTCGGAGTCGGAGTAATCAGCCACAAGAGAGGAGCTGAGGGTGCACGGGTGTGGCGCGTCCTGGGGGGTGGCTGCCTCCTGAGAGGAGCCTGGTGGGGACTGGGGCCTGTCCTGACACTTCCCTTCCTGCCCCCGAGGCCCCCTGCTCTTGGGGGTCTCGGCTGTCTCTGGAGAGCAGTCTCGGGGGCATGTGGGCCGGTCCTGGGTGTTCCCCTCTGGCACCCATGTTTCCCCAGGCTTGGGGGTCTCCGCTGCGTGCTGGGGGCTCTCTGAGACCTCCCGGGACCGCCGTCGCACGATGCCCAGGTCTCCTACAGTGATGGGAGAGCAGACGAGTGCTGATCTGCGGTTCTGGGCCAGCTTCTTCAGGACGCTGCCGGCTTTGCTGCTGGTGGCGGGTCCCGGGGTGGAGGGGAACCAGGAGCGGCTGATGATCTCTGTCCGCTTGAGTTTCTGCTTGTCCTCGTAGGCTGGGGGTTGGGAGGGAAGAGAGGGAAGGAGGTCCAAAGCTGCCCCCTGCCTTGGCCTGCCACGGCCCACTCGTGGCCGGGGACCCCCATCTCTGCCTGCCCAGTACCCACCCCCCCGCCCCCGCCTCCTGGCTCCCCACGCACAGTCCAGGGTGTGGAACTTGAGCAGGGCGGCCAGCCTGCGGTCGTCCTCTGTCTCGGGCACCAGTGGGATGGCCAGGCTCGCCTTAGCCTGCAGCGCCTGGTCCCTCTCTTCTTCTTCCTGCATGGCTTTTTTCTTTTCCTGTGTGGTGGGGGACGGGGAGGGGGAAAGGTATGGTGGGTGTCAAACACCTGCCTCTTCCTTGCCCGATGACCTGGGCTGTGTCCCTCTGCTCAGCTTCCTCCTCTTCAAGCTCATTCGAGGAAAGGGCCTCCCACAGGGCCCAGGATGCAGAAGTCACTCAGCAAGTGCAAGATGCAAGCGTCATTAATACGCGCACTGTTCAGTCCTCTGCTCATCCATCCCATGAATATTCACAGAACGGCCAGCTTGTACCAGGCCTTGTTCTAGGCACTGGGGATGCAGCAGTGAGCAGACACAAACCCTTGGCCTCACGCGGCTGACATTCTAGTGGGTGAGAGAGACAAAGTGGCGAGGAGAAAAAGAATGCTGGGAAGGAGGTAGGGAGTGAGGGGTTCAACTGTAAATGTGGTGCAGGACGGAGGGAAGGGTCAGGCAAGGTCTCCCTGAGAAGGTCACATTTGAGAAAAGATGTCTGAATGAAGGAGTTAAGTGCATATCTGGTGGAAAAGTGTTCCAAGGTAGAAGGAACAGCCTGTGCAAACGCCCAGAAGCAGAGGTGTGCTTGGAGTGGTTGAGGAACAGCGAGGAGGCCAGTGTGGCTGGAATAAAGTGATTGAGAAGGTGGAGACAGTAGGGAGGGGGGAGGTGAGATCATTCGGGCTGTGGGCCATGGGGAGGACTTTGGCTTCTATTTTAAGTGGGAGCCATAGAGGATTCTAAGCAGAGAGATGTGAAATGACTCAGGAATTCACAGGTGCCTCCTGGTGGCCATGTGGGGAACAGATTGTTTGTGGGGGTGGGGTGTGGGGGCGAGTGCCTGGAGACCAGGGCTGAGAGACTGTGCTGGTCCAGGCAGGAGATGATGGGGGCTGTGGGAGTGGTCAGACCCTGAAAAATTTGCCAACAGGAAACAGGGGTGAGGGGGAGTCAAGGTCAACTCGAGGTTTTGGGGCCTGAGCCCCTGGAAGGACAGAGATGCCTCCATTGCCGAGAAGGGGAAGATGCGGGTGGGTGGCTTAGGGCCAGATGGGGGCTTGTATGTTTGAGGGTCCTTATACACCTCATGGGGAGACGCCCAGAAGGCAGGGACACATAGCTCAGGGCACAGGCCCGGCTGGAAGCATATGTTTTTGATAACAAATAATTAGTAAGAAAACTAGCAGTCTTACTCTTAATAATGACCACAGAACAATCAGCAAAGGAAGCACAGTCTGCGCTCTATGGGGGTTGCTGGGGAAGCTCCTGACTGCCTGGGGGGGGGCACAAGGCGCCTCACAGAGTGAGGGAAGAGGGACGGTTCTCACGTCCTGCAGGATTTTCCGGTGCCCCGCCAGATGCCCGAGAGGGTGAAAAATCCATTCATGGTACACCCATCTGACCCTGGGCCCTGACTCCCTGTGACGTGGCAGTATCTTTGGTACAACTTCAGAAGCCATCGTGGTCACTGACAGCAGGGCCCCGGGGTGTCCTCGAGCCAGGACTGTGTCCCTGAGGACAGGAGTCGGCGTTTGCCCCTGTACCCTCAGCGACTCTCCACGCCAGGGCAGGGGTCTTGGCCAAACATTCGTATACTGAAATATGCACGATTACATTTCATTGTAGGTGACTTTCCCTTAAAAAAAAATTTTTTTTTTTTTAACCACAGGGCACTGCAGAGTTGATTCTGGCAATTACGTTAGGGGTGGGCTGACGATCTATGGACTTCGTTTTGGGATAGGTGAGTGGATCCATGAAATGTGTGTTATGAGCTGAGCAGTAGGTAAGTGCGCGGCAAGCTGGAGCTCCCCATGGGTGCCCTGAGGTAGGGACGCGGTGAGATGGGGAAACTGAGGCTCAGAGCTAGGATGTGGTGTGGCGAGGGCTGCCCCTGCATTCTCCCCCTCCCGAAGTTGGCAACCCCCGCTCCCTTGCGGTCCCGACCCCAGGCAGGCGCCCCCACTCACCCGGAACCTCTTCCGCAGCATGCTGTTGAGCGCGAAGTCATCCTTCCAGGCGCTCTGGGCCTCCTGGATGTGGCTCAGGGTGGGGAGGGCCTTCTTGAGTGTGCTCCGGTCAGCCTCGCCGTGCTCCAGGCGGAACATGGCATCCGTCTCCAGCTTCTGCTTCTTCTCGTGCTCTGTAATAGCCAGAAGGCAGCAGGGCCTTCAGGCTCCCGCTCGGCCTCACGGCTGGCCTTGGGGCCCACGCCCTGTGCTCACCTGTCGTCAGCACCTGCTCATTGTCCACCATGTCCCAGCGCTCCTCCTTGCGCTGGGCGCCGCTCACAATCACGTAGTCGCAGTTGGCCGGGTCCGTCTGCATCTCGATGTAGTTGACACAGAGGTGACATTTCATCCGGAACCTGGGTGGGCAGAGGGCGGAAGTCAGGCCACCCGTCACCCCTGTCTGCTTCCTTCTGTTTGTGCGCGTCACGCGACAAGTGTTCACTGAGCACCTACTACACACCAAGCTCTGCATCTGGGGTTAGGGCCGTGGGTGAGACACACTGTCCTATCAGCCCAGAACTGACTTGCTGTCTGGTGTTTGTTCATTTTTCACTCACGTATTCGACAAACCCTCCCGAGTCAGGCTGCTCTGTGGCAGGCTGGGCGGCAGCTGCTGGGGACACAGCAGCGAAGGATGCCAGCCTGCTCTTGGAGGGACTGACATTCCAGCAGGGGCCACACTGGCAGCAAATGCACGAGCAACCAGTGTCAGGTGGTGAGCGCTGCTTTGGAAAAGGCCTCTCTCAGAGGCGGTGTTGGAGCAGAAACCCAAGGAGGCGGTCTTTCTGGGCTGTGTGAGGGACCTCGAGGGGGAGAGTGGGGGGAGGTGAGGATAGGGAGGGGACCAGGCCGACCGTGCAAGGCCTTGTGGGCCATGGGGAGGGCTCAGGCTTTTACTCTGAGAAAGGTGGGAGCCATGGAGGGTTCTAGGCAGAGGGGATGTGCCCTGATTGACAGACCGGGACAGTTTCCAGGAAAGGACCGCAGGAAATGGCCATCACGGAATGGCTGATCTTCTACTCGGACTCCTCTGGAGCCCCCCTCGCCCTGCAGCTATCTGATGCATCCCTCTGAGACACCAACCAGGCCGCCTGTACCTGTAGATTGGGGTTGTGTAGTAATTGCCAACCTTCTTCTTTTCTGCATTGTAGCGAACACCTGGGAGGAGAGGGAGAGAATGGAGGCTCAGCATCTTTTCCCTGGGTGGGGGGCAGAAAGGGGTGGTATTCCTCCAGAGACACCCCTGGAGGGCCCTAAAATTCAAGGTGGGAAAGAGCCATGTCCAGGCTCCATGACAGGTGCTCAAGCCGCAGAGGAGGGTGGGTGGCCAGCAGGAGGGTCCAGGTTCAAATCCAGACTCTACCACATTCCAGCTAGGTGACCCTAGGCCGGCTACTTTGGCCCTCTGGGCCTCAGTTTCCCCATCTGTTCAACAGGGAAGACTATAACGCCTACCACGCAGCGCTGTTGTGAGAATCACAGGAACTAACAGCACTCACAGATCACTTAGCATAAAGCCTGGGACGTGGCAGGTGCTCAAGAAGGGTTGGCTTTTATTATTAACGTCTTGTGTTTTTTGTTTTTTCACTGATTAGATGATATATACTCTTGATCTGCTTAATATTGCTCACTGGGTGAAAACAGCTTAAACTACAAAAATAGAGCTTGGGCTGGTGGGTGGTGTGGCCTGAGTTTTCCTTTCCTGGTGGCTGCTTCGGTTCATGGCCCTGAGGGTGGCCTGCCTCTGGTGTCAGGCTGCACCCTGTTTCTGTCCCCTGAGCACCTGGTGGACTTCGCTGCAGATGCCCCTGGCTGGGTCTGATCAGGGGGACCTACTGGCGAGGAGAGAGTGTCACTCATCCTCCTCAGCAGTGGGGTGGCCCAGCCCCTCCTTCTGCTCTTCCATGGTCCCTGTGAGAGGGCTGGACCCTCGTACCAAGCACCACCACTCCTATTTACAGAGCGACCTGCTGTCCTGGGCTAGGCGCTGCATGAAGAGCTGAGGGTCCCTGTATCACAGAGTTGGAAATGGAAGCCAGGTGGGTCAAGTCACTGGCCTGCGGTCTCAGAGCTGCCCATGGGACCACGGGCCCACGTCTGTCTGTCCGTCCATCTGTGGCATGGACAGGGGTCCAAACGCTAAAGGTAACAGTAAGGGCAGTGGCAGTTTGAGTTTATGAGCCCTCATGTGTGCTGTGTGCTACATACTTCGTATGCCACACAGGTGGGGCGCTCATACCATCTGAATTTATGGCTGGGGTAAACCGAGGCACACAGAGACTAAGACACCCACTGAGAGTCCCCGAGCTAGGAAGTGGCAAAGCCGGGCCTCCTCACTGCTCTCCACAACCCACCAGTCACTGGGATGCCTATCTCCTCTCCAATTCCTGATCAGGGGCCCCTGGTGGAGACGGTCTCTCACGGCCCGGTGGGGAAGGGGCTCGCCGTCTGCAGGGCTGAACGGTCGGGGGTGGGGTGAGGAGCAGAAGGGCAGGCGAAGCTCACCCATGCCGATGTGGTTCTTGCAGCCATCACACCAGATGTTATAGGGCATCTCAAACCTACGCAAACAGAAAATGGCTGATCGGCACCTGTCTGCTTGGGCCCTGCCTGGGTCTGCGCGCCTGTGCCTCCTGCCACAGCCCGCGGCGTGGGGAGGACAGAGAGCGGTGGGCGTTCCTACAGCCAGGCCGGTCCTGTCATCCTGCTCTCCCTCGGGCTCACCCCGTCCGGGTGAGTCTCCGCCGGTGTGGCCCTGTCTTCATGTCTCACCCTGTCAGCTAAACCAACTGGAGTGGAGGAAGCGAGCTGAGCGGAGCAGTGGCCCGACCAGAGCTTAGCTGGGTTGCTGTACGGTCCCTGGATTTCTTTCCAAGGTTCTATTTGCGACACTGATCTGGCCGTCCGTGTGCAGGAGTGACAGAGCTTCCATTTTAAAATACCACGAAGTGATGAATAATGAGGTGAAGTAAAGACCCTGTGGTACGAGCGGAGGGCCCCACAGACAAGAGTGGGAGCAGGTGGCGTGCACAGGCCCGTGGCGGCTGAGCGTGGCGGGCTCTGGGGCTGGAGGTGCGGGGGCTGTTCCGGGGCGCCCTTCAGCTCCGTGCCTCCCGAGGTCACTGCTGGCGCTCGGATCTTGATTCTTCTTCCATCGACATTCCCGCCTCTCATGATTGTCGTTGGATCCTCTGCTCAGGCCCAGGCTGCACCACAGAGACGGAGGTCCAGGTCCACGAAGCAGACAAGGGCTCGTCCTTCAAGGCATCACAGGCTGGCTTCTGCTTCCTGTCGTGGCTGGGCCACTGGGGAGCGGGCCACACACCAAAGGAGAGCCCTGCGGGAAGGGCCACTGTCCTGGCTCGATGGTGGTCACGGCTGGGATTCTTTATCCTCCCCATATCTGTGCCCTTTGCAGTGTGACTCTGCAATGCTTCCTGTCAAGAGGTGGATGAATTACCACGCCCCCACCCCCTGCAACACGACTGGCTTTGGGCAATCACTGAGCCGGAAGGGACGGCATGCCTGCTCCGGGGCTTGGCCTCAAGAGTCATTGCATGCCTGTGCTCGCTCCCTTCTGGAACCCGGGCGCTGCCGTGTGAACCAGCCCAGGCTAGCCAACCGGAGGATGAGACACATGTGGAGCAGAGCCCAGTCGTGCCGGCCCAGCCAGTCGCCAGGCAGGTGACCCCTGAACAGGTAAGAGAGCCCAGCCCGAGTTAGCTAAGTCCAGGCAAGGCCAACAGAGGCGTCCAGCTGAGCTGCACAATTGTGAGCAACACACACTGCGTGTTTATCATTTGGTTACACGGCAATAGCTGATGGATAGAGCGACTTCCCGCTTTCTGGAATTAAGACCCTGCGACACTGGACAAAATCAGGGGCGCTGAATTCTCCCAGAGCCCGATGCCAGGTGGCGCAAAACGCAGGGGTCCGCAGGTGGTGCTGGGGCCTTACCTGATGATGAGGATGCCCTGGGACAGCTTCCGAGCCCGCTCCCGCAGCGGGTGGCTGCTGTGGTACTGGTTCAGGGAGCCATGCTGTGGGGGAGACAGGGGAGCGGATCAGAGCCATGCTGTGGGGGGGACAGGGGGGGCGGATCAGCACAGCCACGCCGGCTCTCCCTGGCTGAGAGGCCGCCTGCTCGCGCCCTGTGGCAAGTGCCAACAGCAAACCACGAGGCACTGAGGCCTTGGGGAAGCAAGGGGGGTTGGAAGCAGGAATACGTGAGTTTGAATCTTTGCTCTTCCATTTAGGAGTTGAAAGAGCCACGTGACCCGGGGGAGTGATGTTGCCTTTTGCCTGCCGAGCCTCTGCTTCCCCCATCTGTCGACTGGGGACAGTGACTGTAATTGCCTCTGGTGTTGTGGGGACGCTGAGGTGAGGGGACAGCGCTGGTCAGCACTTACTGGGCACTTCACGGGCCTCATTTTGTTTTTTTCCTTTGTCTTTTTTTTTTAAAGGTTACTTTAAGATTTTATTTTTAAGTCATCTCTCTGCCCAATAGGGGGCTCGAATGCACGACCCCGAGATCAAAGAGTCACAGCTCTATGGACTGAGCCAGCCAGGCGCCCTGCGTCATCTCGTTTTAACCCCTTAAGGATCCTGTGACGTTGGGCTGATTTTTAGTTCCCCCTTTTGACATATGGGGAAACTGGCACAGCGAGCCCAGTCACGTGCCTGGGGTCACATAGCCGGGACAATTTGTCCCCAGGCCCTTACACAGTGCCTACAGTGTGGGACCACAGCTGTGAACGAGATGGATGGACATCTCTGCCCTTAGGCAGATGTTCTAGAGGGGGAGAGGGACGATATCCAAATGAAATGATAGTGCATCAGGGAGTTATAAGGGCTACAAAGAGAAATAAGGCACTAGGTGATGCTATAGAGGACGAGATGGTGGTCAGGCAGGCCCTCTGTGGGGAGAGACCTGAAGGGAGGGAAGGAACCTGTGATCAGAAGGGATTCCAGGCAGAGGGAACAGCCGAGGGAACAAAGAGGATGCCAGAGGAGGTGGACCTGGGAGAGTAAGGGGGTCTGACACAGAGCACGTGTGCTGGACCTCCTCCTGACCTTCGCTGCAAACACGCCAAGCTGGGCCCGGAGTAAAAGGTCAATGATGACACAGCCACATTTACCACTGGGAACAAAGACTGTCCTGAGCCCCATGTGACAAGTGCACGGCAGCGAGCCCTCAGAGGCCACCCACGCTCTGCAGCCACGGCTCTGACCCCAGGGGTGGATGATGTGCTCTGCGGCCCCTGCTATGGAGTCTCTTTGCTAGTGTGGACACGGGGAAGGGAACCTGCCCTTACCTTTTCAGGATTGAAATCTGGAGGGTAGTACTTGTTTACACCTTTCCTTTCACCCTGGGAAGCAGAAGAGAGACGTGACTCAGAGAGGGTGTCCTGGAGGAGACCTCGTCGTGCAGCCTCGAGGGGCAGGACCCAGACGAGGGAGCCTGAGGGACATCCTAGAGAAGCCCTGGGCTCTGAGGGTCTGAATGGAGACTGTGACTTGGGAACTGGCGAACCACCATCATCACTGCGGAAAACTCCACGAGAACCAGACTCTCCTAAGATAAGGGCGTTCAGTGTTTTGGGGACCATGACCGACAGCAAAGCCACATTTAACACTACCACCGAGCACACGCACATGTAATAGAGCGAAGCCCGGTGCGGGTTTTGTGAAAGAACATTTACCCCGGCTGGGAGGGTCTTGCTTTTCAATGCTGGCAGCCCCCCAATAAACTGACCTCATCACCCACCAAAGCAGTGGGTCTCAAACCTGGCTGAACATTACATCCCCCTGAGGAGTTTCTAAAATACCGATGCCTGGCCCCCACCCCTAGAAGTTCTCCTGACAGGGTCTGCTCTGGAGTGTGGTGCCGGGACACGGGGCTTTTAAAAGGCATCTTCCAAAACGGGTGTTTGAACAAATCCTTGTGCACGCATGCCCACAGCAGCACTAGTTACAACAGCCAAACGGTGGAAACAACTCAAATGTTCATCAGTGGATGAACGGATATGAAGAATGTGGCCGATCCAGATGGGGGAATATTACTCAGCCATAACATGGAATGAAGTTCTGATTCCTGCTGTAATATGGATGAACCTCAAAAACATTAGGTTCGGTGAAAGAAGTCACACACGAAAGGCCACATATTGTATGATTCCACTTACAGGGAATGTCCCAAATGGACGAGTCCATGTAGACAGGAAGTAGGCTGGTGGCTGCCGGGGGCTGGGGGAGGGGGGCTGGGGAGTGACTGCTCATGGGGACAGGATTTCCTTTTTGGGGAGAGGGAAACGCTTTGGAAGTGGATAAAGGTGGTGGCTGTGCCACACTATGAAAATACTAAATACCACTAAGTCATACACTCTACAACAGTTAAGGAATTTCACCTCCTTAAAAAACAAAATCAAAAGAAAAAAAGAAAAGAAAAAAGCTGCCTGGATGATTTTAGTGCATGGCAAAGTTTGAGACCCACTAACCAAAAAGATCATGATCCAGAGTTTGGAAATACCACCTTATTGCTTGGGGACAGGGAGAGAAAGAGCTACTTTGGGGGCCTGACGAAGACCAGAAGAGAAACCCAATGAGCACAAGGCTGTCCACTCACCATCTTGGCAGCTGCCTACTGGTCCTCGCCCTCAACACGGCTGATCTGAAAAGATGAGACACGGATTGTGCAGTGTCAACCCCCTGCCCAGTCCTGCCCTCCTGGGGAGTCTGGTGGAGGGGCCACGGCTTCCCGGAGAAGATGCTGTGGGCTGTGTGTGATGTCGGCAGCTTAGACGATCCTCCAAAGAGTGGTGTTTGTCTGTTTAGAAAGATAGTGTCCTGTTCACTCTCCATCCAAGATATATTTCACACCTGACACTTCTCATCCTTCTGTGGCCTCCACCATCGCTTACCTGGACCAGCGCAGCTGCCTCCTCCCCGGTCTTCTGGCTCTGCTCTTGACTCCCCCAGTCTGTTTGCCCTACAGGGACCAGAAAGAGATCTTAAAATATAAATTCTCCTGCTTAAACCCCTCCAGTGATGGCCATCGGTTGGAGAATCAAGTCCGACCCCTTCCCATAGCCTGTGGGGCCCCTGCCTGCCTCTCCAAGCGTGCCTCTTACCCGTCTCCCTCTCCCTCACTCTGTTCCCGTCATGCTGGCTCCCTGGCTGCCTTCAAAGCCTCAGCAGGTGCAGGCCAACTGCCTTGAATGCTCTTCCACCAGCTGTCTGTTCTCTATCACAGGCCTCAGCTCAAACATCATCTCTGTCAGAGGCCTCATCTGACTACCTGATCTAAAGTCACTTCTTCCCTGGGGTTCCTATCACATGGCCCTGTGGCGGTTTACTCGTCTACCGTCTGTCTCCTCCGCCAGGTCACACTGTGCTATAACTCCAGCACGTGGGACAGTGCCTAGCCCCTGATAAATGCTGACTGTGTGAACCACTCCCCTAAGAATTAGCGCAGGTGACATGGGTATCAGACACACGGCTCCTTAAGCTGGGGGTGGGCGACCTCCCTCCTCCCGTATGTTTGCAGGAGAGACTTTTAGGTCAAATAAAAGGAAGTTCTACTTGACACCAAAGAGAGACGCTAGGAGGGACTGAAGCGTATTCTAGAATGGAGACCGGCGAATTTTCTCTATCAAGGACCAGATAGTAAGTATTTCTGACCATGCAGACCCAACTGCCTCTGTCCCAATGACTCAACTCTGCCGTCATAGCTAGAAAGAGGCTGCCGACAATATGTAAATGGGTGTCAGCTGCATTTCATCAAAACTTTATTTATGGACACTGAATTTTGAATTTCACATGGTTGTTACCTGTCACAAAATATACTTCCTTTTGATTTTTCCCAACTACCTATGAAGTCAAAACCATTCTTAGCTGTCAGCCTGTAGAGAACCAGGCAGTGGCCTGGTTTTGGCCTGTGGGTGTAGTCTGTTGGCTCCCTGTGCTAGAGTCAGGAAGTATCTAATTGTTTCTGCCAACTTAGCTGTGTACTGTCTACCAGTTACTGCATGCCAGGTGCTGTACCGACTCCGACATCACTGCCTCGTTTCGTCTGTTTTATGTCACTATTATCCCTAGTTGATGAATGAGGACATGGGGGCTTAAGAAACTTCCCAGGATCAGAGGCAAAGCTGGGGTGCAAAGTTCCAGATGTACACTGTTCTGCCATGACCCTGAACATCCATTCACCTCAGGTCCTCCATCTGTAAAGTGTGTCCCTGGACCAGATTTTCCCAAGGTCACTTCCAACCTAAAAATGCTTTTGCCAACAAAACAGCTAAGCACTCACTCAGGCTTTGGGGCACAGTTCCCTGCGCCTGCATCCCAGCTCCACTCCTTCCTAATTGGGTGACTTCAGCCAGTGTCTGAGCATCTCTGAACTTATATTTCCTCACCTGTGAAGAGTCTATGGTGGTGACAGGACTTTCTGGGGTTGCTGTGAATAAAATAAGACACTGGGAAATGTTTGCAGGGTACCCCATTTTCAGGAGCTGGGGCTCTTACAGGGGTTTTACCACCACAGTGACTGGCACAGGTGGGGCTACAGGATGAATGTATAGAAATCTCTAGTTCTTGGTGTCAGGAGTAATTATAAACCCCACTGGCTTAGGGCATAGTGCTTGGATCCCGACTCTGCTTGCTAGCGTTTCGACTTTTGGCAAAGCATTTCTCTCTGAGCTTCAGTTCTCTCATCTATAAAGAGGGTTTATAAAAGTATCAACCTGATAGGGCCGCTGTCAAAACTCAGTGAGTTGAAGTACTTAGTCCAGCGCCTGATGCAGAGTTGTATGTTGGTACCTTCGATTATTCCTCATGCCAAACCGTTTTACAAGCATCAAAATCTTCACCATAACCCCGTGAGGTAGGCGCTCACTGGTCCCATTTTTCAGAGAAGAAAAACTAAGGGCCCTTCAGGCATAGTATGGCCCGGGGCTGGGGCTGAAGTCGCGGCCGGGCCCGGGGATTTCAGTCGGGGGTCGCGGCTGGGACCGTAGCCGGCTCCGGACATGGGCCCACAACCGCAGAGCCCCGCGGCCCCCAGCGCGCTCGTCCCCCATCGGGCGGCTCCGAGATCGGGTGAAGCAACGACCAGACCCCGGGCCCTCACCGTGCCTGACCGCCCCTCCGCCCGCGCGTACTTACCTGCCCTCCTCCTGACGTCACGCCGTGCCAGTGCCCGGAAGTGAGTGCTGCGCGCACAAGGGGGCGTGGCACACTCTCCGCGTAACGCAGACGCTGGCGCGAGGCGGGGCTAAGAGGCAGCGCCGCGCTGATTTGATTGGCTAAATGCCAAAAGGAGTGGACCAGTCCGAGCTTTCCCTTCCCAACTGTGGGGCATCACGATGCTTCCCAGGCCCCGCCCGCCCTGCCTGGCCCAGTGCGAGGCCAGGTTTCCGGGGAGCTCTCTCAGCCTGAGCGAAGCGGGAGATCGAACCTGCTCGTTACTTTTGAACGGCTAGCGATCTAAGAATTATTTTTCCATTTTTATTTTTATTTATTTATTTGAGAGAGAGAGAGAGTGCACAAGTGGGGGGGGGGGGGATGTGGAGGGACAAGCAGACTCGGTGCTGAGCACAGAGCCCCAAGCGGTGCTTGATCTCAGGACCCTGAGATCAGGACCTGAGCTGAAATCAAGAATCCCCCACCTTTAACTGACTAAGCCACCCAGGCTTAGTCCATTTTTTTTTCTTTCTTTTTTTTTTTTTTTCATTTTTAAACGGTTGTGGGAAAAAAAAAATCAAAAGAATTACCTTTTGTGACTTGTGAAAATACTATGAAGTTCAAATTTTAGTGCCCATAAATAAAATATTATTGGAAGACAGCCATGCCCATTCATTTACCCAATTGTCCATGGCTGCTTTCCCACTACAAGAGCAGAGTTCAATGGTTGCAATAGAGAGCGTGTGACCCACGCAGCCTCAAAAATTTACTATCCGGCCCTTTGCAGAGGAAGTGGGCGGGCCCTTGCCTTGGAGTCTTCAGACCAGCCTGGATGTGCCTTCCGCACAGGGGAGTGGCTTTTGAGTTTACTTTCATGCCCTGTAGGGCCCAACAGAGTCTGTTTCTTTATTTGGTCATTCAACAGCCGTTTATTAGGTGCCTGTTTTATGAGATTCAGAGAGCAAATGACACACCCTTTCCTCTGTTGACGCAGACACTTCAACTGGCAACTTATCAAGGGCAGTGCGAGAAATGCTGACAATACTACTACTACTACTATATTATTTGCTGCCAGGCCCTGTTCTAAAGCCCACACAAGTTGGCTCTCATGTGATCATGGTGCTGCATATTGAGTGCTCATAATTCTCCAGGCATCGTTCATCATTGCTCACCACTCACTTACATGTATCATCTCGGGGAATGCTGCTCCTAGGAAATGGATTCTCTAGTTTTCCAATTTTGCAGATGAGGGGACAGGCCCAGAGGGGTTAAGTAACTGGCCCAAAGTCACACAGCTAGTGAGGGGTGGAGGATTTGACTTCCATCTGCTGATGGTACCCCTTGTTTCTTTGACCTCTGAGCTGTGCTGCTTTGGGTTGTCTGCCTTAAATCTGAGGGCTATGGGAACTCAGAAGAATCTTTAACAAGAATGGAGTGTTTGGGGGTGAGAAGGAGTGAGACAGGACCCCTGGGAAGGGTGACTCCTGAGCTGGATGAAAAGGAACGAGGCAGAGAAGGGGGGGCGGGGCAGAATAATGCTCACAGATCCTGATGGACAAAATGGAGCTGCAGAGCTGCAGAAGCAGGCTCCCCACTGAGCAAGGAGCCCAATGTGGGGCTCCATCCCAGGACCCTGGGATCATGACCTGAGCCGAAGGCAGATGCTTAACCGACTGAGCCACCCAGGCATCCCCCACATCTGGATTTTGCTCGCATCCTTGTCCTGCACTTGAATGAAGAAATAGTGTTGGAAAATGAAAGGTGGAAAATGCCACCTTGTAATATTTAGAGGAGGGGAGGTATGAGAATCTTTGGTTGTCAAAGGACATGGCGAGCCTCTCTTATCACTCACATACAAAGCAGGTGATGGAACCCAAACATCAGCTTGACGTATGAAGAGACTGTTCTATAAAGATGTCAAACGCAGGCCAGTTCCTGTGGGGCCAAGGGAACCGACTTAGGGAGAGGAGGGTAATTAGCCAGTCTGGGCAGAGTGGCAGGAAAGGATCTGAATTCTAGCTCAGGGGACCTCATCTCTGTTTGCTTAAACGTAAAGTGGAATATCTTGGCTCTGCCCAAAGAAATGAATGTAATGAGGACCTGTGAATGTATTTGTAAAACATTTTGAGTAAGAAAAGAGAATGCTGTGGGCTGGGAAGGGCATTCCAGAATCATGGTGCAGCTTTTAGGGACAACAGCAGAATGACAGAAGAGGAGGAAGGCTCTAAGCATCAGGAAGTTCTTGACATAAAGCTGAAGCCCATTTCCCTGCTTTTGGCACCCACTGGCCCTATTTCTAAGGCAAAGGGGCACAGAGGACTGCTTAGTTTGGGGACCTGGGGCAAGTTATTAACTACTGTATGGCTCAATTTCATTACCCAAAGATGGAACTAATGACCCTTAATTGGTTGGAGAGGTTTCACAGGATAACGTTGGGAAGGCATTTAGCATGATGCCTGGTCCTTCATCTAGATTCCATGGATGATGAACTGGAAGTCTTTGGCTTAGCAAATAGGCTCCCTCCTGACTTTCGCATTGTGTAAATTTTTTTAAATTCTTTTTTATATTTTTATTTATTTATTTGAGAAAGAGAGAGAGCACAAGCAGGGGGAGGGGCAGAGGGAGAAGCAGACTCCCCACTGAGCAGGGAGCCTGATGTGGGGCTCGATCCCAGGACCCCAGGATCATGACCTGAGCCGAAGGCAGATGCTTAACCCACTGAGCCACCCAGGCGCCCCTCGCATTGTATAAATTAACTGATGTTTATTGAAATTTAAATGAGAAGACCAGTACTTCTAACTTTTGGTCTTCTGCACTGAGGACACCTTGAGGTTGAGTCAGTGCTTCAATTCATGATAGTAAACATTGGTCTGTAGGAGAAATGGCCCCAAAGAAAAGAATTGTATCCAGGATATCACCTTTAAGACTACGATTAGGACAAACTAAAATTTTTTGAAAATGTGTGGGAGTTAGGCTTGATATAACCGTTATGTTCAGATAATTGAAATATGAAAGGGTTGGAGTCGCCCTACCTGTATCACCCCCTGAGCCAAATACAGATTTTTACTACAGATGGTTCTTCTCCTTAAGAAATCGTTGTCCGGGGCGCCTGGGTGGCTCAGTTGGTTAAGCGACTGCTTTCGGCTCAGGTCATGATCCTGGAGTCCCTGGATCGAGTCCCGCATCGGGCTCCCTCTGACCCTCCCCCCTCTCATGTGCTCCCTCTCTCTCATTCTCTCTGTCTCAAATAAATAAATAAAATCTTTAAAAAAAAAAAAAGAAATCGTTGTCCAAAAGAAATGAATATTATTGACCATTTTTAAGAGGAAGTCTGTCCCTTGATTGCTTCTGTGATGGATTCTAATAAAAACATGAAGATGCTATGAAATAGGATCGGACCCCTTGGGATAGAAAATGGCAGCATGAAGTTTGCCTGTGAAGTTCCATTTCCAAATGACATTTCTTCATTGCGTCCACCTGTTTTGAATCGTCTGCATTAAGGTGATGTTTTCAAACAGAAAACCACGAACATACGGAACAAACTCCTGGGATAAGACCAGGTGCAACATGGTGAGGGCGGGGTGCACGAATCAGGTTTAGGGACTGCAGAACTGCCCCCCACCTCCACCCCCACCCCCAGCCCCGTGTAATAAATCCCTTCTCTGGCCACCAACAGCACATGTAAATACAGCCCTCCAGAAAGGCGCTGCTCACACAGAACGGACCCAATAAGGCAGGAGATGCTTTGTCAAATGAATACTGGTGAGGGTAACAGACAGAAAAAAGGTATGAAATGAGGGGAAGGGGTGAAAAGAGAGGGAAATGTCTAGTACACCGATACTTTCTAGAACATAATTTCAAACCCCAAGCAAAAATGTTTAGATCACCTTTATTCATTACTTACCCAAATAAGCCAGGTACTCTTTGTTCCTTCCTTCATTCGACAGGTATTTATTGAGTGCTACTAGGTGTCTAACATTGTTCTAAGCACTGGGGGTGAAGCGATATGCAAGTCAGTTTTCTTTTCTCTTGAGCTTACATTCTGGTGGGTTCAGGTTGCATTGTCCTGGGCGGACCATTTTCTAGGAACAGGATCTCAATTCCTTATTTCAAGTTCCTGTTCTTTGAGGAGAGAAGGTAGAATCTTCTGACCCATTACCCAACCCGGCCACTGCAGAGTACATGGAAAGGTAGGTGGGTGCTGAAGAGAATTAACTAAAGGGATGATCTATGGCTTTTTGTATGAATCCTAGCTAGGTCAGAATAATTTATGTGGATGCTTGGGACATTCCTATAATTTAGAACCACATCATGGAGCATTTTACAAGGCCGGTGTTTAATTTCATTTTATTTTTCCTCACGGAAACACCAGGGTGTCTTGTGCTTAAATACCGCAATTTCCCATTAACAAGCCCCTGCCACTGCTGTGTTAAACACCACCATAATTTACTTGTTAGAATCAGGAATAATAATGAATTTGTCTGAGTGGTAGCAACAGCCTGGAAAAACTGACTCTGAAAGATGTGTCTGAGGGACCAGGCCGGGAGGGGAGGCTGAGAGAAGTAACAAAAGACATTTGGAGGTGAAGAGGACACTGGTAGGGGAGGGAGGCTGGCGGCTTTAATAACTCCAAGGGGCGGGGAGGGGTGGGGGGTGGGAGGGGGTGGAGTGGGGATCTTGTCAGAATCTGAGCACTTCCTCCGGGGGCGCCTCTGTGGCTTAACTGGTTAAGCATCCGACTCTTGATTTCAGCTCAAGTCATAATCTTGGGTCCTGGGATTGTGCTCTGGGTCAGGCTCCACACTCAGCAGGGAGTCTGCTGGTCTCTCTGCCCCTCCCCCCAGCTCACACACTCTTGTGTTCTCTCTCAAATAGATAAAATCTTAAGAAAAAAAAAAGAATCTGAGCACTTCCAGGTCCTTAGAAATCATCTCACTATTTTTTTTTTTAAGATTTTATTTATTTATTTGAGAGAGAGAGAATGAGAGAGAGAGAACACATGAGAGGGGATAGGGTCAGAGGGTAAAGCAGACTCCCTGCCGAGCAGGGAGCCCGATACAGGACTCGATCCAGGGACTCCAGGATCATGACCTGAGCCGAAGGCAGTCGCCCAACCAACTGAGCCACCCAGGTGCCCTCATCTCACTATTTTCATCTGACAGAGGGGAAAAATGAGTCCGAGGAGGTTAAGTGACAAAGCCATAGGGCCTGTAATGGCAGAAATGGGGACAGACCCAAGGTTTCCAATTCTGGCCAATGCTTGGTCCGCTCAGTTGAACTGTCCATGACAATCATCTATTGTTTCATAAACTCTAATTGGACTAGTTTCCAGAAAATCTAGCTATTTTAAGAATCTGCATATCATTTAGAGAGAGAATTAATATAGCATATACTTTGGAGCACAGAACAATGGTGAGAGAATTTAAAATCTATTTAGTGAAAACTAACAAATATATCTGCTTTTAATTTTTGGCTCTGGTCAGCGGTTCTCAACTGGGTTCTTGCCCCCCAGGGGACATGTGGCAGCGTCTGGGGATACTTTTGGTTGTGACGTCTTGAGAGTTGTAGAATTTATGGCATCTAGTGAGTAGAGGCTGGATATGCTGCTGAACACGAACAGCTTACAGTGCACAGGGCAGCCCCATCCCCACCCCCTCAAAGAATGATCTGGCCCCAAATACCACTAGTGCTGATGTTCAGAAACTCTGCAGTAGAGGCACAAAACCCAGAACAGGAGCTCAGGTTGGAAGCTCAGGTGGGCTATCTTGACCATGGTGGGGGTGCCAAGAGGGCTGAAGGATTTGTCAGCAAAGCACTGTTTCAAAGGTCAGCATCTTTGGGCTCCTAAATCCAACACTTTCCCCATCCTGATTATGGTCCAGATGGTGTCCAGTGAATTCTGCGCTGCTTCTTCCTGCTCTTCTCCCCACCCCTGCCAAATCACAAAGGCTCACCCCACCCCCAGATTCTCTAGTGGGGGTTACCCTAAGGTGGGTATCTTCCCCTCCTAGGCCTGCCAGACACTAGCTGAATCCCTTGGGCGGGTCTCTTCACTTTTCTGTGCCTCAGTTTCCTTCCCTGTAAAATGGGGAGAATGATGACACCCACATCCTAGGGCTGTTTGGGGAGGGGCCTTCACCCCATCACTCCCGCCACAAAGGCCTCGCGAGCGTTCCCCACGGAGCCCGACTTGCTCTCAGTTTTCTAAATCTTCAGCTTCTGAGATAGGGGCTGTGAACCCACATTCTACAAATGGGGAAACTGAGGCTGGAGGGGGTCACCGAACTGGACCACGGTCTCACAGCTTTGAGGGAACGGGCTGGCCTGGAAGGCAGGGGTCTTCTCCAGAGCTCCCCGAAGGGTGCTCAGCACCAAGGGGGCGCCCAGACGAGCGGCTTCTCTCTCCTGGGCCCCTGCGATCCCACTTCCCGGCTGGGCGAGGGTCCCGGCGGCGGAGGCGGGAACAGCCTAGCTGGGAGCTAGGGGCCCATGGCTGCCTCCGAGGCGCATGCGCGCGCACCCCGGGCTCAGCCCTGACGCCGGCGCGGTTGTCCGGGCAACGGGGGCGGGGCGAGAAAGCGGCTGCGTCCCCTCTATTTGTTCTTTAATGGTCGGTCTTTTGCCTAAACTCTGCGAAGCTTCTCCGGGTTGTTCCTCGTCCCTTCGTTCATTAACTTAAAATTGGACAAGAGTTGATTTCCTATCCCCAGGAGCATCTGTAGTTAATTAAATGACAACCACGGGCGGGCGGATCCTGGCCAGGATTAGGTGCAGGGGGAGACCACTTTAAGAACTCCCAGAGTCCATCCCATTCACCTTCACATGTCACTTTTTCTTTCCTCTTCTGCCTTTGAGTACTCTATAATTTATTAACGGCATCTATAATTTATCTGATTTCTCCGGCCAGATCGTGCTTAGACCAAATCACGAATCTGGAGTTAGTGGTGACTAACTCCATTAGGCAAGCAGTCTCTGCAAAGAAGTTCATAGCGAACTTCTTTAAATAGAAAACGTCCTCAGTGCCTGACTATTCACTTTATATTAAATTCATTTAGAGAAAATTCATGACCTCTCCCCCCCCACTCCCTCCCTCCCCTTTTTGCATTTAGACATAAACCACTGTATGTGGTTGGTTGTGCAGTTGTGCCTGGCTGAGGGCACGAGAATCCCTCAGGACTTCAGGGGCTGAAATCCAGCGTAGCTGTGTTCCCCAAGTTGGAGGACAGTGCACCTTCTAGTTTGTCTGTCAGAGTGGGTGCCTTTTTCTATTTGCATGAGGTTGGGAAATTTCTGAATGTGCCTTGCTGCACATAGTTTAACAGTACCAGTTGCATGGCTTTGGGCTTTACGGAATGCTTATAACAAGCTTTTTTAGTGTGTCATTCCATTTAATGCATGTCACAGATTTCATGTGGACTCAAATCTTTGGTTAAAATTAAACACAGTGCAGGGGCGCCTGGGTGGCTCAGTCGTTAAGCATCTGCCTTCGGCTCAGGTCATGATCCCAGGGTCCTGGGATGGAGCCCCGCATCGGGCTCCCTGCTCGGCGGGAAGCCTGCTTCTCCCTCTCCCACTCCCCCTGCTTGTGTTCCCTCTCTCGCTGTATCTCTCACTGTCAAATAAATAAAATCTTAAAAAAAAAAAATTAAACATGGTGCAAAGAGAGTCTTGTAGGGGTGGGTAGTAATTCTCTTTCTGGGCTCCATCAGGTCATCTGGGGCCTTAGATTCTTTCCATCTTGTTGTTCCTCTGCCCCCTAGGGGTGTCCTCACCTACATGGGAAGACCTTGTTTGCCTCCATTTCCAAGTTCCAGCTAACAGAAAGGGAGAGGAGGAAGTTAGGGCAAGTAGCTTGTGTTTAAGGAGATGACCTCCAACTTTCTCTCATGTTTTCTGGGATCCCATTGACTCGAACATAGTCACATGGCCACACCTGGCTGCAAGGGTTCCTGGGGAATGTGCTTTCCAGATGGGGGCCAGGCGTCCCCCTCCTCTAAAATCCAGGAAGTTCTATTACTAAAAGGAATAAAGAGAGAGTGGATTCGGGGGACAGTTTGTGATTGTAAGCCCCCTTGAAGATGAGGACTGGGTCATCAAATTTTTTGAAGAAACACAGCAGACATATGGTGCTTGGCTTTTGGTTGAGGAAGAAAGGTCCTGTTATAATTGATAAGCAGCACGGCATAGTGGAGAAGCCGGGATTCAAACCTTGCCTGTGCCACTTACTGACTGTTTCATCCCAAATTATATCACCACTCAGCCTCAGTTTTTCTCATCTGCAAAATGGCTCACATACCCACTTTTCACAGGGTACAGTGAGGGTAAATGGGAGAAACATATGGGAAACTCATAGCACAGTGCTCAGAACTTGTGATTCCCCCACCCCCAACCCTTAGCTATGGTAAAAATATCTCACCTGTTCCTTCACAATACACTCTTATTTCCAGCAAGCTGCACAAAAGTATATAGCCAGAGGGAAAAGAGGCAAGAGTGCTGAAATGTTAGCGTCAACACCTTATTGCTATTAAAAAAAAATATGGAAACCATGCCTCTCATTTAACCTTTTGCGAGCAAGAGACTCTTAATTTTAGGGGTGCTTGGGTGGCTCAGTCATTAAGTGTTTACCTTCAGCTCAGGTCATGATCCCAGGGTCCTGGGATCGAGCCCCGCATCGGGCTCCCTGCTCCGTGGGAAGCCTGCTTCTCCCTCTTCCACTCCCCTTGCTTGTGTTCCCTCTCTTGCTATGTCTCTCTCTGTCAAATAAATAAATAAAATCTTAAAAAAAAAAGACTGTTAATTTTAAAGGAAATAAAATTTAAATGCTGTCTATTATAAAAATTGATACAAACATCAGACAAACCAACTTGAGGGATATTCTACAAAATATGTCACCAGTAATCTTTTTTTAAAAAAAGATTTTATTTATTTGAGAGAGAACACACAAGTGGGGGGAAGGGCAGAGGGAGAAGCAGACTCCCCGCTGAGCAGGGAGCCCAGTGTGGGACTCGATCCCAGGATCCGAGATCATGACCTGAGCCAAAGGCAGACGCCTAATCAGCTGAGCCACCCAGGCACCCCTGTCACCAGTAATCTTAAAAAAGCCAAGGAACTGCAACAGATTGGAGGAGACTCTCAGTACTGTCTGTGCAACTATTCTGAAAAATCTAGTGATTCAAAATAAAAAGGTTTTCTTTCTTTTTTTTTAAAAGATTTTATTTATTTATTTGAGAGAGAGAATGAGAGAGAGAGAGCATGAGAGGGGGAGGGTCGGAGGGAGAAGCAGACTCCCTGCCGAGCAGAGAGCCCGATGCGGGACTCAATCCCGGGACTCCAGGATCATGACCTGAGCCGAAGGCAGTCGCTTAACCAACTGAGCCACCCAGGCGCCCAATAAAAAGGTTTTCAAAAGTGATACACCGGTTTGAATTTATTCAATGATTGCCTTTCCCCCCTCTTTGTGACAAAGATGGCAGCTATCTTCCAAAAAATCCAAAAATCTGTTTTGGTTTGCTTTGCTTCCATAGTGGTGGTGATGTTGCTGCTTACCTGGCAGGTGGCCGTGGGACACTTGTCTCTCCAGTGGAAAATGAGCAGTGGTGAGTGAGGTGTAGCATGTCTGGGTGTGGACTTCAAAACACCAGGCATAATGTTCCTCTGTGCTTTCTTCCCTTTTCCTG
Source organism: Neomonachus schauinslandi (assembly GCF_002201575.2). Classification (NCBI taxonomy): domain Eukaryota; kingdom Metazoa; phylum Chordata; class Mammalia; order Carnivora; family Phocidae; genus Neomonachus; species Neomonachus schauinslandi. The sequence goes on from NC_058403.1 coordinate 205,264,181, forward strand.
GAGCTAGAACACGGGTAGCCCTCCAGCCCAGCTTCAATCCTGCAGCGGGGACAGTGCTCTAGGTGACAGCTATTATGAGTTGCATTGTGTCCCTCAAAAAGATATGTTGAAGTCCTAACCCCTGGTACCCGTGAATGTGACTGTGATTTTGTCATCTAAAAACTGGGTATTTGGTCTTTGTCCCCGGTTCCTGGCACAGAGCTCCTAAAACCTTTATAGTTTCCTGAGTGACAGGGGTGATAAGAGCATCTCTTGTTAGAATATTTGGTTTTAGTCCCTCGTTCCTGACATGAGACCCATCTAAGACCTGTGGCATCTCCAGATTGGTGAATGTCTTCTATAATCTAATGAGATGATTGGTGGTTGGGGGCCCCTAGGTAGCTTCAGGATGGGGGCTGTTTGCCAGAAAGACTAAACACATGATTAGAGAGGGGGTTGGAACTTTCAGCTTCATCCCCCTGAATTCTGGGGAAGGAAGAGGGGCTGGAGGTTGAGGCCATCACCAATGGCCAGTGATTTAATCCATCATGCCTATCATGAAACCTCCATAAAACCCCCTAAATTATGGGGTTTGGAGAGCTTCTAGTTTGGTGAGCACATGCATGTACCAGGAGGGTGGCACACTGTAACTCCACAGGACATAGCCCCTGCCCTTAGGACCCTTCCAGACTTCACCCTGTGTATCTCTTCATCTGTGCTCATTTGTATCCATAGTATCCTTTATAGTCAACCAGTAATAGTAACTAAATCATTTTCCCGAGTTATATGAACTGTTCCAGCAAATTACTGAACCCAGGAAGGGGACCACAGGAACTCCTGATTTCTAGACAGTTAGTCAGAATTATGGGAAGCTTGGGACTTGTGATTGGCATCTAAAGTGGGGACAGTCTTGTGGGACTGAGCCTTTAACCCATGGGTCTGATGCAAATTCTGGGTAGTAATGTCAGAATTCAACTGAATCGTTGGACACCCAGTTGGTGTCCAGAGAATCAGAAAATTGGTTGTTGGTGTGGGAACTCCCTCCCCTCTCTCGGTAGTGACCTTATTTGGAAATAGGGTCTTTGCACATATCATTGAGTTAAGATGAGGTCTTTAAGGGGGGACTCTAATCCAATATGACCGGTGTCCTTATAAGAAGACCCTACAGAGAGAAACAGAGAAGAAGACCATGTGAAGCTGGAGGTAGAGGTTGAAGTGGATGTGGCCACAAGCCAGGGAACCCCCTGGGGCCACCAGGAGCTGGGAGAGGCCAGGAAGGATCCTCCCCTAGAGACTTCGGAGGGAGCATGGCCCCACCAACACCTTGATTTCAGACTCTTGGCCTCCAGAACTGTGAGAGAAGAAATTCCTGATGTTTTAAGCCACCTAGTATGTGGCACTCTGTTACAGAAGCCCTAGGAGTTGAACAGAGTAGCAGAGCAAGGAAATGGGAAGAACATGGGTCCCACGGGACCAGAGGGGCACTGCACACACACCTGTACCATGCACCTGAGGGTGGTCACCTGACATAGATGCATACTTCTACGTTCTTTAGTTTGTTTTTTTTTTAAAGACTTTATTTATTTATTTGAGTGAGAGAAATCATGAGCAGGGCAAGGGGTAGAGGGAGAAGCAGCCTCCCCACCAAGCAGGGAGCCTGATGCAGGGCCCGGTCCCAGGACCCTGAGATCACGACCTGAGCCGAAGGCAGACACTTAACTGACTGAGCCACCCAGGTGCCCACTTCTACCTTCTTTAAACTGCCATGTTTTGGGGGTGTCTGTTACAGCAACTTAGTTTTTCTCTTTCTTTCCTTCTTTCCTCCCTCCCTCCTCCCTCCCTCCCTCCCTTTCTTGGCTTGTTAATGAACATCGTGACACTGAACAAGGAAGTTTCTTTCTCCATCTGTTTAGAAAGTGCACTTTCTCCTCTCTTGGAATATACCTCGCTTACTACTCTAGCTTTGCCACTGACTGCTTCTGAGTGTTGCTTTCGAGGGAGAATTGTAGAAGTTGTAAGACATAGATGTGGCAGGGTTGGCATCATGTAACACCAATCAGATTACCATTTTTTGGGGGGGGGAAGGTCTTGGAGAAAACAGCATGAATCAACCTCAATTATTTGTAAGTAAAATTAGAGTAGTTTCAAGCTGTCACTTTTCTCTGCCTTACACACGTTATTCAAATAAGTTGGCAGAAGAATGCTGTTTGGGTTTGTATTAGGGAGTTATGGGGATATAAGTCTGGGTCTAAGTAGGTGAAATTTAAAATGGAGAATCCTTTAACTCTTAGAGGTGGGGTAGTGCGGTCATCAGGAGGGCACATGCTGGTGCTGGGCCATCTGGTTCGTGCTTTATCTCTTCCATTTCCTGGCTGTGTGAGCTTGGGATAGCTCCTTAACTTCGCTGTACCTTGTTTTTCCTCGTCTGTTACATGGGGATTCGCTTAGTTCGGGTCCCATTGAGACAAAGACTTGGTTCAGGTTTGTTTATTTGGGAGGTGCCAAAGAAAAGTTGCATGGGGGCAATGTTAAACAGGCAAGGAAGACTTTATTCAAGACTATTGCAATCAGGGAGGGAGAGAGATTGAACCTGACTCCAGACACAGCAGGGGCAGCTGGGGATTTATAGCCAATGGGCAGGGCAGGGGAATCAGTGGATGGACAGTTACTAGGAGGAACTTGGTTAGGTGTCAAGGGTTGGGGGATTCTTACTAAATTGGGCTCAGCAGGCCAAGGGCGAGGCCTAGTCTGGAAGAGAGCTCAGAGAAACCTCACTACAGTTTGGTTAGGGAGTGGTCCTCGTCAGAGGTGACCCCAGGGAGCAGGAGTGAGAGAGCTGGGAGACTGTGACCAAGAAGGAGGAAAAACCAAGAGAAGGCGTGTCACTGGGGTCACTGCTGTGGGTCACAGGATAAAGATTTCTCCCAACAGTGTCTGCTTGAAAGCTGGAGGCATGAACATTTATCTGCTGGATCACATTCTCCATTGGTTGGAGGTTGGAGGGTTGAAACCTGGAGTCTTTCTTTTTAAACTTCCTGTTTTGAAATAATTTTAGATTTATGGGGAAGGTACAAGGGTAGGTCCAGAGAGATCAGTATGCTCTTTAACCCAGTTGCCCATGTGTTAACATCTTACATAACCAGAGAACGTGTATCAAAACTAAGAAATCAACACTGGTGTAACACGACTAACTAAACTATGGACCTCTTTAAGAATTCACCAGGTGGGGCGCCTGGGTGGCTCGGACGTTAAGCATCTGCCTTTGGCTCAGGTCATGATCCCGGGGTCCTGGGATCGAGCCCCGCATTGGGCTTCCTGCTCTGTGGGAAGCCTGCTTCTCCCTCTCCCACTCCCCCTGCTTGTGTTCCCTCTTTCGCTGTCTCTCTCTATCAAATAAATAAAATCTTAAAAAAAAAAAAAAAAAAAAAGGAATTCACCAGGTTTCCCACTAGTGTCCTTTGTCTCCTTTATCTGGTTCAGGAACCCATCCAGGACATCACGTTTCACTTAGCTTTCACATCTGTTTGTCTGCCAGTCCATGAAAGGCCTTCAGGCTTTACTTGTCTTCCGCGATCTTAAAGCGTTCTGACCAGGTGTTTTGTAGAAAGTCCCTCCTGCTGTTTTCTCACAGTTCTATTGAGGTTGTGCCTTTTTTTTTTCTTTAACACAACTGCTAGCAGAAATATGATCGTAGTTTTATACCTGGAAAATCAGTTTTAAAAATTGCAATTAAATAGACATAACATAAAATTGACCATTTTAACAATTTTTAAGTGTACAGTTCAGCAACATTAAGTACGTCTACACTGTTGTGCAGCCGTCCCCACCATCCATTTCCAGGACTCTTTTCAATGGAAACTCTGTTCCTATGAAACACGTATTCCCCATCCCCTTCTCCCCACCCCAGCCTCTGGCACCCACCATCTACTTTTTTGTCTTTTATATAAAGGCCCCAAATCCCATGCACAAGGGCTCCGCCCTCCTGACCACCTCCTAAAGGCCTCACCTCTGTCATCACCTTGGGAGTTAGTTTTCAACATGCCCATTTTGGGGAGACACATCCAGTGAATGGCAGTCTGTTTGAATGTATCCTATTAGGGGACACGCATTATGCTGATGTTATCTGTGATCATTACACCCATATTCTCTAGCACCCCACTTTTGGGCTGCCCTGTGGAGTTGGAAGGGGTGGGAGGAACAGGTATAGGTGTGGTGCAGACTTGAAATGTGATACTGTCAGCAAGAGGTGACTCAGAGCTTGTAGGAACTGTCCCCCTACACTGAAAGCCCAGGGGACTGAGAGGAGGGGACACGAGCCACCAGAGGGTCTGCTGCAACAGAGATAATGATGCAACAGCCCATCAGCTCATGGTGTGGTCAAGCTGAAGTGGATTCAGGTGGTGCTTGGCGCTCCATGGGGGTTAGCCCAGTGCTACGTACGAGATTACAACATCAGGTGGTACCTGTCTCAGATCCTCAAACTGGGGACCCCACCAGCTTGCCCAGTGGCAGCACCTTTATTTCTTGGCAGTTCCTAAGACCAAGGAAGCTAAGCAGTCGCAGTAACACCCAGACCAAACTTTTTGTGTCCCTCAAGAAATAATTCAGAAATAACAGAAGTAAAATGATCGAAACTCCAGGATCTAAGTGCCTCCAAGCTTCTGCTCTTGCCTGGTAGTAGTGTCTGTTCTCCATACAGCAGCCAGAGGGAGCCTTTGTTTTTCCTTTTTAGCAAAGTTTTCAAATTTGTAGATTCTTTTTTTTTTGCTTTAAAAATAGAAAAGTGAGGGGCGCCTGGGTGGCTCAGTCGTTAAGCGTCTGCCTTTGGCTCAGGTCATGATCCCAGGGTCCTGGGATCGAGCCCTGCATCGGGCTCCCTGCTCAGTGGGAAGCGGGCTCCTCCCTCTCCCACTCCCCCTGCTTGTGTTCCCTCTCTCGCTGTGTCTCTCTCTGTCAAATAAATAAAAGCTTTTAAAAAAAAAAAAGCGAAATTCACAAAACATAAAATTAACCAGTTTAAGATGAACAATCCAGTGACATTTAGGACGTTCACAGTGTTGTGCAATCACCACCTCTACCTAGTTCCAGAAAATTTTCATCACCCCAAAAGAAAACCCTGCACTCAGTAAACAGGTTGAATGCAGTAGCCAGAACCCCTATAGTACAGGGGTTCCCTGGAATGTGTTGTATGCATAGGGTTGGGGTTGCATCTTTTGCCATGCCCTAATACTACTACTCAACTTTGCTTTTCTTTCCCTTCTCACTTAGGTGCAAGCTGAGCAATTAATTAATTACTTTACCCATTGATTTGTTTGTGCACAATAATTTATTTTGTGCAGGCATTGGACCAGATGGTGAAGACACAGGGATGGAAAAACTTGCCCTTGCCCTCAAGGTAGTTACACTTGATAGAGGAGACAGATGAAGCAATTAAAACATGGTACATACCAGAGGCCAGCAAACTCTGGCCCTAGGGCCCAAACCGGTCCCCCACCTGTGCTTGTAAATAAAGTTTTATTGGAACACAGCCATGCTCATTTATTTATGTATTGGCTGGTTACTTTCACACTACAAGGGCAGAGTTGAATCACTGTGACAGAGACCATCTGGCCCAAAAAGCTGAAAATATTCACTCCCTGGACCTTTAAGGAAAAAGGCTTGCCAACTCTTGGTATATATAACTATGGCAAATTTAAACTGTGGACAGAAAGCCTTGGAGACTGAGAAGGGGCAGTTAGCTGGAGGTGGGAAGAATTGCAGGGGTAGAAAAAGCTTGCATTGCTAAAACTTAGGTCCACAAATACATAAATCTTAAGCATATGTCTTGATGATTTTTACACATGTACATACATACCCATGTAACCACCACCAGGATCAAAACAGAGGATTATCTGCAGCCCCCAGGAGGCTCTCCAAACAGTTCATGCAAACCACATTGTGCTGTTAAGTCGCCCGCTTCATCCAGCTTTTCACTCTCAGGCTGCTGCGGTGTCGTCCCAGCTTGCTCGCCCTCCTGCTGCGTGGAATCGCACCACTGGATCGGATGCTCACGCCTGAAAACTTGGAGCCCCTAGGGTTCTCACCAGGCGGACTCGGAGCTGTGCTGGGACTCTGGCACATGGCGCCCACAGGAGGGCACAGGAGATCTGTCACGGCAGCTGGATTTTTAGACGTCGCTTCAGGAGGAAACCTTTTACTTACTCCTTCCTTCTGATTGGCTCCATGAGTGTGAGTTTATTCAACAACCCTACCTGGATGATGATGATGATGGTGATGATGATGATGATTTTACATTTTATTTGGAAGTAATCTCAAACTTAAAAAAACGTTGCAGAAATAGTACAAGGAGTTCCATTCAGGGGTATATACCCCACAAGGTTGGAAACAAGTATATTGGAAACAAAAACGGGTACACAAATATTCACAGCAGTGGTATTCACCATAGCTGGAAGGTGGGAATGTCCATCAATGGAGGAGCAAAATGTGGGAGATCATACAGTGGAGTGGAATATTATTCAGCTCTGGACACAGGCTACAATGTGAATGAATCTTGAAAACATTGGGGGTGGGGGTGAAAGAAGTCAGACATAAATCTCACATACTTGAGGATTCTCTTTATGAAATGTCCGAAGTAGGAAAAGCCATAGAGACAGAATGTAGATAGTGGTTGCCAGGGGTTGGGGGAGAGAGGATGGGGAGTGACTGCTTAATGGACACAAGGTCTCCTTTTGGGGTGATGGAAATGTTCTGGAACTAGACAGAGGCAATACTGCACAATGTTGTGAGTGTACTTCGTGAATTGCACACTTTAAACTGGTTAATTTTATGTTATATGAGTTTCCCCTCAATAAGATAAAAAAGATAGCACAAAGAATTCCCATATGTCATTCACCTCGATTTCCCAAATGGTAACCTCCTACAAAACTAGAGTATGAGAATCAAAATCAGGAAATTAATATTGATGAGATACTCATATCTAGTGGACAGATGGGTTCAATCCCAGTATTGTCTAAGAGAGCTCGGTCACAGTGGTGTCTACTAGGTTTCTCCACTGTGAAGTCTGTAATATCTTAACGGTCCTGTGGAGAGGGAAAGATGCTTTGAGATTTTGCAAATATCCCATTTCTCATTAAACTTCCGACCGCTAATGTTAGCATCTACTGATGGTTCTTGCCTGAAACAATGATTGCTTTCTACCTGGATTTTTTTTTTAAGATTTATTTATTTATTTATTTGAGAGAGAGCAAGCGAGAGAACAAACAATAGTGGGGGAGGGGCAGAGGGAGAGGGAGAGAATCCCAAGCAGACTCCCTGTTGAGCATGGAGCCGACTCCATCCCAGGACCTTGAGATCACCACCGGAGCTGAAACCAAGAGTTGGATGCCCAACGGACTGAGTCACCCAGGTGCCCCTGTTTTTTTCTTTTTTTATTGTGATAAAATATACATAATACAGAATATACCATTGAAATCATTTTTAGGAGTATAGATCAGCGTCATGAATATGCTCACATCATCATGCAACCATCACCACTATCCACCCCCAGAGACTTACCATCTTCCAGACTGAAGCGCTGACTCCCTTTCCCCTCCCCCTGCCCCTGGCACCTGCCGCTCTCTCTTCTGTGTGTATGAATTTGACTCCTCTAAGGACCTCATGTAAGTGGCATCATGCAACGTTTGTCCTTTTGTGTCTGGCTTATTTTACTTAGCATAATATACCTGGAGTAAAAAAATTTTTTTTAGCAGAGAAATTGTATTTTTATTCCCTATCTTAGAATGAGCACAGGTGGGATGGGCTGGCCCCTAGGTATGAATTCATATCATGAAGATTTCTCATGTTTTTTCATGTCTCCTTAGCAACCCTGTTCTTATTATCTCCAATACCTCTACCCACATGCTGGAAGAACAGAAAAGACAGGTGGAAATAGAGGGAGCACATTTATTTGCTCTCTCTATAAATTTGAATTAGCACACTATTTCCAGAATAGAACTAAACACTTCTCCTTTTGCCCTGGGATGAGTTAGGGATTTGAAATGATTTCTTTCCCAAGTCCCTTTTTTTTTGCTTGTCTCATCATGACTGTTTCTTGTGATCTTTCTGCAACATTTGACGTTATGATCACTCTTTGCCTTTAAAAGTGTTCTCTTCCACAGTATGGAAGTTCCTCAAAAAATTAATAGTAGAACAACTTTCTGATTAAGTAACGGCACTACTGGGCACTTAACCAAAGAATACAAAAATACTAAATCAAAGGGATACATGTGCCCCTATGCCAAATTATGGAAGCAGCCCAAGTGTCTATCGACTGGTGAATGGATAAAGAAGATGTGGTATAGATATAAACAATGGAATATTACTCAGTCATAAGGAAGAACGAAATCTGCCATTTGCAACAACATGGGTGGGTCAAGAGGGTATAACGCTAAGTGAAATAGGTCAGTCAGAGAAAGACAAATACCCTGTGATTTCACTCATGTGTGGAATTTAAGAAACAAAACAAATGAACAAAGGGAAAAAAAAAAAAGAGACAAACCAAAAACCAAACTCTCAACTCTAGAGAACACAGTGGTGGTTACCAGAGGGGAGGTGGGTGGGGGGATGGGTGATACAGGTGAAGGGGATTACGAGTACAGCTACCATGATGAACACTGGGTGTTGTATGGAAGTGTTGAATCACTATATTGTACACCCGAAACTAATATTGCACCGTATGTGACCTACACTGGAATTAAAATAAAAAATAAAAAAATAAAACCAAACAAAAGCATCTCTTCTATCGTGTCTTACTTTTGTTTTGCTGACAGTTTATTTGGCAAGTGGTTTCAGGAAGCAGTAGCAGGGGAGTTGACAGAGGGAGGCAGGTCAGGAGGGAAAGTTAATACGGGGCATTACTGAGTCGGTTCCCACTGGGGGTACCTGGTGAGGTCACACTTCATGATGGTCCCCGGTGGGATGGGGCAGAGTCTCATTCACTGACTCTCTCTCTCTCTCTCTTTTTTTTTTTTTTAAGAATTTATTTATTTATTTGAGAGAGAGAGCACAATTGGGGTGAAGGGCAGAGGGAGAAGCAGATTCCTCGCTGAGCAGGGAGCCTGATGCGGAGCTCAATCCCAGGACCCTGGGACCATGACCTGAGCGGAAGGCAGACGCTTAACCAACTGAGCCACCCAGGTGCCCTCATTCACTGACTCTCATTGTCCCCTGGCTCTGAGTTCCCTCCTGGGGCCTTGATTCCCTCTGTGTCTCTGGCAGCACCTACATGGAGAGTAGCCTTCCGAGGCTTCAGAAAAGCTTTGAGGCAGGAAAATGAGTTACCGTGGAGTGCCCCTGAGGTGGGAGGCATTATGGATGCTCAGAACTATGGTGATGTTCTGCCATTTCTGTGCTGAAATTGGAGGTGGTCCAAGAGGCCAGGACATGGGGCCAAAAAGTGCCTGCCTCATCTTTTCAACTTACTATCTGTGCAGGGTTGAATAGTGTCCCCTCAAAAGTCATGTCCACCTGGAACCTCAGGATGTGACCATAGAAACAAGGTCTTTGTGGATATAATTAGTTAAGATGAAGCCATTTTGGATCAGGATGGACCTCGTATTTGTCACAGTTCTCCAGAGAAACAGAACTGATAGGACCTCTATCCATATCCATCCCTACTTCTCTCTCTCTCTCTATATCGACAAATATCTGTATCTATCTAGGAAGAGATGTAGTTAAGGTGTTGGCTCACATGATTATGGAGGCTAAAAAGTCCATGATCTGCTGTCTGCAAGAAGGAGACCCAGGAGCTCCCCACATGGTGTTGCTTGAAGGCCTGAGAGCTAGAGAGCTGATGTGTGCGTTCCAGTCTGGAGCTGAGACCTGAGAACGAGGAGCACTGAGGGCAGGTGTCCCCACTCAACTGGTCAGGCAGAGAGGGAAAGAACAAGTGAATCCCCCCTTACTCCATTTTTTGGGGTTGGGACTTGGCTGTTGCAAGTGGGGGTCTGCTGGGTGACCTTGGTTCATGCTCAAGCTTCTCTCTGCAGTTGGGTTCAGCTCTGCTCTGCCTGTGTCTATTCTGGGGCCTGGGCCAAAGGAGTAGCCATGGCTGTGGGGGAGGGGGGAGCTCTCCCCGAGATCATGATGGAGAGGAGAGGGCAGGTGGGAACACCTCTCTAGAGGTCTAGGCTGAAACTGACACAGGATTTCTTTTACTACATTTCATTGACCAGAGCTGGTCATGTGACCCAGTGTCAGGCTGTATTAACCATGTCTTTTATTTTCTGTATTGTGATGCTCTGACATCTGGGGCCTTGCTGACCTGGGAGGGACTGGCCCTCCCAGGCGTAGCCAATTCTTGGAAATAGCAAACAACTTGCACTTAAATGCACCTTTCATACGTGAACCAACCAACCCAGAGCTCACGTCCCAGCCCCCTCCTCTGTTGGGCTCTCACACTCTGGGTCCCTGACCATCTGCCCTAATCACCCCAGGGCCAGGTTTCAGACAAGAAGGGGGCAGCCCCGATGCCCCACAGCCTGCTGAAATTATTCAAACCTTCCAACCCCCAACCTGTTTACCTTGCCTCACCTGTTTCTTCCCAGGAAAATCACAATCACACTCCCCATCCCTCTGCCTCCTGGCTGGCCCTGGTGCTTCCCCGTGTGACCCTGCATGGCAGGTGCGACTGCTCTTCTTGGAAACTTCGAGTAATAAACCATCTTGTCAATGGAAATCATCTTCTGATCTATTGGCCTTACTATACATTGAGCTTCCTCTTTTTTTTTTTTTTAAGATTTTTTATTTTATTTGAGAGAGAGAGGGAGTGAGAGAACAGGAGCAGTGGGGAGGGGCAGAGGGAGAGGGAGAAGCAGACTCCCTGCTGAGCAGGGAGCCTGAGGACACATCGCTGGATCCCAGGACCCTGAGAACATGACCTGAGCTGAAGGCAGACATTTAACTGACTGAGCTACCTAAGCGCCCCTAAGCTTCCTCTTAATACGCTACATTTGAAAACACAAGGGGCAGGGCCTCTGCCTCTAGTGAGTGACAACAAAGCCCACGATGCAGGGTGTGGGTCAGGGGAGGGATGAAGTGGGACCAACAATTCAACCGACCGCACTGGTCACTAGTTTTCTTTCCCTCACTGGAGAGGAACCGGGAGAATCCACTGTGTTTTCCAAAGCTTAGCATAACACCCAGAACACAAGCACTCTACAGATTATACCAAACAAATCAATTAATAATAGGAAGCCCAACTGTCTTGGTGCCCTGAGAGAGACTTGGATCAGGTGCCGTAGCTTCACAGACAGCTGAGAAAATTGGCTTGGTCCCCCAGCTGGGTGTTTGGACCCAGATATGGGAAGGGAGGAAAGGGTATGTTTTCTTGCAGAGCTTCTGCTCCCTCTCATTTTCTGTCTCCACTTGACATTCAATCACTCCGGGATGTCACAGTCCCCACCCGGCATTTGTCTGGTGCGCTGTGAAAGGGCATTCTAAACGGCTCTATTTTGGGATGTTGGCGGCATTGCCTTCCCACCCCTCAACTCCCTCCACTCAATCTGTTCTCACAGGGGCAGAGAAGTTTCTATTTGTTGCGAGTGTTGTCCGGGGCCCCTATGTTGTCTTGCAGATGCCTCCGCGTGGACATCCTGTTTTACTTCCATTTTTTTTTTCTTGCCAGCTTCAAAATATTCGAACAGCCCACGTTCCCAGATTCCCATCTATGCTAAGGTTCCCTGGCTCCAAAGCAGCTTCTGCAAATCTTGAAGGAGTTCCTGCTTTCAGAGGAGGAAGGCAGCTCTCTGTTTGGGAGCACACAATAGTTGTGGGATAGCTGCTTGCAGGTGGAGATGAAACACGTGGATCATCCGTGGCTCGTGTGTGGTGGTAACCAAATATTTCCTAAGAGTCTCCGATTTTCTTCTATTTCCTTTATTAAGCTCTAACAAGGGGGATATTTTGATAGCCAGCTGCCATACCTGAAATAATCAAAATTTGGGGGATAGACCAGGTGACTTCTTTTTCCATCATTTTATTTTGAACATGTTCAGACCTATAGGAAAATGACAAGAACAGTACAGCAAACACCCACAGACCCTTTGCCTAGACTCCCCAGTTGTTAACATTTCTCACGCTGGGGTCATCTCTCTGTGTCTCTGGCCATCTCCCTGCCTGTTTCTCTCTATCTATACACACACATATATGTATGTCCGTATACACATACATAATACTGCCACTACTCATTATTATTGTAATGATTATTATTTTCCTGGGCCCTTTGAGAGTTACAGACACCCTGACTCTGTGTTCCCAAATACTTTACTGTGCATCTCCTAAGGACAAGGACAATCTTTTACGTAACTACAATTATCAACTTCGGGAAATTTAAGATTAAAAAAAAAGATTTATTCATCTCAGAGAGAGAGAAAGAGAGAGCAGGAAGAGGGGCAGAGGGGGAGGGAGAGAGAGAATCTCAAGCAGACTCTGTGCTGAGTGTGGAGCCCGATGCGGGGCTCGATCCCAGGACCCTGAGATCATGACCTGAGCCGAAGGCAGACGCTTAACCGACTGAGCCACCCAGGCGCCCTGGGTGATTTTTTAAAAACTTAAAGTTTGCAGTGTCTATGAAGCTTGCAGAAATAGCACACAGACCACACATTCTCTTTCCCCACGGTCTGGATGGCCAGCATTTCTGAGCTGTTTGAGAGCTCATTGCAGACACCATGCCTATTACCCTGTAATACTTGAGGCTGGGTTTCCAACGCCCAAGAACACTCTCCTACAACACTATTGCATGACTGTCAAAATCAGGAGGGCAATTTTGCACCAATATGACCATCTACTGCCCAGGCCCCATTCCCATTTGACCGATGGCCCCAACAATCAGAGTCATGTGTCTCATTTAGGTGTTTGGGTCCCTTTCACCTCTTTTGGCCTCGGATGATCCCCTAGTCTCTCCTCATCTTCCATGACATTGATTCTTTTGGACAGTGAAGATCAAGAACTTTGTAGAATGCCCGTCAGTTTGGGTTTGTCTGATGTTTCCTCCTGATATATGTGTTTCTGGCAGGAATATCACGGGAGTGGTGCTGTGTTTGCCTCTGGGCATGGCTGGGGGCTTGTTGGCTATTGTGTGCCCTTGGGTTTTGTCTGAAATGGGTATAAATGAAGATAGTGCTAGTTTAACTATGAACCCAAAGAGCCTTATCTGGGAAGTTTACTGGGATGGGGGTTTGGTAATCTGGAAGAGATATTTAACTCAGTTGTTCTCAACCTGGGGTGGCTTTGCCCCGTGGGGACATTAGGCAAAGTGTGGAGACATTTTTAATTGTCAGGAATGGGGGCAGGTGAAGAGGTAGTGGAATCTAGTGAGTGGAGGCCAGGGATGTTGTGAACATCCTATAATGCTTGGGCCTGTCGTCACTGCAGAGAATGATCTGGACCCCTCTGTGCCGAAGCTGAGAAACCCTGGCCTCTGATTACATGAAACCAGCAGAGCTGTCGTGTCCCCAGGAAGGCCCAGGTGTGAGTACAATTCCCTGAGATTCAGGTTTAGTAAAAATACAGAAGGTTGGAGAGCGAGGCCTGTGTGGTCTGAAGAGGGAGAGAATTCTAGATGACGGAGGAATGGGGTTCAAGCTCAAACAGGATACAGTAGAGAGGAAAAAAGAAATGCAAACCTATTCAAAAGTAAAAAGCCAACTTCGAGATATTCCAAAGTTAGATATTCTGAAGCAGGTCTTTAATTCGTTTGTTCATTCATTCCTTCAACTAATGTGAGCCTACCATGGGCCAGGTATTTTCTAGGGGCCTGAGATACAGGGGTGAATAAACAAAGCTCCTAGCCTCATGGGGCTTCAATTTGAGTGAGGCGGGGGATGGACAATAAATATGAAAAAATAAGTATACATATGTTAAAGAGGTGGCAAGTGCTATGGGAAAAAAGAATCTGGAACTGGTAAATGGATCAGAGTGTGTGGGGGGTAGGTTGCAGCTTGGGTAGTCAGGGTGGACTTCATTGAGAATGTGAGAACTGAGTAAACTTGATGTAGCTGAGGGGGGAAGCTGGGAGGAAGAGCTTTCTAGGTAGTGGGAACAGCAAGTACAAAGGCCCTGAGGCAGGACTGTGCCTGGCAGGTTTGAGCAACAGTGAGGCCACCATGGCTGGATGGGAGGAGCCTGGGGAGAAGGAGGAGATGAGGGCAGGTTGGTGACGGGGCAGATGGTGCAGGAGCTCGTGAACCATGGGAATGGGCCTATACCCCAAGCGAAGTGGGAGCCATGGAGAATTCTGAGCACGGGAGGGATGTGACCTGACTCAGGTGTTCACCAGCATCCTCTGGCTGCTGCAGGGGGAGCAGACGAGGGGGCAAGGGTGGAAGCCAGGAGACCTGGGCAGAAACAAGGCACCAGCCCAGGGGGGACATGATGGAAGCTCAGACCAGGGTTTTAGCCTTTGTTTGGATTATTTTAGATCACCGGCCATTCACATTTTACAGTTTAGTATAATAGCTGCATTTTTATGCACCACAAATTTATTGGAATGGTTTGGGCAAATGAAATCACATATGCAGAGAAAATCAGGCAGTTAAAATGAAGTCCAATGGTGCTAAATTTAATATATGTACAACTTTGGGACTGCGCCAGGGCTGTTATTATAATTATTTTTCTTTTGCAAAAGTTTTTTTTCTTCCTCATCTTGCCCCAGGCGCTTAGGCATTTACATGAAATGTTTGGGTGACAACCCAAATATTCTAATTTGATGAATGTGACCTTTCAAACTGAGGACACAACAGCAGACAGGAGAGAAAAAACTCGAAGTAAATTTGGATATAATCAGTTATGTGCACAGAACCATTCCCATACTGAGGACAGACCAAACATAAGCAAACAGGCCATTTGTTAATTTCAATGAGTTTGTTGGCAGAAAGAGGCATGAGGGTGTTGCCAAAATCTCTGCCAAGTTTAAATTTAGGACAGCAGGTTCCCTAGGAGTGAAGTTTTTAGAATCCTTGCTCCCATTCACACGATAACCTTTCCGTGATTTTCAGGGATGGCTACACGACGGGAAATTTTTCCCAAATTTTCTTTCTGCTCTCCTTTCCCAAATTAGCCAGACAGAAATTACAATCAGGAGATTTTTTTTTTTGATGAGAGAATGGATTGCAGAGACTTTTCCATCCAGCCTTCCAAATGGGGAAACTGAGGCCCAGAATGGAGAAGTGACTTATGTGCATCACTCTTAGGAGAGGCTCTTGGTTACATCCCCCTTTAAAGAGATCCCTTGGAGGTCACTGTGTAACAAATGATTTTTCCTCTCTCATGAAAACAAATGGGATCCGCAAACTGCTGTCCACTGATCTTGGTTCTTCACTAAGTTCTGTGAGTTTCTCTTGCAAAATGAATTATACAAATTGTAGCTGTGGAAAATGAAATGTACCGTCTGTAAAATGTCCCCAAGAGTTCTTCCTTTGTCCAGAAAGCAGGCTCGAGAGTCAGCGTAAGGCTCCATTCAGTGGCAATAACAAACAAATTGGAAGCTTTAGCGGCTTCCCCCAGAACAAGTCTGCTTCTCATTTCTGTAAAGCTGGTTAGCAGGGCTCGCCTCCAAGCAGTGACTCAGAGAGCCAACCTTCCTCCATAGGGCACCAGCACCACCTCTCACATGGCTCTCCTAGCCACCTCGGGACACATGCACCTGCTCTTCACTACTTCCGTCCCAGTCGTGATCATCTATTGGCTAGAATGAGTCACATGGGCCTGTCCCAACTGCAAGGGAGTCTGGGAAATGTAGGAGAACATAGGGGTGAGCGCCAAACACGGCTTATTCTTTCTATTAGAGAAAAGAGAGACCTGCCTTTTAGTACCTTGAATATGGCAAGAGAATTGTGTTTGGCTATCTCCAGGGTAACGAAAGAGGTCAGAACACTTTCCCTTTTTGAAAAGCAGACATCTAAAGATGCCACTGCTCTTAACTGTCCATAGCAGGCAAACCCTGCGTCTCTCAAAAGGCCAAGTAAATCACATTTGTTTGAGGCTGGTATTCTGCTCAGATATTTGAAACCTCGGCTTCGAGCAGAGGGCGAACACAGGGCAGGTCAGTCCGGATAGACTAAATTTTAGGTTTGTCTCTCTCCTATACTATCCATTCAAGTTATCTATTGCTGAGTAGGAAACTCCTCAAACTTAGTAGCTTAGAGCAATTGCGATTGTAATTTCTCACGATGCTGTGGTTGACTAGGCTCAGCCAGTCGAGGAAATTATGTGGAGTGAAAAAAGCCAATCACAGAGGGGTACATATTGCGTGACTCCATTTATATAAAATTTGTGATATAATTATAGAGATGGAGGACTGATTAGTGGCTTGAGACTAGAAGACAGAGTCTTGTAGTGATGGTACAGCTAAGTTTCTTAATTGTGCTGGTGGTTACACAACGCTGTGCATGACAAAATTGCATTGAGCTACACACACCCCAGACACACACAAGACACGGGTACACACACATTCATGAATGCATATGTAACTGATGAGATCTGAATAAGCTCTGCAAATCGTAGAATGATACCAGTGATGTCAATTTCTGGTTTGATGTTGTATTATAGTTATGCAAGATGTTACCCTGGGGAGAGGGTGAGTGAAGGGTGCATAGAACCTCTCTGTACATTTCTTTGCAACTTCCTGGGCATCTGTGATTATTTCAAAATCAAAAGGTTAAAACCATAGGTGGTTGGGTTCTAGAGCTTGTCCTTTTCTGCAATGATTTAATCATGAGAGCCACATCTTCATCACCAGCACCACAAAAACAAACAGAGCTCACTGAAGAATGCAGCAGACGGAATGCAGTGACTGGAAGAAAGTTTGTCTGAAAAAAAAGTTGAAATATTAGTGTAATGGGATTGTGGATGTTTTTCTTTTTACATTTTTTTCTTCTTTTTTTTCCCCCCCTCCAGCTTGAGTTCTTCCAAAAGCAGATTCCAAGACAAGGATTTGAGGTCAAGTTTATTTGGGATAAAGGGTGTGTTTCAAGGAATTTCCTGTGGAGCAGCTAAAGCTTCGTCCTGCTGGGGACCTCTGGGAGCCACCATAGGGCACATGCCTCAGAGCTGCCCCCATTAAAGTGCGAGAGACCTGGGGTATTTACCCACCAACTCCGTTAGTTACTGCTGGAGAGCTGCTCCTCGGGGGGGGCATTAATTCTGTGGCCTGTGTGTGGCAAACAGGATTCAGAGGCAAACAAAAGCCCCCAATTTGGGCAGTTGGAAGACAGGCTGGTGTGCACTAAGGGGTAAGGACAGGGGGCATGGGATAGAATCCCTGTGCAAGAAATAAAAACCAGAAGGAAAATGCAGCATGCTTAGTGTACAGAGACTGCTTGCTTACTACATCCTCATTATCCGTCTTTTATTCTTTGTTCCAGCAGAAACCCCCTCACCCTATGCAGACATTTTTGGGGATGACAAGGTACTCTGCTAAAAAGAAAACAAGAAACAAAAACTAAAATCTACATTTCCTAACCTTTAATAAAGATAGCACTGGCCCGATGAAATATAAGTGGAAGTTATTGAGAGGAGCTTCTAGCAACCCTTTAATGGTAATGCCTCAGTTGGGAGATGTGCCCTAGCCCCTTCCCTCTTAATAGTGCCAGAACACGGATATGATGGCTGGAGCTGTAGCATCCATTTTGTGGCTATGAGACACATCCTTGAGGATGGAAGCCCAGGATGAGAGAGCAGAAAATTAAAAGACCCTTAGGTCCTTGATAACTGTGGAGCTGCCCTACCAGCTCTGAGCTGCCTACTGCTATAAACCGATACGAGAGAAAAGTATCCTCTCTCTTATATAGTCACTGTTTTATTTGAGTTTTCTGATCTATGCAGCAGAATCAAATTCTAATCGGTAGACTTATTCACATACTGAAAGGGGAAATGACTACTACTAAAATACTTCCTCCTCCCTCCTCCTTCTCCTCCTCCTCCTCCTTTGCTCAAACGTGCTTTGAAGGGTCTGAAGCCTCAGTTGCTTCTTCGGTGAGACCCTGGTGATTGGTATCGGCTTTGCTGGGTTGTGGCGAGGATCAAGTGAGATAAATCTACCCGAAGCACATAGAACAGTGTCTGGTACCTCGAAAGGACCCAGTAATTGTCATCGCTTACTATTCCAAAGTGGAATAAGTCAATCAGAAATCACACTTCCTGGTTATGGGATGCTTCTGAGGGTGCTATGCTCCATGTTTTGACTAATGTGTGGCTCAGCATGACTATCCCAGGGGAAATGATGCCCCATTTTGCTTTTCAAAAATCCCTGGTATTTGGTTATTTTTCTTGGTATGTCAAACAGTCTGTTCATTTAGTTGCTGTGATTGGAGCTGAAAGAAATTGGGTTTAACATCTGTAAGCAAGGTTTTTATGACACTGGCTTTTGACCAACAGAGTAGAATGTTATCTGAATTGTGACAAGTGAGAGTCCCTTCATTCTAGTTTGTGTATTCTTTTGACAAAATTCTTTAGTTTTTGAAAGCTCCTTCCTTGCTTTCTAACAGGAATAGATATTCTAAGCTCTTCTTGTTTTTTCCAGGGCACAGAGGTTTTTTTGTCTTTGTTATTTCCTGTATTCCCAATGCCCAGAACAGAGCCTAACACTGAATGAATGAATGAATGATTGCATCTCACTCATTCCTCTGCTTCTTTCCTAATAACTTTCTTTTTTTTTAAGTTTTATTTATTTAAGTAATTCCAACATCCCATGTGAGGCTTGAACTCACGACCCCAAGATCAAGGGTTGCATGCTCCTCCAACTGAGCCAGCTAGGCACCCCCCCTAACAACTTTCAGTTTACATCATCTATCAAGTCAGAAATTGGAACTTGCATATTATAGGGATGCTCACAAACCCCTCCGAGGTGAGACCTCCCACGGACATCCCTTCTCTGTAGCTAAGCCCAGTCTGGTCACAACTCCTGGATCTGTTAAAAATAGCTCAGTGCAGCCTCAACCGCTCCCAGCATCCTGGCTATTTTTAGGACAGAGGAGGGGGTGAAGGAAAAATGTGACCAAGAGTCACCTCCAGGGAGAAGCCTCCCCTTTCACTGCTCAGGACACGGGGCCTCGCCCACTGCCCAGAGATGCCCACTCCTGTGAATGGCTCAAGTCTGAGAAGTAGATGGTCACATGACACGGTTTCCTTCAATACTGGATTCTGAATGCTAGGCAGATTTCCTGCTCTGCTGGAGCTGCAGAAAAACACAGTGCTCTAGGGTCACATCGGAGGCTCTGTGCAGGCTCTGAACTTTCACTACCAACTGCTGAAGAACGGTCAATCTACAATTCAAGGAATATATGGATCAGTTCATTCATTCAGTTCATTGTCCCAAGCGCTGTTCTAGGTTCTGGTCTTCCACAGGGACTGAAGCAGACAAACATTCCTGCCTTCATGGGGCTGGCATCCCAGTCGGGGACCCAACAATATAATAAGGAAGTAACCTATACCGTCTGCCAGCTATCGTTAATTGGTATGGAGAAAAATAGTGCAGGAAAGGTGCATGGGCAGTGCTGGGGCGGGGGGGTTGGACGAACCACGTTTCCGATACTCTGACATTGGGGGCCTGACTGAGCCTGGAAAGACTGCCCCTCGAAGGGTCAGCCAATTCCTGGAGCTAGTAAAGGGCTCCAATCCAGACTCCACATCCCAACTGTCTCTTTTGCTGGCTCTCACGCTCTGGGCCACTCTCCACCTGCTTTATTAACCACAGGAACCAGACAGCAGACAAGTAGGGACAGTTCTTATGCTCCAGAACCCACTGAAATTATTCAGACCAGTCAATTCTGAGCCTGTCCACCCTGCCTCACCTGTTTCTGTCCACAGGAACCACAATAAAGGCTCCCGCCCATGTCTCTCTTTGCTCTCTCTGCCTCCTGACTGGACCCACTGCTTCCCGTGTGGCCCTACATGACACTGTGTGTGCCTCCTCCTTGTGGGAATGGAGAATAACAAACTATCTTTTTTGTAGCAGCCGTCTCCTGATCTGTTGGCCTCACCATACCTGAATGAGAATAAAACCCACATTTTAAAACTAGGGTTTGTGCAATTTTGGATGGGGTGGCTTGGTATGGCCTCACTGACGTCTGGGTGAGGAAGTAAGCCCCGTGAATATCTGGGGAAGAACATTCCAGGCAGAGGGAGCAGCAAGTGCAAGGGCCCTGAGGCTGGACCAGGGCCAGCATGTTTGTGGAACAGTGAGGAGGCCAGTGTGGCTGGATCAGAGTGGACGAGGGGAGCAGTGGGAGGAGGTGATGGCAGGGATATGAAGAGGCAGCGTGTGCAGGGCTTTGTGGTGCGGTGCGTAGGGAGGGCTTCGGCTTTTGCCTGCAGGTGGTGGGAGCGGCGGAGTGTTCTGAGCAGAGGACAGACGTGATCTGACTCAAGTGCTCCCAGGCGCCCCCAGGCTTCTGCGGCGGGAAGAGGCAAGGATGGGAGGAGTGGTGCTGGGAGCCCCGGGACCAGAGAGGAGGTGACTGCCCTGGACCAGGCAGGAGATAGTGGGGCCTGGACCAGGGTGACAGCAGTTAAACAGGGACTATGGACATGGGTATGGGGGGTGCCCCTGAAACCTGGGGACAAATATTTTTTTCCTTTAAATTTCTTATTGTTACTTTGAAAATTGTCTTTGGGAGGAAATAGATTAGATGCCCCATTGGGCTGGCAGGGGAAAGGAGTCAGGGTTTTTGTTTGTATGCAGCAGAAATGGATTCGGTGGGTCTTACATTTAAAGGACGGGTCATATAGAAATAATATCAGAGGTGCTCAGCGTTGATCAGAAGCTGGAGAAACAGGCTTGGAGGAAAGAGAGAAACTGAAGGAGCTCTGGGAGTCTAGTGGGCACTATGAGGGTTGTTCGTTGCTGATGATAATGGTGCACGGCCGTAAGCCTCAGTAGATACTCCTGGCCACCTGTGTCTGCATCTGCTTGCCCAAGGGCCTTGTCTAAAGCTGCCAAAGGCTGCACAGCAGGCCAGAAGTGCCTGTGAATAAACAGCTACATCCCACTCCTGCCACTGTCAGCAGCCCTCAACCCATGACTGATAGCTGCTGGTAAGTCAATGCCCCAGCTCCCTCGGCCTCGGGTGGGATGACTCTGAGGGCTGTGTACTGCCTAGTCCCACAGCATTCCCGAGCAGAACTGAGCCCCAGTGGCCTGTGGGGTAACCTGTTTATCAGTGTACCTGTATGGGCTGCCCTTCCCTTTCTGTCTCACATCCCCAATCCCGGACTGACATTTTCTGGGGTCACCTCCCAAATAAACGATTTACGCATGAGTCCTTGGGTCAGCGTCTACTTCTGGGGGGACCCAAGTGAAGACAACTGCGTTCCATGGCAGAAGCCTCCAGACCCAGGAATTTAGAATCCACTTTGAGAGGGAAGGGCTGAGAAGGAGTGTCAATATCAGCATCTAGAAGTTTCTCTCAAATTTCCCCATTGCCTGGAGACAGCCGCCCTTGAAATAGGAGCTGGGCACAGTGGGTTTCCCCATGTCTGGGAGCACAGCTCTGCTCCGAGTTGCCCTTCTTTCTATTAGTACTCAACTAACACTGGACATGGTGAGGAGCGGTTGGGAAGCTCCCAGCCAGGGTCGGTGCACCCCTTCTCCTGGTCAATTATGTATTATCACAGGATGCTTGTGCACATTCAGGCTGGATAAAAAGTTTGTAGGAAGTTCATCCTCAGCATGTCTGTTAGATGAGCCTTTCTCCTTGGGGGCCAGCAAGAGGATTCAGAGACAAGGTCACATGGAAGACAGCTCTGGCCACATGCTACCCCATCCTTGCCCTTCAGACATTCCCAAATGACCTTGGACCACTCACCCTGGAGTCAAAGCAATGAGCCGGGGCAGGGGTTGGCCAAGCGTGGATCCCATGTCTGCCCCAGGAGGGGATGCTGGTGTTGGAACAGCTTTTGTGCAAAGACTACTTTCTGAGGGGAATCCTCCCCTACCCACACAGAAAGGGAAAAGGGGTGCTAACAGGAAGGTAGAAGGCTAGATGCTGGATAGCCAGAAATATAGCCAAAGTCAGCTCTCCAGACGGAATGAAGTGCTGTCACCTTTGTGATTTCTTTGTTGCATTTACAACATTTTACAGAGATAGCCAAAAAAAATCATATCCTGCTCCAGTGATGTCATTGGTGTTCCTCCCTCCTTGGACCACCTCGGAGGTCACTTGCAAGCCGTTCCCTTTTACACCAACAACTGCCTTCAGCCCTCTGGACTAGTTTCCTAGGGCTGTTTTAACAATTGACCACAAACAGTGTCTTTAAAAACAGAAATCTCTAAGTTCTGGAGGTCAGAAGCCCAAAATCAAGGTGTTGGCAACGTTGGTTCTTTCTGGATGCTCCGAGGGAGAGCTCATCCCATGCCTCTCTCCTGGCTTCTGGTGGTTTCCAAAAATCCTTGACATTTCTTGGCTCGTGGCCTTATCATTCTAACCTCTGCCTCTGTCATCACGTGGCTTTCTTCTCTGCACATGTCTCTGTGTGTTACCTCCTCTTCTTAGGAGGACATCAATCATTGGATTTAGGGTTCACCCAAAATCTGGGATGATTTCATCTTGAGTCCTTAATTACATCCTAAAATATCCTTTTTCCAAATGAGGTCACATTCACAGGGTTTGGGGTGTGGACATTAAGGCCCTCGTTCTCAGCCGGCGTGGGTATTATGGTCTGAATGCTGTGTCCCTCCAAAGTTCATATGTCGAAGTCCTAACCCCTGATGGGATGGTATTTGGAGGTGAGACACTGGTGTGGGGTTAGGTCATGAGGGTAGAGCCCTCTTTAATGGAATTAGTACCCTTATGAAAGAAACCCCGGAGACCTCTCTCTTTTGCATCAACAGCTCTCCTTTATACCAATAACTGCCTTCAGCTCTCTGACTCTATTAGTCCATGTGGTGAAGACAGAGCAGGGAGTCCGCTGTCTGCAACCTGGAAAAGGCTCTCACTAGAACCTGACTATGCTGACACCCTGAGCTTGGACTTCCAGCCTCCAGAACTGTGAGAAATAAACATCCACCCAGTTTATGGCAATTTGTTATATCAGCCCAAACGACTAAGAGAGTAGGCAAGTCAGAAGTGCTGTAAAATTATGCCTCCAGAGTGGCCCTCAAACAATGTGGGACAGGCACTGACGGAGAGCTATTCCTTACTTCTCGGTGGGACACTTCTGAGGGGTCTGCTACATAGTCTCTCAGAGCGTCCTGGCAGGATTGAGCCCTCATTGCTAAGAGGGGGGACATGCTCAGGGCTCATAGACTCTAAGATGATTCTTAATGGTGCCTGCCTCCTGGTACTCACATCTCATGCAATCCCTTTCCCTATAGGGTGGATGTACTGGCTTCTAACCAACAGGCTGTGGCAAAGGTGATGGGATGTCTGTTCCATGGTTATGTTCCATAGATAGTCACCTCTCTAGCAGGCTCTCTTGCTGGCTTTGATGAAACAGTCACTATGGTGGGGACAGCCGCATGGCAAGGAACTGAGGACAATGCTAGTCAACCACTGGGAAGGAAGGTGGTTGAAGTCCTCAGTCTAGCAGCCTGCAAAGAACTGAATCCAGCCAACAACAACATGATCTTAGAAGTGGATCCTCTGCCAATCAAGCCTTTGGCTGAGACTGTGGTGCTGACATCATTGCAGCCTGTTAGAGAACTTGATGCAGAGGGTCCACCCAAGACATTCCTGGATGTGTGACCCTCAGAGACCATTAGATAATAAAGTGTGCTGTTATTTTTTATTATTTTTTTAAAAAAGATTTTGTTTCTTTATGTTATTGCAGAGAGCAGGGGGGATAGAGGGAGAGGGAGAGAGAATCCCAAGCAGACTCTGCACTGAGCATGGAGCCCAATGCATGACTTGATCCCACGACCCTGAGATCATGACCTGAGCCGAAAGCAAGAGTTGGATGCTTAACTGACTGAGCCACCCAGGCGCCCCTAAAGTGTGCTGTTTTAAGTTGCTAGGTTTTGGGTAATTTGTTATACAAACGATATGCTCATCATCACACCTTTTATTGACTTCCCTTCTGTATCTTGCTTCTCTGCTCCTTCACCTTGCTTCCTGGGATCACCTCCCTATAAACTACTTGCACTGAAATACTTATCTCCAGGGCTGCTCTTGAGGAGATCCAGACTAAGACACATTTCATTAGGATTATGGGCCATATACTTTTGTTTGTAGGAAAGTCGGTGCATGTTGGAAAATGTGAAAGAACAGAAAGTGTCCTAAAGGTTTTGCTAGTGTTCAGTGTAAGTGGATTCGCACCCAGCATCTATCCCAATGTCCTGATATATTTTCTTGTAATGCAGAGGCTAGACAGCAAAACATGGCACCTCAAAGAATCCCTTGCAGCTAGAATGCTGGAGGTGAATCACATCCAACCAACTGGAAGCTCGCTAGGTTTGGAAATGTGGTGAGTTGGAGGTCAGCTTTTCACTGCTTCAGCTGTTACTACTACTAAGGATGATTGGCGAGACCTTGGTTTTCCATTTTTATTTCCTAGCAGAATTCCAGTGCCCAGTGCCTAGCTTTGGGGGTTTCAAGAGAAGTTTTGGTCCAGCTTCCTGGTCTCTGAATCATGACCTGGGATTGTGGTTTTGCAGTTAACATTTTGGGAAGTGGCTTCTGATAGATACCTTCTGTGTTAATTAAGGTAACAATAGTTGCTGTAACAGCTATGTTTTAGGGCATCAGAAGGATGATTTTTGCTCATGTGAAATCAGTGGAGTGTTTGGTAAATGGTTTCCCTTGTGGATCTGAGACATCCAAGATGCAGAGGTCAAGACGAGATTAGCCATGTGAGAGGTTTGTTAGGGATGGTGATGATGTGGGGAATCGAGTGAACAGTGACCTGACTTTCTTTCCCTGGGAGTTTTCCCTTGCAGCCAGAGTCTGTTTTGCCTGCAGTGTGGCAGCCAGAAATGCTGGGGGATTAAAGTCTCCCAGGAGCAGCCTTTTAGTAATGACTGACAGAAGGCAGTGGGTCAATACCCCAGCTCCCTCGCCCCTCAGGCGGGCATACTCTCAGGGGCATGTTCTACACTGGCTCCCAGACTTCCCCAGAGGGATTAAGCTCTAGTTACCCACATGGTAACTCTCTGGCCAACGCATCCTTTACTGGGTGCCTTCTCTCTCCATCTTACTTCCCTGTTTTCTAGTGATGCTTCCTGAGGGCTCCTTCCTAAATGCTTGACTTATCCTCAAATCCTGTCTCAGGGTTGACTTCTGGGGGAATTCAAATTAAGACACTCTCAAAATAGATTGAATATATTAAGTCTATCCAACCTGAACTTGGTTGTGTGTGTGTGTGTGTGCGTGTGTGTGAAGAAAGCACAATTTGGAAAGGCAAACACCTTACAGAGAGTTGGCAGTGTCCCAACACAAGACTTTGTTTTGATGTCTCCTATAGCACCTGGAACAGAACCCCCAGTTGAGCCATGTATCTAGAAATGGTTGAGTTGATTTGTGACTTGAAGCAGGGAAAGAAAACTAAAGAATTGCATTTGCTATCAGCTCAGAATTGCTAACTGTTCCTTTTATATTTTGAAGTGGGTCGAGGAGGAGTTGGCAGCTCCTCATTTCCCCTCAGCATGGAGCCGGATAGCACTGCAGACATTTCTGAGTGCAAAGAGCAAATGCACACCCATTATGCGCCCACTGTTACCATCCAAGAATTTCCGTTTTCTGACCCCACTTGGAAAATGACAAGGCTGTCAATATCTGTAAAATCTGAACAATTTCTTTGCTAAACACAACTTCAACTGGAAGAAAACTGTAGATTTTCTTCCAGCTTGGAAGCACCTGCAATACTTGGCACCACACCTGGCATAGCTGCTCTAGGGGATAATGGAGTGCTGCCTCCCCTCCTGAGTCATAGGCTCTCTGTAGGCACACACCATTGTCAGAGACTGCCAGCCTGCTGATAGAAGTCTCATTGCCCCTATGCCAACCACTGACTTCCAGAGCCCAAGTCCTGAATCACTGCTTCTTCATGGGGGTTGGTCAAGAAATAGATGCAGAAAATGGATTCTTTTTTATTGTACAGAAGTTGGCTGGCTTTCAAGGCAAATGCTCTTAAGACAAATGCTTGACTGGGCTTTGGGTGGAACTTTCCTGTGCTTTTGCTCACTCTCAGAGATCAAGCAGGGGACCAATCTGGGCAATCAACCAGGTGCTGGCAGTACTTTGGGACCATCTGAATGAGGGGGGAATCAAAGCCCTGTGGTCACCGTTATGGATTTTGTGAAAAATCTAAGAACTCTTTTGGCCAGGCTGTGAGAGATCGGAGACTAACTCTGTGCAAATTTTTGAATCTAGCAGAAGACTTCTGCAGCCTGGTGTGGAGTGACAGAAATCTGTAGGTACACAATTAAAATTTACTTTCCTCGGGGGTGCCTGGGTGGCTCAGTCGGTTAAGTGTCTGCCTTTGGCTCAGGTCATGATCTCAGGGTCCTGGGAGGGAGCCCTGGCTCAGGCTCCACGCTCAGTGGGGAGTCTGCTTCTCCCTCTCCCTCTGCCCCTCCCTGCCACTCATTCACTCTCTCTCTCAAATAAATAAATAAATAAATAAATAAAATCTTTTAAAAATTTACTTCCCCCATTAAAAGAGATTTATAAGGTGTTTCTCAGTGATACAACACCAGAGTAGCAGGAAGTACTCGACCTCAGCTCTGTGTGCTCATCCCCCAGCTTCTTCAAGCTTACTTGCTATCTGTTCACACCTGTGACCTTCAGAGGGTCACTCATGTGCACTGGAGCCAACTTGCTCATATGGAGGGCCAGAAGTACTGGGGAGTTTATCTTACCTTGCCCCCGCATCCTGGGTGACCAGTTTCTGATGGGTTTAGGAGGCTGTTATGGACTGAGTATTTGTGTCCCTGCAAAATTCATGTGTTGAAGCCCTATCCCCAATGTGACTGTATTTGGAGATAGGAAGTTTATGAGGCAATTAAGATTAAATGAGTTATTAAGGGTGAGGCCCTGGTCAGATAGGATCAGTGTCCTTATAAGAAGAGAAAGAGAAACTCGAGCTCTCTTTATGCATGCACTGAGGAAAGGTCATGTGAGCACACAGTGGGAAAGCAACCAAGCACAACCCAAGATGGGAGCCCTCGCTAGACTTCCACCCTGCTGGCACCTTGATCATGGACTTCCAGCCTCTGGAACTGTGAGAAAATACATTTCTGTTGTTGAAGCCCCCCAGTCCATGGTACTTTGTTATAGCAGCCCTAGCAGATGAATACAGGGTTCCAAAGCCAAGCTCCCTTGCCTGAGGTATAATTTACGCCCTAGAACTCTCCGCTGGATCAGTCTGAAGTCAGAACTGCACTTGACATTGCGTATTTGTGTGGCTTCCTCCCTTTGCCTTCCCTGATGCCCCACTCCCTTCACAGTTATCTGGGAGTGCTTCTTCTCCTTTTTTTTTTTTTTTATGGGGGGTGGGCGGGAAGGGAGAGGCAGAGGGAGAGAATCTTAAGCAGGCTCCATGCCCAGCTCCGAGACTGATGAGGGGCTTGATCTCAAGATCCTGAGATCATGACCTGAGCCTAAATCAGAAGTTGGCACTTGACTGACTGTGACACCCAGGTGCCCTGAGCGCTTCTTAATAAATCACTTGCATCTGAATTCTTGTCTCCAGTTCTGCTTCTGGGAATATCTGACCTAAGAAATTAGTGATGCGGAACTTCGCCGAAGGTAACCTGAGTACTGAGTTGGGGACACAGAAACTGCTGGGAAATGAATTCCACTTGCAGAGATTTGGTAGTTTCTATTAGTGGGAGTTCCTTGGGTCAGATTAAGCAATGTCAGCTGCTATAGTAGGCAATTCCTGAAATCTCAGGGGCTTTACACAACAAAGGTTTATTTCTCATTCACCTGCAGTTTGAGGTAGGTTGGGCAGCCCCATCTTCCATCTTGTAGCTGCACCAAATGGAACACATGGTTTCTGAAGTTACTGGGCAGAGGAGAAATACCAGTTCTTAACTGCCTCAGTCTGGAAATGACATGCAATCATTTCTGCTCAGTTCTTTGTTTGAAACTAGTCATCTGATCCTAATCAGAATGCAAGGGGTAGGGGCACCTGGGTGGCTCATTTGGTTAAGTGTCTGACTCTTGATTTTGGCTCAGGTCATGATCTCAAGGTTGTGGGATTGAGTCCCAAGTCAGGCTCCATGCTGAGTGCGGAGTCTGCTTGAGATTCTCTCCCTCTGCCCCTCCTTCTGCACGCTCTCTCTCTCTCAATAAAATCTTTAAAAAAATGCAAGGGGTATTGGGAGATGTAGAGGAGCACATGGGCTGTTGGGGAACCAGTTTGTTCTTTTTTTTTTTTTTTTAAGATTTTATTTATTTGAGAGAGAAAGAGAGAGAGAGAGAGCATGAGCAGGGGGAGGGGCGGAGGGAGAGAGAGAAGCAGACTCCCCGCTGAGCAGGGAGCCTGATGTGGGGCTTGATTCCAGGACCCTGGGATCATGACCTGAGCTGAAGGCAGACACCTAACTGACTGAGCCACCCAGGCGCCCCCACAGTTTGTTCTTACAGTGGAGTTGCACCTTATATAATGATTAGGTTTCTGAAGGCAATGAAAAAGGCAAAAGCTGCATGTGACCCAAATTGCCTTTCAAAATCTTTTAGGAAGGCCACATCAATATGATTTGTAGGCTCATATTGTCTTTCATTACAGAAAATAATAACAGAAAATGTCTTTCTTCTGCATTTGCAGGCAAAAATTAATAAATGCTTCTAAAATTTTTGAAATTTTGCTAATTAAAGTGAACTAAAATTGAACGTACTTTGGGAATTTCAATGACAAGGCGTACGGTTTTGCTTGAATAAGAAGCTGAATTAAACCCCAAATACATGAGCCATAAATATTGACAAGTTAGACTTCATCAAGATTAAGACATTTTCTTTTTTTTAAAAGATTTTATTTATTTATTTGACAGAGAGAGAGATAGCGAGAGCAGGAACACAAGCAGGGGGAGTGGGAGAGGGAGAAGCAGGCTTCCTGACGAGCAGGGAGCCCAATGTGGGACTCGATCCCAGGACCCTGGGATCATGACCTGAGCCGAAGGCAGACGCTTAATGACTGAGCCACCCAGGCACCCAAGATTAAGAAATTTTCAGGGGCGGGGGGCCTGGGTGGCTCAGTCGTTAAGCGTCTGCCTTCGGCTCAGGTCATGATCCCAGGGTCCTGGGATCGAGCCCCGCATCGGGCTCCCTGCTCCGCGGGAAGCCTGTTTCTCCCTCTCCCTCTCCCTCTGCTTGTGATCCTGCTCTCACTGTGTCTCTCTCTGTCAAATAAATAAATAAAATCTTTAAAAAAAAAAAAAAGAAATTTTCAGGGGCACCTAGGTTGCTCAGTCGGTTAAGCATCAGGTCATGATCTCAGGGTCCTAGGATCAAGCCCTGCCTTGGGCTCTCTGCTCAGTGCAGAGCCTGCTTCTCCCTCTCTGTCTGCTCCTCCCTGCCACTCATTCTCTCTCTCTCTCTCAAATAAATAAATACAATCTTAAAAAAAAATGATTAAGAAATTTTCTTCATCAAAAGAGCCCAGTGAGAGAACACAAAGTCAAACCATGGAATTGGAGAAGATAATCTGCTTTGCATATACTCAAAGGACTCATATTCAGAGTATAAAGAATTCCTGCAAACCAGTTAGACGATACATGAATAACAAAATGGGCAAAAACCTTGAACAGGCTGGGTCATTTTGCTTTAGGTTGTGGATTGTCTGGATTTAATTGGTGCCGCGTTGAGGACTGGGTTTACTCTTCTCCATGTCTGTTAATTCTGTGGCCCAAGATAAAGCGGAAGCAACTCCCTTCGCTATGTTCTTTTCCTAACAAAAGAATGGAGTGTAAGAGCTAAATTAAATCATACAGGAACATTTAAAACCTTTGTTCATATCTGCCAAGATCCATTGGCCAAAGCAAGTCATCTGATCAAGCCTAGTGTCAGTGAATTGGGGAAATATACTCCACCCACAGTGGAAGGGCATTGTATGGTCACATGAAAAGGGTGTATATGTACTGAATTTCTAGAAGTGCAATCCCATCTACCTTAGATGTCATGGTTAGGTTATGGGAGGGAGGGAGGGAGGTCCTTACCCAATGGACCACAGATGTGAGAAATAATATGAGTTCTAATGACATCTTTGACAGCTCTGGATCCAGTCATACTTGGAGCTGGATTCAACTTTGGCCTTCCCAGAGTCACCAACCGATATATCTCCCTGCTGCTTCCCTTTATGATAAAGCTATTTTGAATCAGGATCCTGTCACCTACAACCACATGATTCCTAACATACACTCTCCCTCATAGTAAATTAGAGTGCTCATTTCTTCTCACCAACAACAGCACTGGGTGTTAATATTCTTTTTTGGTTTCTGCCTGTTTTCCAGGTGAAGAATGGCACCTTGTTTAAACTTCATTTGCCAGTAATATCAAATATCTTCATATACCTACTGACCATTTATATTTCTCCTTTGTGAACTGAATTTGGCTCACTTTTGGAATGTGCTGATTTTTCAAGCTGGAGTTGGGGTGGAACAGGGATATATTTCATAAGTGTTTTGGGTGCTGAAATGGTTTTGCTGTTGATTATAATATCCCTCCAGGCTGAGAATGTTTCTACATTTATGGAGCCAATGTTTCTTGTTGAAATGAGCACAGACTTGTGTCACCTTTTCCAAACAGCCTCAATGAATGTTATCTTGGGTTAGAGAGCAAGAGTAAGACAGAGGGTGAGACTGCTGTCACAATTTCCCCAGAAAGTGGTATCATATATCACAGTTTCATGGTGGCTGCCCTTCAGAAGCACGACACCTTCCTGGGAGAAATCTAATGCTTGAAAGAGAATATGCCTATTAAAAAAACCTGAATATATGAATCCAACTAATTTCCAGGAGGGGAACAGCAAAGAAAGAGGAACATTTTTTAGGAAACAATCATTGTCATGTGTGAGATCTGAGACTAGAATTTGGGAATCTGGACACTTAGCTCCTAATTCTTAGGGGGAGTCAGGGGCGTGAACCGGTTGAAATCCTGTGGCTTAGCAGCATCAGGAGCACCTGGGAACTTTCTAGACCTGCAGATCTCCACCTCTGCCTTGGATTACTGAATCAGAACTTCCTGCGTGGGCTCTGGAGCATGATAAACCTCAATGAATTTCAGCCTCTGTTATGCATCATTTTTACTGTGATATTTCTCAGTCCAGAGACACTTTCAACCTGCAATCTGGCCACACAGATTGTGATAGATCACAGGTTGTGACATATCATTGCCTCTGCTGTTTGGCCAAGGTGGGTATCACATTCTTTCTAATTGGTCAGGAGGGAGATGGATACTACTACAGTCACCATGGGATTTAGCAGCAGTAGTGTATTTAGAACACTTCCCCATGTGTGGGAGGCTGATTAGCTACATTTGCTAAGTACCTAACAGCTGCTATTAGCCTTTAATGATCTTAATTCCCAAAGTAGCTTGGTGGCAAAAAGAGCCATTCTCAGATTTTTCCCTGCCAAGGTTCCCAGGGGACAGACATTTGCTTTCAGCATCTGTGTGTTAGAGACCTGAAAGGAACGTTCTCTGGATCCTGAAGATTTCTAGCCAAGGGGCTTAGTAACAAAGCCCATATTTGGCAGAAAGATTAAACCCTAAGATTGAAATTGCTCTGAATTTATCCCATGGGCCAACGGAGTATGTTCCCTCAAAGCGTTTGCCTTTAGAGATGAACCAGGGAGAAGGTTTTTGTTCTATGTTCAAGAGCAATTTGCCTTCTTTGTACTAAATTCCAATCAGGTGTTTTGTGAGCTTTCTTGATCACAGTTCTGGGAATGCCCTTGGCATCCCTCCAAATAATTACTTTGCAGGGGAATGCAAAGTCACCTTTTTGAAAATGGATTTTCTTAAGATTTTTGGCTAAAGTTTTAAAACTCCAGCTGTACAACTTACTAGCTGTGTGTCACTGGTCGCAACACTTAGCCTTTCTATATCTTAATTTTCTCATTTATAAAATGAGATTAACACTAGTAACTATAACAATAATAGGATTAAATGGGTTAATGCAGGTAAAGTACTTAGAATAGTGCCTGCCATATCATATGCAAACATTAGCTGGTATGATTTTACTATTAGTGCGAACAATTGTAAGTAAGTCACAGCATGCTCTTCCTTACCCCTCCCTCCATGGCAGGCGTTGCCATTGACCCCAGGAATCCCTTCCCACTTCATACTTTTGTTGGTAAAACTCACTTGAATTTTGGCGGAGTAAAACTCACTTGAATTTTGGCGGAGGGCACGGTTATGCAGCTTCTCTTGCAGCTATATAAGGCCATGCAACCAAGGTCCTAGCAGTAGAATATAGCAGAAGCAATACATAAAGTTCTGTCTTGCTTCTGTAAGAGGAAATGCTTGTCCTCCACTTTTTCTCCCCCGCCCACCCTCCATGACAGCTGGAATAAGGACATGGTGATAGGCCAGGCTGGGCACGTGGATAAAGACAGACTCTAGAGATGGCAGAGCTATGAGACAGAAGTAACTCGTCCCTCAGTGATCTTGTACATTGAAACCATTTGCCTGTGTCAGACCTCCTGCCCATGTCTGGAGTCCTAGGTGAGAGAGAATGAAATTTGTTTCTTACTTGAACCATCATTTTCCTGGTCTCTTTGCTTCCATATCTTGTTTCTATGCTCAGTAACACATCACTTGCAATCTGGGCATTAGACTATATCTCAGGGAAATGGATTTAGTCCCTAACCTGAGTCAAAGTTTGTTTAAAAAAATTTAGAGTTTATTGGTCAGTTAGTAGACCCTAGAAACAAGTGGGTCTGGTCCCAGCTAGGCTATGAATACAAATGAGGCTACATTAACATGAATGCCTGGATTTCAACAACTCCTTATTTTCTGCCCGGAGGACCTCATCATGTCCTCTCCCACATTGTGTTGCAGAATTCCGAGGGACTATTTCATTTGTGTCCGGCAAAAGTTTGCTCACAACAGGTTTAAACAGCTGTTAAAGTCTCAATGGTGGCCACCTTGCTACCTTCTCTAGCGCTTTCCACGGGTGCTGTTCTTTTGGACGCCAGGGCCCTGCGATCCTTGCTGATGGCCTTCTCAGCTCTCATGGCACCCAAGCTGCCAAGGGTCTTTGAGTGGGGTAAAGGCTTTTCCTCCAAAGCTGTCAAGATTACATTTCAGTGCAGTATGCCTTCCATCGCTGCTGTTGGAAAGTCTGCTCATTAGCGCTGACATTCCTTTGTAGGTGATGTGTACTTTCTCTCTGGCTGCTTTAACGATCTCTCTGTCTTTGGTGTTTACAGTTTCACCAAGATGTGTCTAGGCATACATTTATTTGTTTTATCCCCCTTGGGATAGGTTATGCTTCTTGAATCAGTGGACTTCACATTTTTCATAAGTTTTCAAAAAATTTGCAGTTCTTATCTCTAAATTTTGCCTCTCCTCTATTTTCTCTACTCGATCCTCCTGGGTCTTTGATTAGATGTACCCAAATCAGCTGGGATGAAGTTTCCACCATGCCACAGAATGGGGGTTTGAACTAGTAATGAAATTGTTACAAAAAAATAAAATTACATCTTCTCTTAGGTATTTACATTGGGAATTGAAATTCACACTTGCAGCATTCTCAGGGGTTCAACAGAAGGAAGTCCAGACTCTGAAACCAGGGGTTGGCAAACCATGGACCACCAGCCAGATTTGCTGGCTGCCTGTGTTTGTGATTAAATTTTGTTGGCACACGTAAAGTTTTGTTGGCCATGCCCACTCACCTACCTACGATCTATGACTGTTTTTGTGCTACAACGCCAGAGTTGCAATGTAGATAGGATAGCCTGAAAAAACCAAAATGATTTATTATCTGGTCCTTACAGGAGTTCGCCAACCCCTGTGTAGATCAAGCTTTCGGTCCTTCCATAATTTAAGACCAGTTTTTCAAATATATACTCCACTGCTCCACCGCATAAACTTTCCAGCATATTAAAACTGGTATGTACAAAGTCCACTGAGCCATTAGCTCTAATGTTTTTTTTTTTTTTTGTCCCCAATACAATTAGAGGGGAATGAAGACCTCACCTGTTCCCACTTTCCAGTGGAAAACAATTGGGTGGTAAAAATGGAGTGTCATCCTAAAAGTTGGGGAATTGTGGGTACATTTGCTTTAACAATACAAGGGTAGATGATTCCTATTTTCACTCAATGCATACATGACTTAAAGTCTACTTATTGAAAAATTATAGACCAAACATACTGCTGATGCAAATGAGTGTTATTAAGCCCTGTAGGATTTGCCAAACACCCCACAACAAATTACATTGACAATAACAAGTTAAACCCACAATGATTTATCATTAGCTAAGCAAAAAGAGCAGCGTTTGAAAACCATGGCCAGGGGTGCCTGAGTGGCTCAGTAGGTTAAGCATCTGCCTTCCTGCCTTCAGCTCAGGTCATGATACCAGGGTCCTGGGATCCAGCCCCACATCAGGCTCCCTGCTCAGTGGAGAAGCCTGCTTTTCCCTCTCACTCTTCCTGCGGCTCCCCGTTCCTGTGCTCTTTCCTTCTCTCTCTCTCTCCCCCTCCCCCTGTCAAATAAATAAATAAATAAATAAAATAATCTTAAAAAAGAAAGCCAACTTGGGGCCACCTGGGTGGTTCAGTCAGTTAATTGTCAGACTCTTGATTTCAGCCCAGGTCATGATATCAGGTCATGAGAGCGAGCCTTAGGTTGGACTCCACGCTAAGTGTGGAGCCTGCTTAAGATTCTCTCTTGCTCTCTCTCTCTGCCCTTCCTCCCCCTCCCTAAAAAAATGGTGTGAGTCTTTTTTTTTTTTTTTAAGTAGGCTCTACACCCAGCATGGAGCCCAACCTGGGGCTTGATCTCATGACCTGAGATCATGACCTGAGCTGAGATCAAGAGTGGGATGCTCAACTGACTGAGCCACCCAGGCACCCACTCCCCCCCACCCCCACCAAAATAAATAAAACCATGGCCAACTCAAGATAACACAAAGACAAAACGTTCCTTTAGAACATGATGGAAATTCCTACCATTGGTGTACACATGTGTAAAATGCCATGGGGTAATATTTGGCAGCCAGACTTTTAGGTGGAATACCAAAATTTAAGTGCTCAGTAAACTATAGTGTGTTTCTTTCTTTTTTTTTTTTTAGATTTATTTATTTATTTGAGAGAGAGAGAGAGAGAGAATACAAGCAGGGGAAGGGGCAGAAGGAGAGGGAGAGAGAGAATCCCAAGCAGATTCCCTGCTGAGTGCAGAGCCTGATGCAAGGCTCGATCCCACAACCCTGAGACCACCACTGGAGCCAAAATCAAGAGTCAGAAGTCCAACTGACTGAGCCACCCAAGTATCCCTGAGTGTCTATGTTTTGAGGGGTTACTTGACAGTGATTCCAATAGTTCCAAACTCCTCCATACAGGTTCTAGATAGGCCTTGGCAAACGTGCTTTCAATTTCTTGTGTGCTTGTGTTTGTTACCTCGGGATGCCATAAGAAAGTACCACAAACTCTAGGCCTTAAACAACAGAAATTTATTGTCTCACAGCTTTGGAGGCTAGAAGCCCAGTATCAAGGTATCAGCAGGGTTGGTTCCTTGACAGCCAGACTTCTAGGTGGAATACCAAATTTGGGGTAGGAGAAATTTATCCCATGTCTCTTTCCTAACTTTTGGTGATTTGTGGGTGATCTTTGCCATTCCTTGGCTTGTAGAAGCATGATCCCAATCTCTGCCTTCCTCTTCATATGGCTTTCTCCTTGAGTGTGTGTGTCTAAATTTCCCCTTTTCCTAAGAACACTGGTCCTATTGGATTAGGAGCCCACCCTAGTCCAGTATGACTTCATCCAGTCTTAACTAATTACATCGGCACCAACCCTATTTCCAAATTAAGATTCCATTCTGAGGTATGGGGAGGTTAGGACTCCAACATATATATATATATATATATTTTTTTTTTTTTTTTTGGCAGGGGGTACACAATTCAACCTAGAACAGTGCTGCAGTGGGCAAAACATGGCAATTCTCGTTCATAATTCTCAATTCCATTTTTTTAAAAATAAGCTCCATGTCCAGAGTGGAGCCCAATGCAGGGCTTGAACTCATGACCCTGAGATCAAGACCTGAGCTGAGATGAAGAGTCGGATGCCTAACTGACTGAGCCACCCAGGTGTCCCAATAATTCTCAACTCCATTTTTTAAAAAAAGTCATCAAAATAACTGTGCTGTCTTCAGGACACATTTGAGGGAGGGGTCTTCTTTTGGGTAAAGCTTGAATCTCTCGCCCACTGTTTTCTCTGACCTCCCATGTTTGCCTGGAAAGCTCTGTCTGCCTTTCATTGATGTGGTTCAACGTCAGCATATTTCTCCTCAAACGGGCAGGAGCCCAGAAGACTCCTCCAGGAATGCCCCTCCCAGAGCCAGGAATATAACCGCAGGTGATGGGGAGAGATTCCTTGGCTGAGCATTCAAGTTGCTCATGGAGATTTTAAATTTTTGATTGTGGTAAAATACACATAATGTACAATTTACCATTTTAACCATTTTAAAGTATAAGCAATTTAGTGGCCTCTCGTAGATCCACAATATCATGTAACCACTACCTCTGTCTAGTTCCAGAACATTTTCATCAAGTTCCCAAAAGGAAACTTGACCTATTGGTACTCACTCCCCCTCCCGCTCCTCCAGCCCCTGGCAACCACCAATCTGCTGTCGGTGTCTATGGATGTCCTATTCTGGACATTTCATATGAACGAATCATTCACTGTGTGGCCTTGCATGACTGGATTCTTTCACTCAGCACATTTTTGAGTTTCATCCACGTCATATCAGGTATCAGTACCTTGTTCCTTTTTACTTGTGGAGCTTTTTAAAGACATGCTTCCTGGCTGTGCTAATCTAGGCGGGTGTTCATCCAAAAATTCACCTGTGGATGAACACTTAACGTTGTTTTCAAGAACTGGCTCTTGTGAATAAGGCTGCCCTGAACATGGGGGTACAGATATGTCTTTGAAACACTGATTTCATTTCCTATGGCTATATATCCCGAAGTGCGATTGCTGGTAGTTCTATTTTTAATATTTTGAGGAATCTCTAGCCTGCTTTCTATAGTGGCTGCCCCAGCTTACCTTCCACATCCTCACCAACATGTTATATCTTGTCCTTTTGATGAAAGCCAGGCACCTTTCCTTGCTCTCAAACCATTTTGGAGCTGCTGGAGAGGCCGCCCCTGCTCTCCCTGGAGATATCAATTATGTGAGTCATAAGCCCATTTTTTAATACCCCCTCAGTATGTGGGTGCCATACCTTCATGAACTTCAAGATCAAAATCAAACTTGGAGTGAGGGTCCCTCTGCTCTCCAGGTGACTATAACATATGGTGAAGGAATGCTAGAATTTTTCTGAAGAAGCTTTGCTTCACGAGGATGTAGAGAGAAAGCAAAAAAGAAAGATAATTTAACCACATAAAAAAGGAAAACAAAAGATAGAGGTTTGCCATCCTTGGATTTTACCAAAGTTGGGCTGAGACTAGGTGGCACCCCTGACATGGGTGTGACCCCCTGCCCGGTTTTCTTACCATCCATCTTCTCCTGGACAAGGGGCCCTGAGTGCCCTGTACCACATGGCTCTGCATGCGGGCTTCGGGCTTTCATGGGAGGGAGAGAGAGGCTGTTGGTGCCCATGGATCTGGGAGGCAGGGAGGAAAGGGAGGAGTGGCATGGGTGCTGGTCCCAGGAGGGTCCTTGAACAGGTTCTGAGGCTACAAGGATGAAGAGAAAGCTGCTTTCCTGAGACGCTGGGAGACTCAAAGTGTCCAGTCAACACTGCTCCAGGACAAGATGACACAGAGCGATCACAATGTTGGGGAGGTGCCTCCTGTTGCAGGAAACAGACCAGGGAAAGGATGCATTCTTAGGAACACTGTTGGTCCTACAAGACATAAAGCACTTCCAAGAATCTCCCCTTGCAGGAAAAACCAGAAGTGTGAGCTGGGGTGGGAGAGGTCACTGATGGATGTGGATGCCACCAATGTCCCTGCTCTTGGGAAACTGAGCATTGGTAGGGACTGGGGAGTCTGGGACTCTCATTCAGAGATAAGGGCTCAAAGGGAGTCTGAGTGGTCCCAGGTCAGTGGTGGTTCCTGACAGAAGCTCCTGGCAGAAGCAAAGGAAAACCCACTCCGGAGGGATGCTTCCCCAATCTCAGATTTAGACCCACAAGACTCCACTCAACAAGACTGAGGGATGGGACTTGTTAATAGTGTAAAGAGCCGAATACCCAAGGAAGACTCCATGGCTGCATGGAGATCACTCTAGGAAAGCAGTGGGTGGGCCTTTTGGGAAGCATCTCTTCTAAGTTAGGAACAAGGCTTGGGTGAGTTATTCTGTTGTCATTTAGTGCCTTAATATAGGGTGAGCCATCATCCTGGCTTGCCTTGGACTTTCCTGGTGTTAGCACTGCAAGCTCAGTGCTCCAGGAGCTCCTTCAGCTCAGGGCAAACCGGAATGGTTGGTTACTCTCTTCCTTAATGATTTCATCAAATCAGAAACCACAGCAAGTCAGTAAGTGTGTATAAATTGGTGCGTTCATTTTTTCTATAAATATGTATTGGTTCTTGGTGTATTCTGTTGGGGACACAGCAATGAACAAAGCCCACATGCTTTCTGACTCATGATGGTCACCTTCAAGGAGGACACAAATGGTGTGTAATTGCCAATGGTGAGTATCTCTGATGGAGATGCTGAGGGAGTAGAACTGGGGGCCTGATCCAGAATGAGGAGGTAGAGAAGGCCTCTCTCCAAAGAAACATTTTGATCCTGATGATTCCAATATGAGTACCAATGTGTGGGTTTCCCCCACATCACCAAGCAGTTCTATGACACTAGCTGGGTGTCCTACAATTCAACCCAATTCTTTTTTGGTTTGTTTGTTTAGATTTTATTTATTTATTTGAAAGAGAGAGAGAGCACAAGCAGGGGGAGCAGCAGGCAGAGAGAGAGAGAGGGAGAAGCAGGCTCACCAAGCAGGAAGCCCTATGCAGGGCTCGATCCCAGGACCCTGGGATCATGACCTGAGCTGAAGGCAGATGTTTAATGACTGAGCCACCCAGGTGCCCCAATTCAATCCAATTCTGACACTGTCTACTTGAAGACAGCTTTGGATTCTGCAGGTTACAGCTTGGGGCTGTAAGATTGCCCTCACCCCAGACACCAATTGTGACGTCAGGTTGGTACTGTGCTTCTGACTGATTGGGTATAAATCAGGGGTTCCCATGATCCCCTTCTTTGATGCATTTGCTAGAGTGTCTCAGAGCACTCAGGAAACTAGTTTACTCACCAGATTACTGGTTATTACAAAGAATTCTAAGGGTGTGAATCAACAGTCAGATGATGAGAGATGCACAGGGTGAGGTCCCAAATTAAGAAGCTTCTGTCCCCGTGGAGTCTGGAAGCATTGTGGTTCACTAACCTGGAAGC
Organism: Neomonachus schauinslandi; assembly: GCF_002201575.2. Classification (NCBI taxonomy): domain Eukaryota; kingdom Metazoa; phylum Chordata; class Mammalia; order Carnivora; family Phocidae; genus Neomonachus; species Neomonachus schauinslandi. Next base: position 205,303,681 of record NC_058403.1, read on the forward strand.
TCTCCGAACCCCATTCTTTTATGTTTTATGGAAGCTGCATCACACAGTCGTGATTGAATAAATCATTAGCCATTGGTGATTGAACTCAACTTTCAGCCTCTTCCTTTTGTGGGGGTAGAGGGTGGGACTGAAAGTTCAACCCTCTGATCACATGGTTGGCTGCCCTGGCAACCAGCCCTCATCCTTAAGTGGTTTCCAAAAGCCGGCTCATTAACATAACAAAAGACACCTTTATCATGCTTATCACAGGAAATTCCAAGGGATTTAGGAGCTCTAAACCAGAAACTGGGACAAAGATCAAATATGTATTGCTTCTTATAAATCACAGATCCCAAGATTCCCTCTCTGTTTGTCAATCCCAGGAAATTCCCAGGATTTCCTGCCTGTTGATCAAGTACCTGGAATCGCCAATGGCCAGGTGCCTTATCGCCTCAGGAAATCCTCCTGTAAACTCCCCTTTTCCCCATGAGTGAGAAACGTGGTCTCCAAGGCAGCGAGGTTAAAGTTCTTTCTGACTGTAGATCACTTCACTGGGGGCTTCGTTCCCCAGGACAAGGGGAGAAAAAACCAAGACACCGCATACTGATTTCTGTACAACTCCCAGCAATTATGAATAGAGCCCCTCAGGGAAATGTTTCTCCCTTTTCATTGCTCTATAATAAATCCTCAAAAATATTGCCCTGAAGCAAGGTGGTATAATGTCTAAAATTAAAGCTCAGTATTACGGGCGGCCTTACCATCTGGTGAAACTGGGAGGGGCTGAGATGGCCTGATCACAGTTCTTCTCCAACCTGACTCCCGCACTGAAGGACCCTGGGCCAAACAAGCCTCCTTATCAAACAGGCCAAGCACAGTGCCAGCTCTTGGAATTATCCAAACAAGCCAATCACACCCTCCTGTGGGCAGCAAGGGCCACCTCCACCTCTTGGTACTATAAAATTTGTCTCCCACAGCGCCTGTTGTTCACTCTGTTCCCTAGGGCAACCCCCCCGCTTCCCCCAGCGTGGCCCTGCATGGCACGTGGTGCCCATCTTTTCTCATTATTATTAGTCACTAATGTGACTAATAAGCCATTGCTAAATTCACCTGTGCAGTATTGGATGTTGTGTGCTTGGCCATCCCCCTACCCTAGGGCCAGAATCCCATTCCTCCCTCACCAATAGGGTGAAGGGGAGGTGATTAAAACAAGCAGTGGGTTTTGTCCTTCCCTCCTCCCCGCCTTCTCACTACCCAGCAAATCTATGGGAGAGGACACAGCCCTGTTAGAAACACTGTAGTTGTAGGCTGACTGTTTAACAGGGATGGGACTGCCCCATGTAGGGTGGATAGTTTTTGTGACTGTGTGCATGTAGGATTAAAAAGCACCCCCAGGTGGAATCCTATTAGGCCATAAAAAGGAACAAACCATGGACCCTCACAAGAACTTGGCAGGATTTCAAGGCATTATGCTGAGTGAAAAAAGCCAATCTCAAAAGGCCACATGTGGTGTGATTTCATTTATATAACAGTCTTGAGGTGACAAAATTATAGAGATGGAGAACAGATTAGTGGTTGCCAAGGGTAAAGGAAGGGAAGTTTGTGATTATGAAGGGTTAGCACAAGGGAGTTCTTTTGGGGAACAGTTCTGTATCTTGATTGTGATGGTGGTTCTACAAATCTATACATGGGATAAAGTCACATGAAACACACACACACACACACACACACACACACATGGCCTCCCAGGCCATGTGCTTCCACCCCTCAAGCTGCAAAGCTTCTAATTTCTTAACTGCCCAATGTAGGATTGATTACACATTTACTGATTTTGATTGAAAAAAGTCTGTGGCTGTATTTTTTCTACATCGTTGTGGCTCTGCATTTTTACAAGGAGCAAAGAAGTTCCATGTGATTAACCCCTCAGTCAACAAATATTTACTGAGTACTGACACAGTGGGTGGACTTTCCATACCCCCTTGGCTTTCAACTTTCTTATATACATCAAAGGCTTTTTGCTGTCTGCAACTCTGACTCAGCCTGAGGGCTTTCTCCGGCTGTAGGAACTCATGATGATCATATATGGGATTAGCTAGATGTAAATACTCCCATGAGCAGCCCCCATCCAGTGATGCATGGAGCTGGAGGATAAATACCCCAGCTCCCTCACCCCTCTGGTGCAATAACTCTGAGGTGCATCTTCTACACTGTCTCCCAAAGTTTCCCAGTGGAATCAGTAGTCAGTGGTAACCTGTTCACTAACATACATTGGCCTCCTCCCTTTTCCTATTTATTTATTTATTTATTTATTTTTAAGATTTTATTTATTTATTTGACAGAGAGAGAGGCAGGGAGAGAGGGAACACAAGCAAGGGGAGCAGCAGAGGGAGAAGCAGGCCACCTGCGGAGCAGGGAGCCCGATGTGGGGCTCGATCCCAGGACTCTGGGATCATGACCTGAGCTGAAGGCAGATGCTTAACAACTGAGCCACCCAGGTGCCACCCTTTTTCCTATTTAATGTCCCTACTAATGCATCCTCCAGCTCTCAAATAAACTACTTGCTCTTGAATCCTTGTCTCAGGCTCTGCTTCCAGGGTATCCCATTTAAGACAAGGCACCATGCATGACATTGTGGTGCCTACTTGGTTAAGCAGAGGGGAAGTCAGATCTACGCACAATGGCAAAAGAAGTGTATTAAATTGCATTGGGTCTTTGCCAGATGCCAAGTGCTTTTACCTCTGTTTTCCTCATTTTTCCCCAGTGGCAGATCACCATGAAATTTCAGCATCACATGTTGAAAAATGGAAGAACAGAAGTGCCTGGCTAAGAAACCTGGGTCCCTGAGTGACACATTGAGCAGGGCCACCCATGAACCAGGACTTCCCTCTCTGGACTGTTTGCAAAAGAGAAATAAACATGATTTTCATTAGGCCATTGTATTGTGGGGCCTTGTTGTTTCAGCAGCGTATCCTGGTATCCTAATAAATACATTATCTGTAATGAGAGAATTAGAGGTGAGGGAAGATTCTCCCTTTCCTTTTGGAATTTTGTGTACTGATTGAATTATATAAATACACACACACAAATACCAGTGGGATTATCTAGAAGGTTATACGTCAGTTTTTAGCTCCTCTAGCAAATGTTTTTTCAAGCGTGGTTTAATAAATGAAATCATGGTGTTCTGGGCTGAATTGTGTCCCTCCTCCCAAATTCGTATCTTGAAGCCCTAACTCCCAGGACTTCCAGATGTGATTGTATCTGGGGATAGGGACTTTAAAAAGGTAATTGAGTTAAAATGAGGCTGTTTTAGGAGGCCCTTATTCAATCTGACTGGTGTCTTTGTTAGAAGAGATTTAGTCACAGAGAGACACCAGGGATGTGGCCACACAGAGAGGCGATCGTGTGTGGGCACAGAGAAGGAGGCCATCTGCAAGCCAAGGAAAGAGTCCTCAGAAGGAGCCAATCTTGCCAACACCTTAATGTTGGACTCCTGGCCTCCAGAACCTTGACAAAACAAACTTGTGTTGTTTAAGCCACCAAGTACATGACATTCTGTTATGGTAGGCCTGGCAAACTAATGCACATGGCTCACATTTCTTAGAATCATACACTCAATGAATTCAAAGACTTGAGGGAACCATAGGAACCCATTCTTAACTAGCATACTGTTATGAACTGAACTGTGTCCTCCCCAGATTGGTATGTTGAAGCCCTCACCCTTGATATGACTATATTTAGAGATGGGGTTTTTAAAGAAGTAATTAAGATTAAATGAGTTCATAAAGGTGGGGTCCTAAACCCATAGGACTAGTGTCCTTATAAAAAGAGGAAGAGAGGGGCACCTGGGTGGCTCAGTCATTAAGCATCTGCCTTCAGCTCAGGTCATGATCCCAGGGTCCTGGGATTGAGCCCTGCTCGGGCTTCTGCTTGGTGGGGAGTCTGCTTCTCCCTCTCCCACTCCCCCCTGCTTGTGTTCCTGCTCTCGCTATCTCTCTTTCTGTCAAATAAATAAAATCTTAAAAAAAGAGGAAGAGACCCCAGGGTGCACATGCACAGAGGAACAGCTATATGAGGACACAGCAAGAAGGCACCCATCTACAAGCCAAGGAGAGAGGCCTCCCAGGAGAAACTGCCAACACCTTGATCTTGGACTTCCAGCCTCCGCAGAAATATGAGAGAATAAATTTCTGTTATTTATGTCATCCAGTCTATGGTACTTGACTATGGCAGCCCAAGCAAACTAGTATACATGCCCTCCGTGCATCCCTTCAACTATCTTTCTTTTCCCATGCCTTTTTGCTTGGGATTCCATTTATTTCTGGGGAAAGGAGATTTCACTCTCTGCTCCTGGGTGGAACATGTGGCCCAGTTTAGGCCCATCAGTGTACTCCATTTACCTACCTATAGTCGTTGGCTCAGATATGGTCATGTGTTATAGACTGGCCAATCCGAGTGCGTCTCAGGACAGAGCCGGTATATAACCCTGCCTGGTTGTGGACAGGAGGCCTGAAGCTCTGGGGCAGCTGCAGCCATCTTGCGACCCTGAGGATGGATGACCAACCTTGAAACAAACACCATGGAGGGCAGAGCAGAGAGACTGGAAGAAGCAAAGCTGTTGTTGACATCCCTGCACTGGCACATCATGCCTCTCTTGGAAACCTACCCTACTTTTCATTTATTATATTTATTATGTCTGCTTGGGCTGCTATAACCAAATACCATTGATTGGGTGATTGCCACAATAGAAATTTACTTATTTTTTATGTATTTTTATTTTTAATTTTTTTTAAAAGATTTTTTATTTATTTATTTGAGAGAGAGAATGAGAGAGAGAGCATGAGAGGGGGGAGGGTCAGAGGGAGAAGCAGACTCCCCGCTGAGCAGGGAGCCGGATGCGGGACTCGATCCCAGGACTCCAGGATCATGACCTGAGCCGAAGGCAGTCGCTTAACCAACTGAGCCACCCAGGCACCCTATTTTTAATTTTTTTTTTAGTAATCTCTACACCCAACACGGGGCTCCAATTCATGATCCCAAGATCAAGAGTCACATGCTCCTCTTGATTGAGCCAGCCAGATGCCCCATGAAATTTATTTCTTACATTGCTGGAGGCTAGAAGTCCAAGATCAAGGTCCCAGTAGATTGTTTCCTTTTTTCTTCAGGGCTGTCTTCCTCGGTCATGGATGACTATATTCTCACTCTGCCCTCACAATGGTCTTCTCTCAGTGCATGCATATAGAGACAGATCTCTCTCTCTTTTCTTACAAGTCTTATTGGATTAGGGCCCCACCCTTATGATCTAATTTAACCTTTTTACCTCCTCAACGCTCTTCCACTGAATACAGTCATATCAGGGGTTAGGGCTTTAACATGTGAATTTTAGGGGGGCATAATTCAGTTTATGGCAGCTGATAATTCTCTTTAATGTTCAATTCAGTTTGAGATTTTAGTTATTCCCAACCAGAAGCCTCCTAAATAATGTAGCGGAGACTTAAGAGATTTTTAGTAAGTCTGAGCCTCATTTTCTTCATCTGGAAAATGCTTTAGACACAGGAGGTCCCTGCTGGCCTCCTACTGTTACAATGCAGAGTAAGTAAAATAATGTAGCTGTGAATATTTGGGAAAATATGATGTTCATGGAAGATATTTATGAAAATTAGACAAGAAAGCTGCCAGCTGAGAGAGGTAGGCACAGCAAGGCAGGAGAAAAAAGGGAAAGTGACACTCTGTTTTCCCACAGAGACAGATAAATTGCGACATGAACACGCATACTTGGGGTATGCATGCCTGACTCACAAACCCAAAAATAGACCTCCAGACCCTATATGGAGAGAGGATAAATATAGCAATATTAGCTGTGAGTGACAAGCCCAATTAGAGGACAGAGAGATGATTTAGAAGGTCTTCATGCAAAACATCTTGAGTAGCTATAAAAATATTTGATGTTTACAGCTCAAAGAAAGGGATGAAAATTCAGAGGAGGTAGTTCATGAACTGCCTGTGTATCAGCTCGGTCACGAGTACTGTCAGTCCCTGGTCCCTCTCCTCTTGTTCACAATCATCACACCCTGGTCCAGCTTCAACAGTCAGCACCTGCTTTCATTTGCCTGGGGACTTTCTTTGGCCTTTGGGGTACATACTGTAATCTACACAGTTAGGCGGGAAAGGCCAGGGAAAGGCCTTCAATGAATGGCTGTCAACCAGTGGTTGGTAGGAGGGGGTGGATAAATACCCCAGCTCTCTCACCCCTCAGCTGGGCAATACTGAGGTCTGTATTCTCTGCTGCCTCTCAGAGGTCCCCAGTGGGATTGATTTCCAGTTGCCCAACATGGGAACTTGCTTTTAACACACTCTGCACTGTCTACCTTCCTTCCCTGCCTCATTTGCCATTCCCCTCCTGGTTCTCCTGGAACCACCTCTAAAAAAGAACAACTTTTGGGGTGCTTGCCTGGCTCAGTCAGAATAGGATGCAACTCTTGATCTTGGGGTCCTGAGTTTGAGCCCCATGTTGGGTGTAGAGATTACTTAAATAAATAAAACTTAAAAAAAATTAAAATAAACAACTTTCACCGAACAGTGTCTAAGAGTTTCTCTTTGAGGGAGTCCAAACTAAGGCACACACCCCGCTGCATCATGCCTATATTTTTGCCAAGAATAGTAAGTCCCTATGATTTTCTATAGTGTTTCACACTGTTCAACAACCTGCTTTCACATACAATGGAATATTATTCAGCAATAAAAAAGAATAAAATACTGATGGACACAACAACAGGGATGAATCTCAAATGCATTATGCTGAGTGAAAGAAGACAGATTAAAATGACCACATACTGTATACTTCCTTTTATAGGACCTCCTGGGGATGGAAAAACCATAGGGACAGAAAACAGACTGATGATTGCTAGGGGCTGGGGGTGCAAGAAGAGGTTAATTACAAAGGGTCATAAAGGAGCCATTTAGGGGGATGGAACTGTTCTGTATCTTGATCTTGGCGATGGCTCCATGACTATGGACAATTGTCAAAACTTATAAGACTGCACATAATAAAGGTTGAATTTGGCTATAGATAAATTATACCTCAATTAAAAAATTTTATATATATATATATATATATATACCTCCTTTAAGAACAGAGCATTCACCATCATTGTCTTATTCGGTTGTCATGACAACCCTGCAGCAATCAGGCCTGCTTACTCATTTTTTCAGCCAACTGTTTCGAGAGGTGCCTGCACTTTGCAACTCTGCTTCCTCCTCTCTGTTCACTCCAAACCTTGCCTCCCAACCCACCATTCCTCTCAAATTGTTCTTGCCAAGGTCACTGGTGACCTCATCGTTTGCTCAAGCCCATGGCTAATTTTTAGCCCTAACTTCCTCGATCATTTTTACCACTTGGCACTGTAGATAACTCCCGCCTTGGAACTCGGCCAGCCCATGGCTTTCGAGATGCTGCTCCATCCTGCTCACCTTGGCTGTCCTTGGTGGCTTTGTTTTCTCCTTCTTCCCCATTTGCCTGCCTTTCTTCTACTCTTATTTCTTCCCAAACTCCCTAGGGGAGCTCATCCAGCCTTTTGGCACCAACTATCACTCATGATTTCCAAACCTGTTTTTTATCTTAGCTCCTTACTTCCTGTTCTCTTGGATTTCCAGTATAATGCTCAGAAGCTGCTTTTGCAGCCTGCAGAAATGAGATTAAATCAGGGGAGCTTTTTTCTAAAGTTTCCAAAACAAAACGTATAGCTCAGTGCTACTGTGACAGGTTTCAGCCCACTTACTTAACTTCACATTTAAAAAAAAAATCTATTCACCAGTTGACAGACACGTGGTTGTTTCCATATCTTGGCTATCATGAATAATGCTGCAATGGACGTAGGAGCACAGATATCTCTTCAAGATCCAAATTTCCTTTCCTTTGGATATATACCCAGAAGCAGGATTGCTGGATCATATGGTGGTTCTATTTTTAATTTTTTGAGAAAACTCCATGCTATTTTCCATAATAATATGGAACTTTTCTACCAATTTATATTTCTACCAACAGTGTGTAAGCTCTTTTCTCTACATCCTTGCTAACACTTGGTATCCCTTGTCTTTTTGATAATAGCGATGGCTCATAATCTTGACCTCCCATGGCTAAAGACACATTGAGGTTCTACTGGGTTCTGATGGCTTCATGATGACTGGTCCTAGTTCCTCTGATCTTGCATTATCTTGCATTATTTCCCCTTTACCATCATAATTATCCACCAGCATTTTGCTTAGACTAACTTTAGTTAATTTGTTACATACTTCCAAAAATTCCAAATAGATATAAGCATGTGTGTTTAGATTTTAAAATAATATTTAATTACCTTGCTCTCCCCAAAGTTTATAACAATGTATATAGTTAACAGAATAAATTAATGTCCATTTTTCCATATCCTAGCCCACACTGGATGTTATTATACATATATTTTAATGCAGGGAAGAGACAAACTTCCTTGTGATCCTCCTGGGCTGGTAAACAAGATTTTCCTGGTATCCACTCCCTAGGGTGTGATCCTACAAACATCCCAGATCTCTATAAGGAATGTCAATTCCTATTCACCATCCACTCACCAGGGACATGAGGCCTCGTCCCTCACCCCACAGGGTCAGTAAAATGCCCCATTCCTATGCTATACAAGTTTTTTGTGCTTCCATCTTGCATGCCTACCCCCTGGTTCTTGGCTATCTCTTCTCTGACTCCTGGGCAACCCTTTATTTCTTTAGAGCTCATTCATGCATGTGTATGTGTATGACATCATTAACCATTAAGGCAATGCAAATGAAAACCCCAAAGAAATATGACCATACCCCCCAACTAGAATGGCTACTATCAAAAAGACAGGCAGTACCATGTGTGGGTGAGGCTGGAGAAACATGCCCACTGCTCATGGAAAACAGTCTGGTAGCTTCTTCTGGAGTTAAATTTACACTCACCAGATGACCCAGCAATTCCACTCTTGGGTATTTACCCAGGATAAATGAAAACATATGTCCACACAAAGGCTTATATGTGAATGTTCATAGCAGTTTTATTCATAATAGCCAAACACCGGCAGCAAGCCAAATGTCTATCAACAGGTGAGTGGACAAACTGTGGGTCTGGCCATAAAACAGAGCACAATAAAATGGAACAGATACTGATAAACAGACCAATATGGATGAATCTCAAAAGCATTATGTTGAGTCAAAGCAGTGAGACACAAAAGAGGACATATTGTATGTGTCCATTTAGATAAAATTATTGAATAGTTGAGTTTAAGCTATAGTGACAGAAAACAGACCAGTGGTTGTCTGGGGACAGGAATGGGAGCGTTGACTGCAAACGGGTAGCAGGGAACTTCTGGAGTGATGTTAATATTCCCAATCTTGATGGTGTTGATGGTTACATGGTGTATACGTTAGTCAAAACTCATCAAACTGGACACTTAAGATAGGTACATTGCGTCATAGGTAATTTGTACCTCAAGGAAGTCCATTACAATATGTTGTGCATTATTGAGCTTCCTTACTTGATATAACGAGAGGCTTTTCTCCATATCCTGTCCAACCTTTGGACTCCACCTAGAAGCCTTCAGTATGTCTTTTGCCAACCCAGAATTTCTTTCTTTATTTTTTTTCTTGAGATTTTATTTATTTATTTGACAGAGAGAGAGAGCACAAGTGGGGGAGCGGCAGGCTGAGGGAGAGAAAGAAGCAGACTCCCTGCTGAACAGGGAGCCTGGTGTGGGGCTCGGTCCCAGCACCTTGGAATCATGACCTGAGCTGAAGGCAGACGCTTAACCGACTAAGCCACCCGGGGGCCCCACCCTATTTGAGATTCTTAACCTATTTTATAAAGAGGAAACTGAGATTCAGATTAAGTAACACTTGTGGGTTGAATTGTGTCTCCCCCGTCTTAGTCTGTTGGGGGTGCTATCACAGAATATACAGATTGCCACAGACATTTATTTCCCACAGTTCTGGAGACTGCGAAGTCCAAGATCAAGGTGTCGGTAGATTCAGTGTGCAGTGAAGGCCGGCTTCCTGGTCCATAGATGGCTGCCTTCTTGCTGTGGCCTCATGTGGCAGAAAGGCCAAGGGAACTCTCTCTCTCTCTGAGGTCTTCTTTATAGGGGCATGAATCCCAATCATGAGGGCCCTCCTTCAGGACTTCATCATGCCCCAAAAGTTCCATCTTCTAATACCATCCCCCTGAGGGTGAGGCTTTCAGTAAATGAATTTTGGGGACATACATTCATTCTTTTTTTTTTTTTTTAAAGGAAATTTTAGTTTTCTGTGGATTTTGTTTGTTTCTTTTTTTTTTTTTTTTAAGATTTTATTTATTTGCGAGAGAGACAATGAGAGACAGAGAGCATGAGAGGGAGGAGGGTCAGAGGGAGAAGCAGACTCCCCGCTGAGCAGGGAGCCCGATGTGGGACTCGATTCCGGGACTCCAGGATCATGACCTGAGCCGAAAGCGGTCGCTTAACCAACCAGGCGCCACATACATTCATTCTATAGCACCCCCCAAATTCATATATACTGAAGTCCTAACTCTCAGTACCTTAGAATGTGACCTTATTTGGAAATGGGGTCACTGCAGATGTAATTAGTTAAAATGAGGTGATTAGGGTGGGCCCTAATCCAATATGACCAATGTCCTAATAAAAAATGGGAAGTTTTAGAGAGGGCACCATGTGAACATGAAGGCTGCCATCTGCAGGCTAAGGTGAGAGGCCTGGAGCATACTTCTCCGGCACAGCCCTCGGAAGGAACCAAGCCAGCTGACACCTTGATTTGGACTTCTAGCCTCCAACACGGTGAGCAGATACATTTTTGTTGGTTAAGCCATCCAGTTTGTGCTATTGAGTTCTGGCTGCCGTAGCAAATGAAAACAGCAGCTTAGAAATCATGGAAGTAGGAGGTGGCAGAGCAGAGGTCTGCACACAGCGAGGCTCAGTGTCAGAGTTTGAACATGTCGCTGTGTGCCCTTCCTTGGTTTTAATGATTGGCTCATTCAGGCAAGGAATGAAGACATTTTATCTCACATTTTTGTCTCTTGCTTTCCTCTCTCCTGATTGCCCTTCCCTCTCTGTTACCTGCCACCGGACTCTGCCCAGGATAGATAAGCAGCAATTCTCTCTTCTGGGCAGATGGCAGAGGCATTCACTGTGCTGATGGTGGATGGTGTTATATGTCCCATCATTGCTGTGTGTGTGCAGCTTCAGCTGTTGGGCTGAGAGAGACCTCTGCCACCCTGGAGGGCATTATAAGTTTGACCAGCTGTCTGCTCTTTTGACCGAGAGAAATATGATCAGGAGAACATAGTGTAGTAATGGCCCTTCTCTCTCAGGAGGGCTGGCTGAAAACCAGATGTCATGATGGATGTACATGTGTAGGGGGAACAGGCCCTAAGATTTATTGGGGGTTCCTTGGAGAATCTAATTTTCCCTTTTGTATCTGTTTCCTTTGGTGGTTGGAGAAGAAAAAAAAATCAGGTCAAGCAGATTGCTGAGAAAAATGACCCAAATCACAGGGTTTCAGAAAGTAACTGATGATGAACTGGCAATTGAGAGTTGGTTAAAGAAGAAAGAGACGATGATGATGATGATAATGGTAGCAGAAGTTAACATACAATGCATGCTTGCTGTGTTCCGGTCCCATGTTACATTCTCAATCTGCATTTTTAAAAGGTTTTATTTATTTATTTGAGAGAGAGGAAGAGCATGAGTGGGGGGAGGAGCAGAGGGAGGGGGACAAGCAGACTCCACGCTGAGCACAGGGCCTGATGTGGGGCTTGACTCCAGGACTCTGAGACCATGACCTGAGCCCAAATCAAGGGTTGGCTGCCCAACGGACTGAGCCACCCAGACGCCCCCTCAATCTGCATTTTTGATTCAATCTTTACCATAACTTCTCATGGTAGGCACTATTATCATCCACAGTTTATTGCAGAGTCCACCAAGGACCAAAGAGATAAGTTAGCCTGCGTACTAGCATGAGGCAGAATGAGGATTCAGATTAGCATTTGGAGGACTGCAGATGCCATGCTCAGAATTTTGCCGCCCCCATTGCTTCTGCAGATATATCTGTATTTCAATATTTGATTCAGATACATATGGTCATAGTATATATAGGGCATACTGGCACTGAAACAAAAGTTTAGTATCCACAAAGAATGGTACAGAAACATTGAACAGGATAAAAAGTCAAAATATTCACTTCAAACACAGGTTTTAGGGGGTAGATATTAAGTAGAATAATTATGGACACTATGTGTCATAATAGTGAGCACATAGGTTAAGCTGCTGTAACAAAGACAGCCAAAATACAATGGCTCATGTTAGACAGAAATTTCTTTTTCCATGGCGCCTGGGTGGCTCAGTTGGTTAAGTGTCTGCTTCAGCTCAGGTCATGATCCTGGGGTGCTGGGATTGAGCCCGGCATTAGGCTTCCTGCTCAGCAGGGAGTCTGCTTTTACCTCTCCCTCTGTCTCTCCCCGCTGGCTTGTGCTCTCTCTCTCTCTCAAATAAATAAATAAATAAAATCTTTTTAAAAAAAAGAAATTTCTTTTTCTAGCCATCAAGAAAAAAGAAATCTTACCATTTGCAATGACATTGATGGAACTAGAGGGTATTATGCTCAGCGAAATAAGTCAGTCAGTGAAAGGCTATATGATTTCACTCATATGTGGAATTCAAGAAACAGAGGATCATAGGGGAAGGGAGGGAAAAATAAAATAAGATGAAATCAGAGAGGGAAGCAAATCATAAGAGATTCTTAACTCTAGGAAACAAACTGAGGGCTGCTGGAGGGGAGGTGGGTGGGGGGATGGGGTAACTGGGTGATGGGCATTAAGGAGGGCACTTGATGTAATGAGTACTGGGTGTTATATGCAGCTGAAGAATTGCTAAACTCTACTTCTGAAACTAATAATATACTATATGTTAATTGAATTTAAATTAAAAAAAAGAAACTTCTTTTTCATGTAATAGCTTGGAGGTAAGTAGATGTCTTGGATAAGTAGATGGTTCTGCTCCTTTGAGATCATCCAGGACCCAGCTTCTTTCCATCTTGTGGTTCTGTCTCACCCAGGGTATTGTCCTCATGTGCATGGTTAAAGCTGGTCACCATTATTTCCATAATATAGCTCAGGGGAATATGGAAAGAGAGAAAGTTCAGGACCAGTGGATTCTCTTTAAGTAGGTGACCTGGTAGTTACATACATCACTTCTGCTCATGTTTCACTGGTGAGAACTTAGCCATACCTAGCTGCAAGAAATGCTGGGAAATGCTGTCCTTTGCCATGTGCCCAGCTAAAACTGTTTTACTGTGGTAGGTGGGGAAAATGGAATTTGAGAGACAACTAGTTGTCTGCCTCAACTGTTCAGATGGGGAATAATCTCTTGGTTATTCCCCAGTGGCCAAAAAAGTTGTATATATTCAGGGGTATATATGGACATGTATATGGATATATGTAGGGCTAATCTATAGGGCTGGTCTACTGGAGGATGAAATACCACATGGAGCAGAGATGAGTTGTCCCAGCTAAGCACCCCAGAATAACCAGCCTGCCAACAAGACATGAATGGGCTACATCATCCAGCCCAGCTATTCTGGAGCCTCAAATGAAACATGAGTGAGAGGTGGGAGGAAGTTCAGGCACCCTCTCAAGCTTCAACAACCTTGATGTCAGGAGACTAGCTTGAGGAAATGGGACTTTTCAACATTCAGATGTTCTACTTTCTTTTTATTCTTTGGTTTTGACATGACTCTCGAGTGTTCTTGGCTGAAGTCCAGAGTGAATGGGCTCTCATAGTGGTTTTGAATTATACAAATAGGACTTTGGAGTCTAACATCCCATCTAACCTCAATGAGTTTCTCTCCTCCCACCTTCTCAAGTCCTGAGTAAGAAATATATTAAAAAAAAAAAAGGAGGTACAATGTTGACTGATTTTTGTCTTCTTTGAAGAGGCAAACTCTTTCTTGTAATCGGAGTCCAGAAGTTCCCTTGAGGCAGATTTTGGGGGTACTTGGATATCCAGCATAACCACATGTGTCTGGCCCATAATAAGAACCAACTAGATGTTTAGTTGGCAGGATGGGTCAGAAATAGATATACTGGAGAGAGGGAGAGAGAGAGAGAGAGAGAGAAAAGAGAACCCGGTGGAGGTGAAAGGAAGCCCAAGTAGCCATTTTTGTTTTTGGACAAGGACTTATGAAAGCTCTTGATACAGGAAGTTTGACAATTCTAGGCTCAGAGCCATGCACTCACATACTCACACTCACATGCTCACACTTTTCTGGAGGTGGGTAAAAGATGGGGCAAGGGATACTGACTGGCCATCATGTGTTGGTTGTATTGGTTGTATGGGTTGTGCACTGCACAAATCTAGGGGCTACCCTAGCAGTATACAGCAGACCTGGTATGATGCCAATCTCTTTCTTTCCTGTCTCTGATTTCAGTTGCCTTGTATCCTGGAATGGAGATCTCAAAACAGTGGTTATGGAGTAACTGGTTGGAGTAGCTCATGATCATCTTGTGAGTGATACATTATTGCCATGCTGAATATTTGGTTATTTCCTACTTCCAGGCCACAGGGATGCAAATAGCCACACATTATTTGCACATTTTCCCACCGCTAAGTGGAACCCATTTCCTCATGCCCATGAAGGAATGGGTTGGGTCATGTGGCATGCTTTGAACAATAGTATATGGCAAAAATGATGGCATGAGAGTTTCAACTCTAGGCCTCAAGAAGACTTGCAGCTTCTGTTCTTGCTTTCTTACAACTCTTCTGCCACCATGTAAACAACTGGGCTAGTCTACTGGTGGATGAGATACCACATAGAGCAGAGATGAGTTTTCCCAGCTAAGAACCCAACCACTAGACATGTCAACCTCTAGGCATGAATGAGAACATAATAGATCACCCAGACCCAGCCAAACTACCAGGAGACTATAGAGATCAGCTGACCTGGCCACAATCAGATGAACCACTGAGTTAACCTAAAAAAATTGAGACAAATAATAAATCTTTTATTGTTCTAAACCACTAATTATGGGATGTTTGTTACACAGCAAAAGCTAACTGATACATGGACATGGAGGAAGATTACTCTTGTCTATGCTCTTAAAGTTGAGTGTGATTGTCTGATTTGCTTTGGCCAATGACAAATGAGCAGAAGTGATAGGAGTCATTCCTATGAGGGATCACTTAAGAGTCAGGGCACAATTCTCCATCTCCCTCTTCATTGCCAAGGTAACCAACATTGTTCTAGATGGTGGGAGCTTCAACAGTCTGGGAACTTGAATGACAATGATGTGGAACAGAGTATAATGTGCAGGATATTTTACATGAGTGAAAATGCACTTCTACCATTTTGGCCACTGAGATTTTGGAGGTGCTTGTTATCGCAGCATAACATAGCCTGTCCTGATTAATACTACTCAGTCCAAAAGCCTGAGATATCCTCTGTCCCATATGAGCTGCAGTTTGCATGGATCCTGGTCCTGGAGGGAGCTTTACACCATCTTTTCTTTCCTCTCAGAGATTACAGGTTCTTCATTCCCATCATCCCTCAGAAATACACTTTATCTTCACTTAGCAAAACTCTTTTTTTCTTGCCTTAAGGAGGAAGGAGAGGAAACTTTTTTTGTTATTTAAAGAGACATAGAGCAAAGGAAATTTGCTCATTCACTTGTTCATTTGACATTTTAGAGGAGCTCGTTTTATTCATCCATTTACTCACTTCTTTATTCATTCAGCAAATATTTATTGAGCACACACTATATGCTACAAACAGTTGTGGGTGGTGGAAGTGCAGCTGTGAATGAAACAAAGCTCCTGTCTCATGGAGCTTGCATTCATGCATAATCAGAAAGCTATATAATACAATATCTAGTAGTGTTAGATGCATGAAAGAAAGGACAACAGAGGAAAGCAGGGTACGGGGTAGAGAGTGACTGGGGATGTTTTTCAGATAGGGTGAATAGAAATGGCTTCTCTGAATGAGTGACATTTCAGCAGAGACCTGAACAAAGTGACGAAGTGAGCTGGGGGACTATCTGAGGGAAGGGAATTCCAGGCAGAGGGAACAGCAAGTGTGAAGTCCCTGAGGCCTAGTTTTGTCACTCAAAGTTCAGTGGGGAGAGAAGGGAGAAGTGCATTTAGTGAACATCTCCCGTCTCCCAGAAACGTTATTAGGTGAACTTGCCACACTTAAAATCACTGTAGCAGAGACTGCTGAGTGTTCACCAAAATCCA
Source organism: Neomonachus schauinslandi (assembly GCF_002201575.2). Classification (NCBI taxonomy): domain Eukaryota; kingdom Metazoa; phylum Chordata; class Mammalia; order Carnivora; family Phocidae; genus Neomonachus; species Neomonachus schauinslandi. The sequence goes on from NC_058403.1 coordinate 205,319,931, forward strand.
CATGTCCTGGTCTTCCTTGCTGTTGGGGGCAGCCAATCCAGTGGGAGGTAAGTGAAGGACCATTTTGTGTACTTCTACTGGACCAGTGGACCATTGTCCTCCCAGTTCCTTGACTGGATCAGATTGCCTTCTGAAATGCTTCTCTTCAGGCATCATTTTTGTGAGAAGAATTAGAAAACTAATTGGAATTATGGAGAAGGTGCCCAGACTTTGGCTACTGGGCTGACTTCATTTTCTTTTTACTTTGAATTCAGTCTGGTTCTGCTTGCATTTCACAGTTTGTGTGCTTCTTCCCTGGGTCAGTGACTCAGTGGATGGTCACAATTACGGTTGCATTATAAACACCCCAGAGCTCAGTAGTTTAAAGCAATGGTTATATATCCCCTTACACCTGTGAGTCAGCCAGAGTTGGCTACTCTGGAGAAGACTCAGCTGGATGACTCTGCTCCATATGTCTCTCATCCTCCTCCTGGGACAGTTGTTGTCATGGCCAGAATAGAAGTGCTAAAGGGCAGGTGGGAGCACTTGAGGCCTCTTAAGACCCAGGCTTGCAACTGGCTCAATGCTGCTTCTGCCCACAAGCCACTGATCGAAGCAAGTCCAAAGCCAAGGGTTGGGAAGGTACACACCACCCACAATGAGAACATGGCAAAGACAGGGATACAGGAGTGAGTGAATAATGGGGGCCAATTGTTCCATCTATTAATGGTCACCAACTCTTGCAAAAGACACAAGAGTTTAAAAGATGGTTGACTCAGGATGGTCTCATTCGCATGAGGGAAAAAGCAGAACTTTTTGACATTTTCAAAGGACTTTAAAGGAAACCAGGATGGCTATTTATGTTCATCATGACATGACTCATACAAGTTGTGTGATTTAAAAATAGGAAAAGTCAATGCTAATTACACAGACTTATGGCTTCTGGCATAACAATAATAATATCTTACATTGCACAGCATTTTAGAGTACGCAGTGCACTTAAATATTGGATGTCTCAGTACATACTCAAAACAAACCCCCACAGTATTGTTCTCCTAGTTTTGAACAGGAGGCAATTGAATCTTCCGTGACTTGCCCAAGGCCACACAGCTTACCAGTGCCAGAGCCTGGAATTAAGAAAAGCACTTGATATGTGGCGGAAGCTAAAGAATTTCCATACATCAGAGGTTAGCAAACTACAGCCCAGGGGCCAAATTCAGTCTGTAACCAGTCTTTATAAATAAAGTTTTATTAGTACACAGCCATGCCCATTTATTTACACATGTGGTGCTTCTATAGGCGGAACTGAGGTATGTCACAGGGGCCATACGATTGACAAAGCCTAACATATTTATCTGGCCCTTTATAGAGAAAGTGTGGCATCTCTTGACATACACAATCTCACTTTTTAATTTAATGTTTTAATCTGTACTATACTCACATGTTTCAAAATCCTCTAAATATAAAAAGGTAAGCAGAGAAAGTCACCTCCATCCTTGTCCTCTCAGGAAGGGTCCCCACCCTGACGAGAGCCCCCGTGATTTGTTCTCAGGCCTTTTTCCAGAGATGGTTTTAGCATGCACAGAAGCAAAAATTCTTTTCACTTTTCAATGGGATTTCATGTAATTCTCACAAAATCCCCAGAAGGTAAGACGGATTAGCCCCGTTTTACTGATGAGGAGACTGAGGCTTGTCTGAGGTGGTGGGCTGGCAGGGTGGAGTGGGGCCCGTTTGTTGTCCCAGACCACGGGACCCCAGGGCTTGTGATTTCACTTTGCAGGCCAGGGGCTCACCTGAACTGGGGGCTGCACTCACCCACCCCCATCTCTTTAAAAGTGAAAATGTCAAGCATACAGAAGGCAGGGAGAAGAGAATGAAAAATACAATAGGCTCCCTGTCCCCATCAGCAGCTTCCTCAGCATCATTCTGCTTTTTGTGTTTATCTTTCCCTCCCTTTTTTGTTGGAGTTTTTTGGAAATTCCTATCACAGAAAATTAACCATTTTAAAGTGAACAATCCTGCGGAGTTTAGTACAGTGCTAATGCCATGCAATCACCCCCCTCTGTCTAGTTTCAGAACACTTTCATTTCCCTCCCAAAAGACACCTTGCATTCATGACAGTCACTCCCCAACCCCCCGCTCCCCTTGCTCCTGGCAACCAGAGATTTACTTACCACCTCTATGGATTTGTCTGTTCTGGATGTTTTATATAAATGGGATCAAATATTCTGAGACCTTTTGGTGTCTGGCTTCTTTCACTGAGCATCGTGTTTTCAAGGTTCATCTGTGTTGTAGCATGTGTCAGCCCCTCAATCTTTTTTCTTTTTTCTTTTTTTTTTACAGCTGAATAATATTCCGTTGTATGGATGAACCACATTGTCTTCATCCGTTTGTCCCTTAATGGAAGTTCTGGTTGTTTCCTGGAAACAACCTCTCATCTCTCCCATAAATACTTCAATATGAATCTCTAACAAATAAGGACCTAAAAACCCAACACGATAAAAATACTATTAACAGACCTTTAAAAACGAACACTAATTCCTTAGGATCCCCTAAGACCCAGCCTGAATTCCATTCTCCCTGTCTAAACCACACCACTTTCTTAGATATAGGTGGTGATCATTTCACAGTGTATACAAATATCCAATCATTATGTTGCCCACCTGAAACTGATACAATGTTCTATGTCAATTAGACCTCAATTAAAAAAACAACAACAGTGCCGATTTCCCCAGGAAGATAGATATCCCGACTTTGACTCCACCTTAGGAAAAATGTGGGGTCCCTCTGTGCCCCCAGAAGCCTCTTAGAGGAAAAACATAACCCTCACTAGGAGGCCCTCTTTAAATAGAATCGCGGGAGGGTCGCCTCAGTTGTTAGAACCTAAGTCTTTGCCTGTGGCAGACAAACCCGGGAACTTGCAGTCAACTGCTTTTGTTGTTGTTGTTGTTGCTTGGAAAGGCTGTTGTCCTTCTTTCTGCTTTTCTGTTCAAATAATACAACCCCTCGGGCTAAGGAGAGGTGGGGGTTGGGTAAGGGGAAGCCGTTTGGAGAATGAACAAAAACGACTCAGGGAGGGGGTTAGCAGCTGTCTTCTAATGACTGTTTTGTGGGTGTGTGTGTGTGTGTGTGTGTTTTGTAAGGGCATCAATAATTTAGGTTGCTATTGGCGGAGGGCAGACGGCTAAATTCTAAGCGTGTTTCCACAGCCTGCTGCCTCACGCCTGTTCTACACGCCCCCTCCGCAGACCCCCCAAGTGGAAGAGGGAGAGCCCTCCTGTTACCATCTTTCCTCTGTTCCTTAGGAGAAGCCCATCCGAAGGGAGGTGGACTGGAGGATCAACAGCATCCTTCTAGAAACTAGGGTCCTGCTCCGTGCTGGGAGGTGGCCGTGCGGTGTTCAGGGTCTCGGAGAAGAGAGCAAGAAATTAATTTTCCCCTGAGGAGCAATGGGGGGGGCACGTCCTTGGCTGAATCTTCCTCCCGGTGCTGGGTCCCCGTGGAGCACTTTGCCGGGAATGATCAGTTGCTGATGAGCGGTCGGTCCTCCCCTCCCTCCTCCCAGAATCAGGGAAACCTCCTCCTCCTCCTCTTTTCCCCCCTGGCAGCTAGCACAGCAGCCCCACTTGGTGCCTGCCTTTGTGGGGAGCCCTCAGCTCAGAACGCGGCTGCTCCTGGCGTCCCCCCTTCTTTCTCCTCTTCTCCTTTCCATTGGACGGGCAATGGGTGCGTGGGCTTCCGCTGGCTCGGCTCCCCAGGCGCTGGCACGGTGCGACCCTCAGGACAGCTGGAGGACCCGCTGCGCTGGCCACTAGCCGCCCAGCCGGAGCCCCGGAGCCCATGCGATACCGGTGAGTGAGCGGGTCTTCCAGAGCTGCGGATGCCGGGGCTGGGTCCCGCGGGGCATCTAATCCTTACTTCCTTGCTGCAACATTACCTCCGTCTGCAAAGGTGGAAACGTGATGACCTCCCTCATCCCCTCCCTAAGAATAGTATTTTGGGGGGTGGGGGAGAGACTGTTTATTTCCAGATTTTCCTTGTTTCTGTCTTAAAAAACCGCTTCCCCTTTCTGAATAGTTTCTCTGCGCGAGAGGTGGGGGGCAGACCCCTCATTTCCAGCGCGTACTTGTTTCTTAAAAATCCATTCTCTTTCGACTGCGCTTGGCCACCTTGTAGCGCCTCTGTCTTTGCCACCTGCCCTGGGCTTGTGCTAGTTGCCAGTGATTAGTTTCTGATCTAAGCCAAATTGTACTTTTTATGTCCTCCGCGCCCACCCCGCCTTTACTCAAGTCTACAGGAGCGGCTCTCCGCTTTGAGACCCAGGCAGGCTGGACAAGGGACCCGGCTCGGGATCATGCGCGCCTCCCCTCCGCCATCGCTTCTGTCTTTGGGGGTCCCCCCGAAACAAAAGTTGCCTACGCCCCGTGTGGCCCAGCCTTGTTTTCTGTGCTCAAGGCTGCGTGAATGCGTTGGAAAACGGGAGATGGCAGATGGAGTTTAGGCTGTTGAGAATAATTACATCGTTTTAGCAAAGCGCTTGCTCCGTTTAATATTTAATATTCTCCCCTCCCTTGCGCCAAATGACAAGCAGCGACAGCGCTTGTCACCCCTCTAGACCAATCCGTCCCTTTTATTTTGGACACAGTTGACTCTCGGGGTGGCTGTCGTTCCTCAAGAAGTGAGAGAGACTGGCAGCGGGATCCTTCTCCCTTCCCTCCTGCTCTAGCTGCAGACAGTCACAGCCTCGCAGGACACGTGCCGCGGCGACCCGAGGGGGCGGGAGGGGGAGGTGGGCGGCTGGGCTCCTGCTTCGGGGGCCCCTGGGAGACTGAGCCCCGAGAAGGAACCAGAATAGATTGTAAACAGGAGGACGGAGCACCTTTCTGGAGGCGGCAGCCTCGCTGGGGCTGAACCGACAGGAGTGGGGAGCCCATACCTGCGCCCCCTCACTCCTTAGCTCTGAGCCAGGGCCCTGGGGATGGGTCTCCACCAGGGATCCGGCTGCGTCGCGTTTCCTGTTCAGAGTCCACGACTTCGGAGCTTCCTTGCCATTTCCCAGGCAGACTCTTTCAGGGACAGTCTTAGGCCCCTTTGGGGGCTGGGAGAGTGGGAGGCGGTGGTAAGGTGGGGAATGGAGGGAGGCTGGGGGTCTGTGTTTGATGCTGGCCTCTCCTTTCCCACTTGGCCTCTAGGCCCTAGGACACCCCAAACCCCGGGCTGCAGGAAGGCCCCCGGAACTCCACACATCTTGAGTAGCTGAGTTTATCCCTGTTGATATTTTGTTTTCCTCCAGAGATTTGCAGAGACTCCTAAAGGTGTCACTTAGGGGCAAATACCATCTTTCCTTTTGGAGGGTTTAATAAGAGGGATTTAACACAATTCTGCTGTGTGTCCACCACCCACCCCTCCTCCCACCCCAGTAAACAGAAAGATCAGGAGCAGGGTTCCAGAGACAAAGTGTGGATTTGACATTGAACAAAGAACTGGGCCAATGACCTGCAAAGTAATGCCCAGTGCAACTCTGGGACATCAAAAACTCTGGCAGAGGGTTTTACTTATTTTATTATTCTTTTTGAAATGTTAGCTTATAGGACCAGAGGGCCCTAATGACCTGGGGCAAGTGAAGGGAGATTCTATTCTAGGATCTTTCAACCCTCTCTGTCTTCACTGTGACAGGCAAGGACTCTTGGGTTGTTCTACTCCCTCTGGCAAGGCCAAGTCTGTCTGATGGAGGAGGCTGACTGACTTTGCCGCTCATCAGAATCCCCAGACCTTCCCCTCAAAGTGCCAGCAGCACCCTTTAGGAATGGAGAGTCTCAGGTCCACCCAGCCCTGCTGAGTTAGCATCTGCATTTGAACACATCCTGAGCAGCCCAGAGCTGGTAGGAGTCTGAGAAGCTGTGAGAGCATGACTGGACCCTCAGTGCCTCAGTGTGCCTGGCTGACCACCAGACTAACACTGGTGTCCTCCTTCTAGGTTTCCTGGGAGGTCTGGCTAGGTGATGCACAGTCCTGAGTGGATAGGAGGTGCTCACTAAATCTTGGCTACTTTTTTAATAAGCAATTTTTTTCTTTTTAAGTTACTAACTTTTAAAATTTGTTTCTGTTTCTGTTTTGTTTTTATATATTTTTATTTTTTATTTATTTGCTTTTTTAAGATTTTATTTATTCATTTGACAGAGAGCACAAGCAGGGGGAGTGGCAGGCAGAGGGAGAGGGAGCTTGATGCGGGGCTCGATCCCAGGATCCTGGGATTATGACCTGAGCTGAAGGCAGCCACTTAACCGACTGAGCCACCCAGGCGCCCCTGTATCTTTTTTTTTAATGAAAAAAGTTACATTATTTTATAAAGAGGACATTTCACTGGATGTAGTTACACTGAATTTTAAAAGAAAGGACAAGGACATTAGACTTTTGATAAATTGGCTACTTTGAAATTACTCTCCAGAGCGAGGGTGTATGTCCAGTTTCTTCTTTTCTTTTTATTTTTTTAAAAAATATTTATTTATTTGACTGAGAGAGACACAGCGAGAGAGGGAACACAAGCAGGGGGAGTGGGAGAGGGAGAAGCAGGCTTCCCGCGGAACCGGGAGCCCGACTCAGGGCTCGATCCCAGGACCCCGGGATCATGACCTGAGCCGAAGGCAGATGCTTAATGACTGAGCCACCCAGGGGCCCTTCTCTTTTCTTTTTAAATTATAAAATACACATAAGGCACAATTTACCATTTTAAAGTGTATACTATTTTTGAAGATTTATTTTTTTTAAAGTATCTCTACACCCAATGTGGATCTCGAACTTACAACCCCAAGATCAAGAGTCGCATGCTCCAGCAACTGAGCCAGCCAGGAGCCCCTAAAGTGTGTACTTTAATGGCATTTAGTACACTCACAATGTTGTGCAACCATCCCCTCTATCTAGTTCCAGAATATTTCCATCACCCCAAAGGGAAGTTTCCTATTGATGAAGCAGTCACTCTGTCTTCCTCCTCTCTGGCAACCGCCAGTCTGGGTTCTGTCTCTGTGGGTCTCTTATTCTCCATATTTCATATAACTGGAATCATACAGGGGTGCCTGGCTGGCTCAGTCAGCGGAACGCACAACTCTTCATCTTGGGGTTGTGAGTTTGAGCCCCATGTTGGGTGTAGAGATTACTTAAAATTAAATCTTAAAAAAAAAAAGTAAAGGGAATTATACAATGGGTAGCCTTTGTGTCTGGCTTCTTTCACTTCTAATTTCTTTTTTTGTAGCTCACATTTCCCTCTTCCCTGCCTTTCACGTGATCCACCTACCCTTGCCCTAAATCATGCAGGTCAGATAGGAGTAACAGAACCGTATCACTGGACCTACATGTTCATTCTTAGTTACCAAGAACAAAGTGTAGGGGGGGGCTCAGTCTTCAAACATTTTTTAAGACTGGGTGCAAGGGCTACCCACCTTTTTCTAAAGTGGCTCCAACTTTTGTATCCAGTTCTGTCTCTCCAGCCAAAACCATCACTAAAATTTCTTTCAGCCTTAAGGGGAGACAGTTTCTAGATGATTTCTTGAGAGTTTTAAGATCTCAAGACACAAGATGGCTGAATCATGGTGGCGCCCAGTTAGCATTCGATAAATAATTGTTGAGTGAAGGAAGCACATCAGCACTAATAATTACCGTCATAATGAATTAATGTCATAACATGTTAACATGTTGATACCACACACAGCCAATGACTGGCCGAAGGGGCAGAACGAGCGAGGGGATAGTGAAACCCTCACCTGAGGTCAAAAACACGTATCGAACAGGGGAAAAATCCAGAGATGTGGAGTGTAGGCAAAACTACCCACCAACTCCTGCCGAGGACAGTGTAGAGAGCAGATGTAGGATGGTTTAGTTTAAGAAACAACATTGGAGGAGAACTCTCCCATGGGAGAAATTTTTCCCCCTGGCAGTCTGTCCTTTTTACTTTTATTTTTTTAAAAAGATCTTCTATTTATTTATCTGAGAGAGTGAGCTAGAGAGAGTGCACATGAGCAGGGGCAGAGGGAGAGGGAGAGGGAGAAGCAGACTCCCCCGTTGAGCAGGGAGCTTGACGCGGGGCTCGATCCCAGGACCCCAGGATCACGACCCAAGCCGAAGGCAGATGCTTAATCGACTAAGCCACCCAGGCGCCCCTGATCGTTTTACTTTAAAAACCTCCAGCACAGGGACGCCAGCACAGGACGTTCCTCGGTCCTGTGGCCAGGAAGAGCCCCAGGCAGGGAGTGGCAGGTGTTGGAGGTCGGTAGCCATGGGCATGTGTGGACAGGTGAGGGGTGTGGGCACTGGCTGAATTCCCTTGGAGGCTTCCTAGCAGAAGCATCTTTTGAGCTGGAGTTTGGGGTGGGGAGAGGGTAGGGCATTCAGGATGGAGGCAGAGAGGTGTGGAACTCGGGGGTGCTTTGAGGATTGGCACTAAGGAGTCATTTTGGAAGCATCCAATGGATGACCTGTTAGTCTATGATGAATTGGAGGGAGGAGATACTCAGGGAGCTATGAGCTTGGAGGAATGCATTACGGTTCATCTGATGGGCGAATGAGGGCCCGAAACCATGGCCAGTGGGAGAGGGAGTATGAGGTGGAGTCACCAGCCCTGACAATGAGTAGAATGTGGGGTGAAGGAAGGGGAGAGGGGGCCCACAGTGTTTGGGAGGATGAATTCCACTGCATTTTGAGTTTCTTGCTAATTTGACGACCAGAGGGCCCCTGTGAACACCTGAGTCTGGGCATCTCCCTTCTCTGCTTAGAATCTTGCATGGCTCCCACCTCACTCAGCAAAAGCCAAAGTCCCTTGAATGGCCCACAAGGCCCTGCACCCTCTGTCCCCATTGCCTCCCTGTACTCACCTCCTTCCGTTCATCCTTGCTCCATTCCAGCCACACAGGCCTCCTTGCTGTTCTTTGAACACACCAGGCATGCTGCAGCCACAGGTCCTTTGCACGGGCTCTTCCCTCTGCCTGGAATGCTTTTCTCCACCCAGACACCCTCATGGCTCCCCCTTCACCTCTTTCAGGTCTTTACTCCAAGGCTTCTTCCAAACTGGGGCCTCTTCTGGGCATCTTCTCTAAATGACACGCCACTTCCCCTACCTTTCTCCTCTCCCAGTTTCTTTTCTCTATCTGACATTCTGCATATTTTACTTGTTTATCTTGTTTCTTGTCTGTCTCCCCCACTGGAATATCAGCTCCATGAGGGCAGGGACTTGAGTCTCTTTTGTTCACTGCTGGCTTCCCAGTGTTTAGAACAATGCCTGGCACACAGTAGGTGCTCAATAAATACTGCTGGGTGAGCAAATGAATACATGAGTGAATGAGCGAGTGATGGGAGGATAATGAAGGCATGACCTGAATGAAACTGGGAGGAAGAATTCAGCTTGAGATTCAGTGGCTCACGTGGATCCTGCCCAGCGGCCCCCACGGCGGGGGGAGGGGGGTGTCTCCCTTCCTCTCTCCCTCCTCAGTCCCAGCCAATGTCCTGGGGCTGCCCATGAAATCCAGGCATCCCGGGCGATCTGTCCACGCCCATGGGAGGGAGTCGGCGTGTCCCAGCTGTGCTGTGTTTGGCCAGGTGAAAATGGACAGTAACTGTGTCGTGGTTTCTTCTCACCAGGGGATGGACCTTTGCAGCCGTGTTCAGGGCCGTGCTGGCGGGCTGCTCTCAGCCCAGCCCTCGGCCTCTGCCATTTGGCCTGGCATTTTCTTCAGTTCTGTTCTCATGTATTTGGGGCAGTTCTGGAGTTTTGCCCCAAGCAGTGAGAGTTCCTGCTGGCCCTGGCTTTATTTTTCATGGCACCTTGCTCTTTGCGGCTCTGTGCGAAGGTGGGGTGTGGGGTGAGTCCACACTGCCCGGATCGGGTAGCCTTTGTAGACGTCTTTCTCTGCTTACTGTGCCCTCAGTAAGTGGGTGTCAGGACAGGAGGCAGGAAGGCTGATACACTGGGACCACTAGGAATGAAATACGTTCATTAAGACGCATGGGTGTTTCTGGATCACCTCTTATGATTTTCTTTTTTACACATTTAGACATTTTTCGCAAAATACACATAACATAACATTTTACCATTTTAGCCAGTTTTTTTTTAATATTTTCATATTGCTTTCTTTTCTTTTTTTTTTTTAAAGATTTTTATTTATTTATTATTGAGAGAGAGAGAATGATAGAGAGAGAGCATGAGAGGGAGGAGGGTCAGAGGGAGAAGCAGGCTCCCTGCCGAGCAGGGAGCCCGATGCGGGACTCGATCCCGGGACTCCAGGAT